>NW_019154124.1:15586911-15968854 GCF_002288905.1 Enhydra lutris kenyoni | reverse complement strand
GGGATCGAGCCCCATGTAGGGCTCTCTGCTCAGCAGGGAGCCTGCTTCCTCTTCTCTCTCTGCCTGCCTCTTTGGCTACTTTTGATCTCTGTCAAATAAATAAATAAATAATCTTAAAAAAAAAAACTTAGATTTAAAAAGAGCTCCTCTAATTAGTCTCAGAGTTTATTAGCATTTTAGATCTGGCCGGGTAGAATACAACTTTTCCATTTACAGATAAGGAACTGGTGCTCAGGTTGACTTTCCAAAACTGACCAGACTAAATTCCCAATGAGTAAGCTGGATCTTTCACAACACCTGCCTGGTTGCACAGCACGTGTAGAAATCACATACTTGGATTCAAAGAAATTTGTCAGCAAGACCGCAGAGCTTATCTCCTCTTGTAGGCCTGTGCGGAATATGTACACTCTGTTGCAATGCCTAAATTCATTATATTTGTGAATCAATCTTCCTATCACATGACTGTTCAAACTATGTGCACCTGTAAAGGCCCCCAGCAATTCCTGCCATCTGACCCCGGGTTGTTAGAAGACACGTATTCTCTTACTCTTGCTTCTGGTTGCTTTTCGTTGGTACCACAGCATTTCTGCCAACTGACTTCTTTCTTCCCACTTCCTTTTCTTCTTGTGTCCATGGAGTGAGGCTGTAAGGGAGGCACTCAGGGCAGAATTCTGAAGATGTGTGCTTCTCCTCACCCCTATGATTTAAGAGACCTGTTCCAATTAGAGGTGTCTGGGTGGCCCAGTTGGTTAAGCATCTGGCTCTTGATTTCAGCTCAGGTCATGGTCTTGGGGTTGTGGGATTGAGCTCCGAGGCAGGCTCCAGGCTCCACACTCAGAACAGAGCCTGCTTGTCTCTCTCCCTCTGTTTCTCCCCTGCCTGTGCTCTCTTTCTCTTGTGTCTCTCAAATAAATAAATAAATAAATAAATAAATAAATAAATAAATAAAATCTTTTAAAAAGAGACATCCCAGTTCAGTAAGACTCAGGTACAATAAGCCTGGCGTGCACACCTCATTTTTGAGCTCTGGGATCAACGAGAGGCACACCTCTTCAAAATTCTGCTCTGTGATCCAACACAAGTGAAGTTATTAATATTATTCTATTCCCCAGGAAAGGTTGAATGTGTTTAACTGCTTTATTCCCTTTGCAAGCCACCTCACTGAACAGGTGTTGGAAAACGAATTTTCCTTCAAGTCTGTTCTTATCTTTGGACTGTGAGCGCTGCTTCTCTCCTCACCCTCTCCTGACCTCTAGTTTTGGTTTCTGAAAACTGTTGCCCTACGCTGTTGAAAGATCATGTGATGTCAGTGAACATATACAAAGAGGAAAAAAAAAGAAAGGAAAACAATACAGAACACAAATGCATTATTGCCAGTTTCTCCATCTTCTGGCAAAGGCATAGAGCTGAAAAACCATCGCAGAAAAGAGAGAAAGTTTTAAAAATAACAATTCTGCTTTTATATTTTTCTTTTTAAAACATTTTATTCATTTTTTTAAGTAATCTCTATCCCTAACGTGAGGCTTGAACTAAAGACCCTGAGATCAAGAGTTATGTGCTCCATTGACAGAGCCAGCCAGATTTTCATTATTTTTCATGTTTTTCCATTTTTCATGTTTCCTCCCAGTCTTGGTTCACATGTGTAGATATGTTAAACAAATATACAATACAGATTCTACTTTATATTTAATTTTTTCCCTTTAACATTAAATCGTGTGCATTTTTAAAATTTTGCTATAGTCTTCATTATGTTTATTTTAGTAGATGCATCATATGCATAATTTACAGAGTGTTGCCTATGTGTCCAGTGTTTAAAATATGTTATTTCATTCCCACAAAACCCTATAGGACAAGTATTGTTTTGCTCATTCCATCTTATTTACAAAAGTAAAAACTGAAACTCAGAAGGCTTCAGTAACTTTCTGAAATTCATGCACCTAGTGAGGGGGTAAGTTGGGATTCAAATCAGGGTGTGTGGACTTCCTAGGGTCTAGCCTTGCCAGATACTAGGGTGAGGCTACCCAGTGGACCTCCCGATCCAGTTACCTAGCCTGATGCTTTGCCCTTAAACCTGTGGTTCTCTGGCAGTCCAGCAGAACATATCTGGGGAGCTTCTAGAACTATTGCTACCTCATCTTAGAGATCTGGATGTAACTGGCCTGGGGTGTGGGCCCAGGCATCAGGAAACTCCAAAACTCCAAGTGTTTTAATTCTAGCTACTGCTCTGACAACTTCACTGTAGAGACAACGGAAGAGGAGAAACACAAATGATAAGTGAAATAAATGAGTTATTTAACTTCAAAAATGCTTCGTAAGTTAGATGTCTCCTGCCACATTGCGGTAGTGTATCCGTCTAAGTTAGAAGTGAAGCTGTGGGGACGCCTGGGTGGCTCAGTTGGTTGGACGACTGCCTTCGGCTCAGGTCATGATCCTGGAGTCCCGGGATCGAGTCCCGCATCGGGGTCCCAGTTCCACGGGGAGTCTGCTTCTCTCTCTGACCTTCTCCTAGCTCATGATCTCTCTCTCACTGTCTCTTTCTCAAATAAATAAATAAAATCTTAAAAAAAAAAAAAAAAGAAGTGAAGCTGTGGTTGTAGGTGAGCTGGCTCTTGCAACAGGGACAGAGAAAAAGGATAAGAACAGAGCCCTGGGGCGGGGGGGAACATTTAAGAGCTGTGTAGAGGAATAGCCAAAGCGCTATCATACGGTCTACTTCGAGGATTTTTAAATGCTGAGTGCTGCCAAGTGGCCATGTAGGGGAAGGCCTTGAAAAACCCGCAGAATCAGCTCCAAGTCCTCAAGGGAGCCAGGTGGGTAAGGCAGATTCCAGAGAATGAGGCAAATGTTGGAGGTAAGGAAGTGGATACAATCTATATGGGCACTTCTACTCAAATCTTGGCTTTAAAAATGTAACAGTGTGTTTTCCGCTGTAAGCATGGGATTACCCAAATAAAAGTGACTAAGGCAATAGAGGCCGTCCTGTTCCAAACACACACACACACACACACACACACACACCAGGAAGCCGGGGGGAGGGTGGTTCACAGATTCTAGTTGGCTTCTCTGGGATAATCTTGGCCCCCCTTTGTGGTCATGAGGTGGTAGAAGCATCTTCAAATATGACGTCCTCACATGACAACATCTAAGGGATAGGTCTCCTCTTCTGCCTCTCCTTTTATTAAGTAGGAAACATTCCTGAAAGCCCCCAGCTGACTTGCTCTAGTGACTCATTACCCTTAACGCTCATATACCCCTCCCCTAGCTACAAGGGATTGTCAGCAAGTGAACATCCAGCGTTTTTGTCCTTTACATTGGAAGGTAGTCTCTGCTTTCAAAGAAGAAGGCGGGGCAGAGGAGGGGGGAGCTAGAGAAAGATGGCTCTATAGGTGACCCCAAGAGTTGTATATAGATTATGAAGTGAGCATGGTAGCCAGAGGTAGACATGGCCTAATGCAAGTTCTCTGATTGTTTTTTTCAACATGGTTGAAGCTGGGTGTGCTTAAATGCTTTTTGTAGAAGAAACATAATCATAATAGTGAGACCCCATGATGGTGAGATGCATGGGAAGTAGAACACAAGAGATGGACGGGGTCTCTTTCATTCTAATTGGAGGGAAAGAGAAATGAAGAGGGTGGATACAGTACATGTCTTGGTTTCCTGGGAAATGGAGGGGATCTCCAGCGATGGCTTTGGGATCTTCCTTGCGAAGTGGGTGGCTGAGTTATCTGCCAATGGTAAGGGGACACAAGACACAGAGAGGGTTGCCTAGGAGTTCCAGGTGGTTTTAAGGGTGCAGTTGAGGTTGGCTGCCCTGAATTTAAAATTATTTTAATTAGGGACATTCATGATTTTTTTTTTTTTTTTTGGCTCCAGCTGCACTAGACACCTGGCCATGGGTGTTGAGATGGCAGAATGATGACTATCTCAGGGGATTTCTGCACAGGTGTGATAAAATAAACGGAATAAGGGAACTGAAGCTATTGTCAAAAGAGCAATTTTACTGATAGCACACACAATCTGAATGGGAAGGATGTGAATAGACCCAATGGGAGAAATTCAAGAGACCAAAGGATCAGAGACACTGAAGTGGTCGAGGGACTGATGTAGAATGAATAAATTGGCAGCACTGGAGGATAAGCCTTAGTAAATGGGCTGGCTTCTTTCAAACATGCATGTTGATGACATCCAGAATGTTGTATTACAATGAGTGGCTTAAGTACAATGAAGATGAAGAAATGAAAAGCTATGATATTGGAAGTGTCATGTAATGGCCTGAGGAACAACTTATAAAAATGGAAGTGGAAGGGACGCCTGGGTGGCTCAGTTGGTTAAGCGGCTGCCTTCGGCTCAGGTCATGGTCCCAGCGTCCTGGGATTGAGTCCCACATCGGGCTCCTTGCTTGGCGGGGAGCCTGCTTCTCCCTCTGCCTCTGCCTGCCACTCTGCCTGTGCTCATGCTCTCTCTCTCTCTCTCTCTCTCTCTAACAAATAAATAAATAAAATCTTTAAAAAAAAATGGAAGTGGAATAAAGAAGTACTTTTCAAAGTGCATATAAATCCCCTGGGGATCTTATTAAAATGAAGATTATGATTCAGTAACTCTGGGATGAGGATTGAAGCCCTGCGGCTACAATGAGTTACCAGGTGATGACAATTTCTTGGTCCGGGAACCACGCTTTGAGTGGCAAGACACTAGATAACCCCGTCACTGTCTTCTACACATACTCTCCTCTTTATTTAAGTAACCCTCTACCCTGCTCTGCGGAAGGGGGTGGACCTTAGAAGATACCCCTTGTCCCTGGTCCTACCTGTTGGCTGGTTGGGGGTGGAGGACCTGAGGCAACTGGAAACCACCCATAATCTGAACTCAGCTGACTGAAATTTCTCATGAGATTCTGAACTAACAAAATAGAGACTAAGCTGTAAACCAGTGGTGGGCAGCGGCTCTATGGGTCTATTTTCCCCAAGTTTAGCAGCAAAACAAACTTAGGCCTTATGTCACTGGAAATTTTGGGGAGTAGTAAAGATGAGAAAGCTGGCTCTTAGGAAAACGAAGCAGAGCAGAGGCATAGAAAATTAGTGAGACAAAAGAACAAGAAGCTCTAGAGTAAAGGGGTCATTGTCTCCAACTCAACCTTCCTCCTCAAACGCACCCTACGGGAATATCTGGCCTCTCTGGCCTGCCTTCGTGACTTTTCACCTCACATTGGGTAAATTATACTCCTCTTCGGGTCTTGATTTAGAAGACTCCTTGAGGAAGCTTTCCCTGTCAGGTGAAGCCAGTGGATGTCCTCCTGTGTATCCGTATAGCACCCCCTGGGAGTCCTGATCATAGCATTCATCACCATTATGACAATCACCATTTGGATATTTATTTGCCCGATGTCTTGTATATTCTCTACTAAATTTTTTAAAAAGATTTTATTTATTTGACAACAAGAGCAGGAACACAAGAAGGGGGAGCGGGAGAGGGAGAAGCAGGCTTCCCGCCAAGCAAGGAGCCCGATGTGGGGCTCAATCCTAGGACCCAGGGATTGTGACCTGAGCCAAAGGCAGACGCTTAATGACTGAGCCACCCAGGTGCCCCTAAATTTTTTTTTATTTATAAAAACTCATTGAGGGAAGATATGATCTACTTGTGTTCTCAGCCAATGTATCTTGCCTGTCTCTTTCTCGATCCCCAAATTACCCTATCTGGTGGTTGGCAGGTACAGAGCAGGCTCTCAGAGGTATTTGTTTAATAAATGTGGCTGAATGTGAGTGCCTGAGGTTATTTGATAAGCGTATAGACCTTCTATCGGAACTGGGTGCAGGATTGTCTAGCATTCTTGTTAAAACAAAAACATCCTGCACAAAAAGATCATTTATTAAATATACAACTAGTAGATCAGATATGCAACACACCGCACTCTACTCAGTGTTGCAAATTTCAGATGGATGGATTTGTGGTTCTTAGTCCATCTCCTGTTCTAATCCCTTAATCTAAACCGCTGAAAGACCACCTGGAATCTTTGCTTGGACTCTAAATGTTACAGGGCCACAGCGTTCCAACGCGCTTTCTCCCGGCATACAAGCATTGTCAGAGCGGTCGTGAATCTCGGAGCTGCACTGTCCAGCAAACCTAGCGTGGTTCCGTTTGTTCCTTAATACTTATGACTCCAAATGCGGTGACACTATGTTGCCTGTAAGGCCTGTCCACCTCCAGTTCGCTATGCTCTGTCACCCGGAAAAGAGGTTGACACACGAAGCGTTCTCTGGCTGCAAACATGCTTACTCGGCGCAATCCCTAACAGCACGAGTGTGCAAGTCAAAGAAGTACCTTGCCAGTGTCACGTGCCCACTGTTTCTTTAAACGCCGCAGGATATCCATCCCAGAACAAAACAAGACAAACATACAAACCACCCTAAACCAAATTTCTCAAAGACCCGCGTTGCGTCCTAGTCGCGCAAAAACTGGTGTGGTTAGAACAGGCTGGTTGTTTTAAAGATGTTTTCAGCCAAATGCAAAGCTATCTTCAGAGAGGTTCTGTACCCACGTGGCTCGCGCAGACGCTAATTACTAAGAGGCTGAGAAACAAGCAGCCAGGGAGATTGGCCGCCCCAGCGGGAATAAACAGGCACCTCCAGAAATAAAGCTCCGCAGCCAATGCGGCGCCTCGGCCCGCGGGATTGGCTGTCCCCGAAGTGACGTCGCCTGGGCGGGCCAAGTCGGTTTGCGACAGAGGCCGCGGGTCCCGGCCGGGGGAGCAGAGGAGAGGGGTTCCGCAGCCCCGCGCTCGGCACTCGAGCCCGCTCTCCGCCAGCCCGGAAGGTTTCTTTCTTCTCCGCACGTCTCGCCCGCGTCCCAGAGTCTTTGGCACCGAAATTCGGCGGGTGTGTGAGCCCGGGAGCCGCGGACCCCCGCGCCGCCAGGACTCCCCAGCGCGAGGGCGGCAGGGGACGCCGAGGTTTGGCCTGCGGGCACGGGGCGGGCGCGGGGCGGTTCCCGGGAGGGTGGCCAATCTGTGCGCGCCCGAGGCGGGATTTTCTCTTCGACTCGCTCCGTCCGGGCGGGTGCTCCAGCTGGGGCTCCCGCAGGAGAGAGCCGAGGAGAGCTGCGGAAAGCGCGGCGGTGCGCGGGGAGTTGCGGCAAATGGAAGGGGATCCGAGGTGCCTGGCGCTGCCACGGCTGCGACGTGCAGCTGCAGCGCTGGGGGAGAGGCCCGCAGAGCGCTCGGCTGGGGCAACTTCACTTTTCCCGCCGCTCGAGAATTGGAGGGGAGGGGAGGTGCCGAGGGCTTGGAGAGGGGCTTGTAATGAAGTCTTCACTGGAACCCCCCTCCTTCTCGAGCGTGGAGGTATTGGTGCCCAAGAGAATACTGAGAAGGCTTGAGAAACAATCGTGTAAAGGAATGCGGTGGTGAGGGGTGGGGAATCGCGGGTCCCCCCGGGAGCGCGCGGTCGCGGATTTGCTTGCGGTGAGAGCTGCGGCGCCCGGCGGACCTGGCACCGAGCCCGGCCCGGCTGAGTGCTGAGATTTGGGGAAGTGGGAGCCGCGCGGGCGGGGCGTCCCGGAGAGAGTCCGCCACGCGGTGTCTCTTTCCTTTCACTTCCTGCAGCAGCTGTTCGCGATGAGGAGGGCAGCGGTCCTCGGGCAGAGCGGCCAGGTTCCCCCGGCTTGAGCGCCCACCCGCCGCCGACGCCGCGGGGACGTCCCAGACCACCTGCGCTTCCAGCCATGAGCTCTCGGTGAGCACGCGGCGTGGGCAGTCGTGGACCTGACCCTTCGGGAGGTAATGCCGGCTCAGCTTTGAGTGGCCTGGGAGAGCGAAGAAACCCTAAAATGGAGGACTTTTCTACCAGGACCTATGGCACCAGCGGCCTGGACAACAGACCTCTGTTCGGAGAGACGTCGGCCAAGGTGAGTGCGGCCCTGGAGACCGAGTTGGGGATGTGTGTGTTTCTGTGTGTATCTGATCTCCCGCGGAGTCCTGGCTGCGGCCCCTGAAGGTACTTGTAGGAAGAGAGAGCTGGTTCTTCAATCCTACTTCCCTCTTAAGATGTTTGTCCTGCCACTCGGCTCGCTCCAGACAGGTTTGGCCCCGCAGCCCCGAAGGCGGGGGTGGAGAAAAGTTGAGAAAGTTCCGGGCTGTTGGGGATCCTTCAAGGGAGTACGGAAGCCCCTCTCCAGCCCCTCTCGGAAGGGGAGGTGGCGCTGGAGTGCTAACCTTCAGGAGGCTTCAGGTGTGCAACTAAAGCTTCCGCAAGAAAACCCCGGAGAGGTGCTTCTGACGAGTATTTACATGGAACCATTAAGAGTTTACTGCTGAGGCAGCCAAGGAAAGAGGCGCCATAGGAGGGTTTCTTTGATGGCGCTCCATTCCGGGAAGAGATCAGAGGGTTTCTGGACCTAAACAAGCTGTAGGACCTTATTTTTTAATACAAAAAGTATAATGCCTTCTTAGAGGCTTCATTTTAGGATGTTCTGGGCCAGTAATCGAGGAGAGCTCTTTTTCTCTCTTCTGCTTTAACTCAGTCATTTTGGCAAAACGAGCCTGTGGTCGTTCCCCCCCCCCCCGCCCCCCTTGAGGATGGTATTGGTGACCTTTGCCGCCAATGACAAAGTCTTTTTTTTTTTTTTTTTTTAAGATTTATTTATTTATTTTTAGAGATGGTGCAGGAGTGCAAAAGCAGGAGGGGGAGAGAGGTGACAAAGTCCTTTCAAGCCTCTCAAAAAGTAGGGCACATGTGGAGTCCAGAACTTCTTGGGTTTTTCAGCTTTGGGGGGACCTCTGACAGAAAGGATAGGAAACTTGTACACCTGGCGGGGTGGGGGTGTAACTCTGAATTTGGAAGCTGCAGGCCTTCTGCAAGACTACTCCATGATTTCTTTAAACTCTGTGTGGGGGTATTCTTTTGTAGAGTTGCTTAACAAGAAAATGTTTTAAGCTTGATCTCTAGGAAGATGCACCTTGTCTATTGTGTGGCTCTGCATAATCCCGGCTCAGTGCACAAGGTTTGAGAAGCGTGGTTCTAGTTGGTTAGACGTTACTATTTCTACTGCAATTATTAAGTATTACGTGAGAGGGTCCTCATGGTCCAAGGAACACAGTTTGGTGGGTGAAATAGACAAATGTGATGCATTGGATCTGTGTTATGACGGGACATGGAGGGGGTGTGCTGGAGAAACTGGTCACTTTTGTTGGGGAAGATCTTGGTTTCTGACAGCCTTGGGCTTGCACGTATGAATGCCCCTAAATTGGGGTTTAACAAGAGGATTTGGGGCCTGGAGAGTGGAGGCAGTTTCCTGCGTGAAGGTCTTGGACCTGGGGCACCTGACTGTCCAGTTGTGCCAAGAGCTAAGAGGTTCAGGGTCTCCCTCACATGCCTTGGTGCACAGATTGGGGTTCTGGGTGATGTAGACTTGTGACCTCCTTTAATCCCCACAGCGCCTTAACACTGAGGTAGATGACTTGATAATGGGCTTGGTTTACAGAGACATTGAGAAATACTGAGGTTTTCTGACTTGCTTGGGCCTAAACGGTCACTGACTGTAAGTTTCCTATAGTCTGTGATCAGTTTGAAACCTATCCAAGAACTTGACTATTCGAAATGTTTCTCTTTTTGGCCTGCTTATTTTGTCCAAGAGCAGATAGGCCTAGCATTACTTAGGCAACTTTGGGCCTTATAACAGTAGGTTCAGGTACTCAGAGACTTAGAATGAGGTACAATTCCACATATCAAAATTTAGTTCCTTCTGCGAGGCTGGCAGAATGACTAGACATAGAGAAATTATCCAGAACTGAGAAGAAAGAGACCATTGGTCTGAGAAAGGGAGAAAACATCCTGCATCTTGCAAGTTGAGATGTCCGGTCTGAAGGAGAGACCTAGGTCTTTAATGACGGCAGGTGGCTTTATTGGAGGATGTACAGAAGACCAGGCCCGGGAACTGGGCTGGGCAAGTTGCAGGGGAGCCATTCCTGTGGAGAGCAGTCACTGCCGGAGCAGGCCGGATCCCTGGTGACCCGGAGAAACCCTTCACTGGTCCCTCTGGCAGGTATTCCCCAGCCTGCTCTCTTTTCAGATACCAGGAAACTGGACCCAAAAGCCACGTCACCGTGAAACTTAGTATTAACGAGCTACCATTTCTGAGGAGAAAACCCAGCAAGGAGAAAGCCCACTTCCTGTCCTACTCCGTTAGATGATCTGAACTTTCAGTAATCTTGTTTGCCGTACAACAACTGACCATATGTAGCCTCTCAATTTTACTTTCATCTCTATTTTTTTTTTTTTTAGTCTCCCAATTTTAAATCTAGAGCTTTAGGTCCAGTGTCTACCTCTAAGGCAAAGATGACTGAAAGCCCCCAGAGCAGAGAAGAGTGTCTATGGAAGCTGCTTTTCCTCAGTGCCAGGCAGCATGCTAGGCATTCAGCCTTTCACCTGTTGGGTCATCCAGTTTCTTTGTAAGGTGTGCGTTGTGACTGCTGCTGTGTAACTGAGGAAGCTAATCCCCACAGCAGGCTGCTTGTTCAGTCACACCACTAGCTCTTCCCTGGTAATGTTTGAACACCTCCCTTTCAGGAGTTGCCACTGAGAGTAGATAGTGAGTGATGCAGTCTGTGTGCATACTTTGGAAAGCACTGTAGACATTCACATTCCAGTTACCCAGTCCCAGGAAGCGGGTTCATCCAAAGTCAGGGTGTGAGTGAAAGATTCCAGAATCTACTGTAGGACAGAAGATACATAACCCAATGGGCCTTGAGCATCTTCCTTGTGGGCAAGTCTCTGAAGTCTCTTTTATGTTCACCTGTATGGGATGCACATGTTTTTCATTTACCAAACATGATCAAACATAGTCAGACTTCAGCATGATACTTAGGAATATTTTTCAGAGCCATGGAGGGAGGGGCAAAGTGAAACCGTTCTGTCCTTACATAAATCTCTCGGATGATGGACAAAAGAGGAGACCTGTTTGTTGTTCCTTTAGAATTACGTATTGCTGGGTGGGCTAGCTTATGCATCCTGGTCTGAATGTTGTTTTCAGCTGTTTTTATCCATTCCCAAAGTCTGGGATGTACTTATGTACATTGTTCAAAGGGAAAACATAAATATGGCACAGTTGCCAAGATGGACATATCTGGGGTTGCCAAGCCTGTGCTCTAGCTTAGCATTTTCTAAAGACGCACGGTCCAGTAGAAATACAATCTGAGCCATATATGTGAGTTTAAATGTCCTAGTAACCATACTAAAGTATAAACAGGTAAAATTAATTTTAATACATTTAAATTTTCTACCAAAAATAAATTTGAGGGGCACCTTGGGTGGCTCAGTTGGTTAAGCGTCTGTCTTCGGCGCAGGTCATGATTCCAGGGTCCTGGGATCGAGCCGCGCATTGGGCTCCCTGCTCAGTGGGGAGCCTGCTTCTCCCTCTCCCTCTGTTGTTCTGCCTGCTTGTGCTCTCTCAGTCTCTCTGTCAAATAAAAAAATAGTAAATTTGAATGTTTAATCCATACAAAAGCAGATCTACTTAGACATTTCTGGACCAAGCCTCGGACATCCGGCATGTATTTTTCCCTTGGAGCCTGTGTCAGTTTAGACTAGCACATTCCAGGTGCTCAGTAACCACAAACAGCTGCAGGTGCCTTACTGGACAGCACAATTCTGAAGCAGCTTAGTTCTTAGTTACGCTGTTTCCACAGTCATTCTCAGAAGAAAGTTTCCTTCTCTGGGGGACTTGCTAGAACCTTTAACAAGCAGATGTTCACCAGGACTCTGGTTGGAGAGGGTGGGTAAGTAGTACTTGTGGACTGTTGATAAGGTAGCCTTTTAGGGACATGATGAGTTATGGACGTCCTCCCTCCCCCATGGGAGCGTTCATGAGCCCAATTTCCACAGAACACTTACTTGGCAATGTTCCTGTAGGAAGCCTCTTCCTTTGCTCCTCCCTTCCCTACCCTAGTGTGAACTAAAACTGGAGAATTTCCTCCTCTCTTGTCTGTGGCTGCCTTTAAAAATTTGCCTTAGCACCACACATAGTTGGGGCCATCTTTCTAAGTAATGGGGGGACCCTAATTTAACCTCAGGGCTTGTGAGTCCATCTTCTTTTGGTTTGCTGGCTGCCTGCCCAGTCATCTGAAGTCAGTGCCCTCCAGTCTGGAGGATGAATCTAAGATGGGAGGGAGAGATGGTTCTCTCCCGGGAGAAGGCAAACCAGCACCCCACAGCTAGCACCACTGGGAAAGCAGGAACGCTACCCCTGGTGGAAGGTCATGTAAACTGCTTTCTGGACCAGCCTGCTGTGTTGTTTTGTCACTGGTTCCAAAAAAGAGTGATCTTTTAATGGTGACTGTGGATGGTGACTGTGGTTGCCCCTCCATTCATACCTGGATGTGATGGAAGAAGGTGAGTGACTTCGGTGAAGGTACATCACTGAACTCAGCTAACAGGAGTGGGGTGTGGGGTCTGTGTAGGGATACGTTCCTGGGTCCTGAGGCTCAGATCTTTGTTTCCAAAGGCAAAAGGTCCATGGACAAAAGTACTTTTTCTTCTTCCTATAAACAAAACAGACAAACAGATTGGGAAAAGAAGGTCTTTTTATGGCCTGTACTCCAATGAAAGCAATTCCAACTTGGGGCCTTTAGCTTCTGCAGATTATAGCAGAAAATGAGAGAGTTAATTTGAGAGAGAGTTATTTTGTGCTTTTTGTGGGAGGAGGTTTAAGGGTTGCCGCTTAATTAATAACAAAGCTGTGATTAAGATTACTGTGTCTGCCTGCCGCCCCTCCCCCTGCCTAGAAAGCTGAAGTCTTTACTCTGAGGGGTGCAGGCTTCTAGCTTTCCTCTTGATACAGCTTCTGGATGATCCTCTGATCACAACTCTTGTCTCCCTCAGAGGGGATCTGGTAGCCCGAGGTACCAGATCAGCTGGCCCCTTGCCTCTCTTCCACTGACCAGCCACATTGAGTTGGGATTTCTTGTGCTGGACGTAGTTGAGCATGACCCATGCCATGCCTTTTTCCTTTCTTACTCTAGTAAGTTTGCTCTCTCCCACCCACAGACCAGAGGCCTGGGGATCTCTGCCGGTTGGGCTCAGGCATTTGTAATTTTAGAAAGCCCCTCAGAGGTTGCTGGAGCGTGGAGAGAGGGCTGATTCCCGTGGTCTAACCCATGCTGTGTGGAAGCCCAGAACAGGCTGGAATCTCTCCGTGGACCTGTTTCCTTTAGCTGCTGCCCTTTCTTGGCAAATTCTGTTTACCTTTCTGTAGTGTTCTTGCTGAACCCTGAAACCAGACTCGTGATGTGTAGTAGGCCAGTCTCTGTGTCCCTGAGTTTGAAGCAGAGAAAGATGGATTATTAGAAGGGCAGCCCCACAAGAAAGCAAGGGAGAGCATACCCTATCCATGGAACCGAGGAACGGCTGATCTGTGGTTAGCAAAGTAAGTGGCAGTTAGAGTAGGACCCGGGTGGACCTTGAAAGTTCTCAAGGTTATGATGTGCTATCCTCCCCACCTGGTGCCAGCCAGGGGGTCCTGGTTCATGACGTGTTAGCCGGTTGTATAAGACATATCAACTGGCATCCCATCCCTGCTCTCTAACTAACTTCAGGAAAAAGAATAAAAGGACAGGGTTGATGATTTTTTGCAGGGTGGTGAAGGAATGTGTCTGTCTGCAGCCCCTGAAGTTATTATGGAGGGAGAGCCTCGTAAAGGTTTAAGTGAACTGGATCCAGTGCCCTCCTTTCTCCAAATGTCTAAATTCTCTTCAGTCTAAATCCCCACTTGAGAACATTCCTTAAAACCCCGCCTGCATCCATGCTGCCCTCCAATGAGCCCAGCCCTCAGAGGTTCCCCCTGGCGCTTACTCCTTGTGTTGTGAGGGATTTGTCTAGATCTTGCCTTCCTGACCCCGAGTGTCAGCATCTTGAGGGTAGGAACCATTTGCTTCATTTCTCCAACCTTTCCAGCCCTGGGCACAATGTCCATTCTTGATGTTAAGTATATTAACATCATGTTAATATGTGAGAAGTGAGCATCACCAGAAGGGTAACTACATTCTTGGGCCATGTTGGGTGACCGTAGAAGAGGGGGCTGGTGTTGAGAATCCTGGAACACTGGGAACCAAAACAGGAAAGGGGTTTCAGGCCCTCTGGCAGCTAACCAGCTGACGGCCTCCCGTGATCATCTCCTTGCTGTGCGTCAGCCAAGGGACAGGTAGGAAACCCAATACTGTATTGTACTGGAAGCTTCACCTGAGGTTGGCCTCTCAGAAGCTCTCTGGCCTGCTGAGTGGCCAGTACTCCTCCACAGATGGACTTTTGCAGGTCTCGGGTGGTAGGCTAGGTCGGCTGAAATGAGTCCTTTCTTTCCTGAGGGTCAGGCTTTGGGCCACGTGTATGTATAGTCATATTTTTGGAGCTGTTTTAGGATCCAGTGGGTTGACAGACTTGAATGTCCCTGTGGGAATGATGAAATGCATTTGAAGTTGGGGCTGACTTAGAAATTGGGGCCAGGCTATGAGCCCTCTGTACTCCCACTCATCTCTGAGGACCCAGCCCTCTCGTAGGTAAGATGCCCCATTAGATGTAAAAATACTACTCTGACCACATCAGCAGCCACTTAGCGACTTTTTGGGAATTGTCACTGTTCTAGGGGCTTTACCAGGATACTACCTCCAGATCCTTTCAGCAGCCCCACACGTTCGACCATTGTATGAAAATGGCAATTTAGGCTTCAAAGTTGAATGATTCCTCTAAGGCCGCAGGCCGGCTTTTGGTGGGAGAATAAATCTGTCCGTCAGGTTCCTAACCTCGTAATCTTGTACTGTGCCTCTTGTGCTAGAGGTCACGGCCCCTTCCTGTGGGATTCTAGGGGTTATTTTGCCCCTTAAACTCATGGAGTAAGTTTGTTTTCTGTTTTCACTGTGATCTGATTTGCATAAGTGGTGCTTTAATAAAATCCACCTATTTTAAGTTCATGTGTCTATGACAAAGAGAATCAGGTAGGATGGAGGTACAAAAATACTGACAAATGAAAGCTGCTTCAAGATGTGGGTATGTGAAATAAGGGAAACCTTTGAAAATGTCTGTGCATGTACTTTGTCCAGATCGAGAGGAGGTGGGGGTGGGGGTTGGTGTTCAGATGGAACATGCGGCCACGGTGGTCGTGGCGCATTTGACAGGGAGTTGAGGGTGAGGGTCGTAAAGTGTGGGTGTGCCTACACCCTGGTGGCCACCTTCTCATGCTGCTTCTGCTCTTGGCGCCGTTCCAAGTTTGGTGTTTCTTTGGGTTGTCTTAGAAGAGCAGCACCTAGGATCAAGTTCACAATTGGCCACATTTTGCCAGTGAGATAAGCTTTCGCCTGGCTTTCTACCGTGTGCAGGTTGTCCCTGGGTTGGCCCCGGACGACAGCGTGAGGGGAAGCTCCTGCTTAGAGTTGTGTAGCTCTGGGGGAACCACATTAACCCACTGACAAGGCGTGAGATTTCCCTCTTTAGCTGGGCCCCAGCCTCTCACATTTTACATCCTCTCAGTAGGTTTATACCTATAGGGCTGCCTCTTGAGGCATCTGATTGTGCCATTTCCAGCACTTTCCTGGCAAGAAGTTTCCCCCCGAGATTTGGAAGAAATAAAAGGAAAATCATTTCTGAGAATGGCCATTTATTTATAGTATTGGTTTAGTTTGAGAAATGCAAAAACTTTGGCACCAAGTTGGAGGATGTGGCTCAAGGGTCTGACTCAGTCAGTCGGGTTAACAATGGTAGGAAGTGGTGCCCTTTGGACATTTCCTGCGTGCTGAATAGGACTGTCTTCCCTTGGCCTCACCAGAGAAGATCATCTTCAGTGGCCTGAAGCTCTTGTGGGTTATGGAGGATAAGTTCTGGATTTAAAATGGGATCGAGGTCTTTAATGAAAGGATGAGCAAAGTTCTGGGAGCCTGAAGAAAGAGAAAATTCTACTCAGGACACCAGATCAGAGGGCTTTTGAGTCTTAGACCTTGAAGTAGGATTAGGATTTTTGATAGGAGAAGGTGACAGGGAATCCCAAGCAGGAGGTCCCACTTGTGTGAAAGGGGTGGGGAGCAGGAGAGTACAGGAATGGTGAAGGAACTCCAGGTACCTCTGACTGGACTCGAGAGCTTGCTGGGAATGGCTGGGTGGGAACCTTGAATGCTGTGATAGTGAGTATGATTTCCCTCTGGAGGCCATAGGTTGTTGAGTGTGCATACGTTTATTCTTGTATTCACTTACTAACCACACTATCTCCAAGGAGGTGTGCCATGTGCTGGGACGTGTATCTTTTTTCATGGAGCATGTGTGCACTACAGGGAAGTTAGAAGGGCATTAAACAATCCTTTTTCTTCCCTCTTTCTTCCTTATTGAGCTTCAGCCATCCTGGCCATTTATTTATTTATTTGTTTGTTTGTTTATCTATTGTTAGAGACCCAAACAGAGGGAGTGGGAGGCAGAGGGAGAAGCAGGCTCCCCGCTGAGTAGGGAGCTTGATGCCAGGCTCAATCCCCGGGCCTTGGGATCATGATCTGAGCCGAAGGCAGATGCTTCACCAACTGAGCCACCCGGGCATTCCCCCACCCCCTTTTTTATTTCCTTAATCCATTTCCCAGGCTTACTCCTGCTTCATGGCCTTGGCACTTGCTGTAGTGGCTTGTTGGCAGTACCCTTCGCCCAGATCCTTGCGTGTCTCATTCCTTTTCCACTCCTTAGGTCACATCCTCATAAAGGATTCCTTGACCTCTTTTTATAAATAGCCCTCCCCGCCACCCGTCCCGGTCCCCATCACTCTTCATTTACCGGGTTTTATTTTCTTCCTAACTTCCTAACACTTGGCATGTGAGATGAGTGGAGAATGAATGCCTAACATCAGAGTGGGAGGTAGTATGGATGGAAAGTTCTTCTGATGCTGGAGGGAATTGAGCTTTGTGGGCTAGAGATGGACTCCATGACAGAGAGCTTCAACGTACATATGAGGATGGAGATAACCGAGCCAGGGAGTGGGTGCAGGATTGGCAGAGAAGCAGGTCACCTTCTGGTCCCCTTCACGCTGGAAAGAATGGAAATAGGAGGAGGAGGAGGAGTTTTCCTCTTTTCCTTGGCATCTTTTTTTAAAGGATGTCTGCTGATACACAGGCTGCAAGAGTGGGATCAGGAAGCTGAGATGAGGTGGACCTGCAAACCAGTTTCTGGAGAGATGCAGGGACCGTCATCTTGGCATGAGAGGCCATGGGAATGCAGTGAAGGCTCAGCTGACAACAGGAATTTGCAGTCAACTCTGTATTTGAGTGAATATTTGGGTATCTGATGCCGGGCACTGTGGTCAACATGATTCATGCTACCCGCCGATTCGGTGGCACCATTGTACAAACCAGAGAAGGTTTTCTCCTCTGGGCACTGGTAGCTTCCTCAGCCACATGGCTTGGCTTTGTCCGAATTAGAGAAAGGTGCTCCTGCCGTGGGGTGCTGCGGGCTGGTGCCAGGGTGCTCAGCGGGGAGGACAAAGCATGGGGCTGGACTGCAGCCACGCAGCCTCGTGTAGTGAGTGGCCTGCAGTCTGACAGCGGACAAGGAAGACGTGGCCCTCAGGCTCCCAGACCTTACAAGGGAGAGGGGGGAGACAGAGGTGTAACCTGGCAGGTGGGGTTAGGACAGTGGGAAGGCTTCACAGCGAGGCTCAGCGCTGGAGCACAGAAGTCGTTGCAGGTTTGCAGGGGGACTCAGGACTGGGTTTTCAAAGCATCAAGAGCAGATGTTGAACAGATCCACTGGGGAGTCTTCATGCACAGCTGAAACCGCTGACTCCATGGCCTGAGATCAGGAGGAAGGCCCTCGAGTTAGAGCTTCGGTGGAACAGCAGGGGAATGATCTAGTCTGTGGATGCAGGTTAAGACAAGATTGAGGGGCAGCAGAGCAGAACATTGGAGGGATACAGATTTGGCCAAAGCAGGTGCAGAAATGGTCGAGGAACTGAGAAGAGGAGGGGGAAGAAGTTGACTGGACATAGGTCTTCAAGAGGATGCTTTAGTCCGTTTGGCCTGCTACAGCAACATAGCACAGACCAAGGACCAGGTGATTTTATAAACAACAGACATTGCTTTCTCTCCATTCTGGAGGCTGTAAGTCCGAAGTCAGGATGCCTGCACGGTTGGATGCAGGTTCTCTGCCAGGCTGTAGCTTGTGTTTGTGCCCTCATGTGTCAGAAGGGCACCAGCCCATTCCTGGGAGTTCTCGCCTTGTGGCCGAATTATGTCCCAAAGACCCCACCTCTTGATAGTGTCAAGTGGGCGGTAGGATGTGAACCTGAGAAATTAGGGGGCACAAACACGTGGACCATAGCAGAGGATGTTACTGCAGCTGCTAACTCCATTTGGCCCAGGGAGGGAGTAGGCAATGCCCTGTACCCCATTCCTCAGCCGTGAACCTGGCATGAGTACATGGTGACATGGCTCTCTTGGGAACAACGTTCAGAGACAGGCAGCAAGGGAAATGCAGCGTGTTGGAGAACTCTGCAGCCCACGAAGCCATTGGCTGACATGAGTGGGTTTCAGAGGGTGAGACGGCTCACAGGACTTGGTGAGTGCGGGTGCGAGGACAGACCTGTGGAACGTTCAGCGGGCAGGTGTAGGTCTGCCGGGCTACCCACGATAGTATTGGAGGTGAAGGATTTTATGGAGTCACAAAATTAGAGGCAACACCAAAAATGGAATTCTCAATCTTACCCCAAGACTTGCACTCTCTGTCTCTCTCCAGAGGGTAGAAGAGACCCTTTCTGTGACTTTGCGCATCCAGGGATTTTCTCTCCTGCAGAGCTTTCTGTTTTCCTTTGCTTCTCCCTGGGAGTATTGAGCAGCATCGCCAGAGGATGGACTCCTTGGCAGGAGTTGCTGTCAAGCCTCTGAAACGAGTGTGTGGTCCTCCTCTAGCCCGAAGTCAGTAACTGGGCTTGTCCTCAGGTAGGGAAAGCTGAACCATGGTATATTATGTATTTCCATGGAATTAATGGAACCTAGCCTGGAGGCACCTGGGAAGGTGTCGGGCCTTCGTGGCTGGCAGGAATGGACCTCTGAGGGTGCAGGAGCAGGCCATAGCTTCTGCTGGGCTGTGGCATGTCCGTCCCAGAACTGTGAGGCCACGTGCTGCTCTGCCCGGGAGTGGAGATTTCGAGGAGCCGGACCCCACATGAATAATAAGAGGAGCCTCTGTTGGAGAGAGGCCTCGGAGAGAGGTACTGTTTGGCCACTTCTGTTGACAATTCTGAGTCAACTGTGTGCCCGGCCGCAGGGAAGGAAGACAAGGAGGCCACCTGCCTGGCCTGAAACTGACTGCCAGCCCTAGTGGAGGAGACTGGCAATAAGTGGCAAGTCCAGGTGGTATGATCTTGGGAGTCTGGAGACAAGAGTATCTCATCCTGAGGGGAAGGTGCCTAGAAAGGATTTATGGTGCACTTGATATTCAAGTTGAGCTCTGAAGGGTGAGCATTCAAATTGGGAGGGTGGCATGTTCGCCACCCCACCTCCTGCTCCACAGCTCACTCTCGTGAGAACATTAGGCCTTCTCTTTTTCTTAGGGGTCAGTATGAGACGATTATGTGTGAGGTGGTTGTTTTTTGTGTCCCTGTATTTGCAAAGACCCATGCAACCAAAGTTTGCCTCTTCCAATGATACATTGTGCTTAATCAGCAAGTGGTTATAAACCCTACTGCACTTCCCACTTCCCCAGCAGTCTAGTACTAACATCTGAGCTTATTAAATCAGATGAGTTTTCTTTAGTCCAGTTTTTGTGCCTGCCCTCTCACTCCACTCCCTAAACCCCTTTGGAAATTTTGCCTTGGTCTTTTTGTTGTTGCTTGAATGCGTTGGGGTTTTACTGTAGTAGCACAAGCCCTTAAATCCATTTTGGAAGAAGGCAAAAAATAAATTGCTCTGGAAATGGAATACTTGTTAGCATTCCGAACAGTCTAGAACCAGGGTATTTCCAGGTTGCTGGGGGCAAATGCCAGTTTTTGTTTATTTGGGATGTTACTGTCCGTTTCCTCCCAGGGCCATTATGAAACCTGAGCATTTGACATGTGTTTGGGGTTCTCTTGTCTTGTATCGAGCTGGCTAATTACTAACAAGGACAGATTGGGGGCTTCTCTGCTGTTTGATTGCTGGGGAGTAGGCCTTCTACTCTGGCCCAAGTGCAGTTTGAAGCTGACAATCTGGAACCATGAATCGTTAAAGCAGGAAGGGTCCAGATACCATGTAGCCCAGTCCTCTGGTATAATAGATCCAGATGGTGTAAGGGATCTTTTTAAAGTCACATGGTTAGCCAGTGGCAGGCAGGAGATAAGCAGCTTGGTCTCTTAACTCAAATTTCTGGATCCATACATATTATTTGTCTAAAGATTCTTAGACCTTTGGTTTGGATTTTGCAAAGAGCATTGGATAGACTTGGCTGTTACCTGGTTGTATGACCTTGGCAGATCAGTCTTACTGAACTTACCCTTTGGTAAATGGAGATTGTGTTTTCTTACTTGATTCACAGGGTTACCTTCTATCAAGCCACTAGCATGTAGGTCCATCACTTTCTTCTTCCTCATTTCCAAGGAAGATGAAGAGCTAACTGCTTTGGGCTGATGCCAGCCCTTTTGCTCAGGTCTAATGAAGTTGGCTTAGCTATGGGCTATTTCCATTTGCCATACTTTTGTTCTCTTTGGGGTCTTTTTGTTCATCTGCTAGTCCTCTTTCAGGTTTGACTTTGTCTTATATTCTCTATCCGATGAAGGTACCTCACTTCCTTTCTCCTTAGTGCCCTCCTGAGCTCTGGAAAGTGTCAACTTCTGGAGGGTAGAGACCGTTTTATTCATTGTTGTATTTGCATCTGGAATATAATTTTCTTCATTTTATTGAGATATAATGGAGATGTTCAAGTGATTAAATGACTCACAAAGTAATATATGTAGAATTCCTCTGAGAACTACGCATTTCCTGTGTTCGTGTGCTAGGATGTCCTAATTCCCAATCCTGTCTTCTCTGCAGTTAAGGGTCAAGGATGATTTTGATCCTATCAAGCTATTTTGGGGAGTGAAAATAAAGCACAGTAGAAGGTCTAAAGTCTGGAAGGGGAGCAGTTTTGGTAGGCAGAGATAAGAATAAAACTGGGAGGAGACTGTTTCTGTGAGAACTTAATATTCTTATCTTTATGTATTTTATAATTATTTGGTACATATTTGAAAACTGCCCTTTGAAGTGCTATTATTTGCTTTTATTGCTCTATCTTTGGAGACTGGGAGCTGGGAGAGATCGTAAAGCCCGCAAAGTGATCTCTGGGCCCAGGGAAGGGTCTCTTCTCTATCGAACTTCTGCATTTTTCATAGGCTCTCACGTGAGGCGAATGCTGCTAGGCTGCAGACCACACTTTCCATAGCCAGCTTTTAGAAGGGCCTGAAAGTGTGAGGTCTTATTAAGTCAACTCTGGTGTTTCTTTGGCCTGGTTCATGGTTACTTGGATAGCAAAAGGCCTGAAGCCAAGTCCTTGGCTTGGAGAAGGAAAACCCGGTGAGAAACACTAAATGGTTCATCCCATCTTGGGAGTCCCAGAGGGGCTGCATTATGATAGAATGACTGACACTCATGAAGATGACTTGGGATTCTCCTCAGTGAACTGTCTAGAAGGCAAGCAAGGAGTCTTCCTTAAAGTTTAGGTATCTTATCATTAAAGATTAAAACCAGTTAGGCTTATATAAGTTTAACAACATGAAAAAGTCATTGGAGGATCTCTACATTCCTCAAAGATACTCCACTGTAGTTCTTTGCTAATGGGCTTTTTGAGGGGCCACCTGCTAGTTGATGTCTTTGCTAAGACCAGAAGTAGCGTTCTAAGTTGCTCTTCCATTGAGAAGCATAAATGGGATTTGCTCTTTTGGCACCGAATCCCATCTCCATCTCTTACCTCTATCTCTTACCCATAGTGAGACCTTGGGCAAATTCTGTTTCCCAGAGCATGTTTTTGCCACCTGTAAAATAGTCCCGATACCATTCCATCCTGGGATTTTTTTTTTTAGAAGATATGTAAAAGCTCTTGACTTAATTACTATCCCTTCACTATGATTACTTTTCCTCCTGCTCTGATCCTAGTTGGCATCTTGCTGTGCTGTTTGGAGATAAGGGATTCTTCTTGGCTACCTCACCTGAACCTCTTCACTGTCTTCTTCCTACGGGTAAGAGAGCTGTTGTGAAGTATTCAGACCTTTGTAAACTTTTCAAGTCCCTGGAACTCCTAAAGAGATGAGAGCAGATATTCTCCCAACAGACCAGAGTTCAGTTAAACCTTTTTCACGAGGTAAAAACAGTGGGGCTCCCAAGCATAGACTGTACAACTTAGGTTGAGACACACAGTTGTCTTAAGTGTGGACACTAGTGACTAGTGATTAAGTGAATTTGCCCCTGGGTCTCTTTTGTCACAAACAGCTGTAATTTCAGACTCTCGGTATGGCTGGGCAGGCTTCTCTAGCTGAGGTGGTGAAAAGGTGAAAAGATTGGTTTGGAGTCCTTCTAGGTTAGGAAGGGTGTGGCTTGAGTTGTTACCTTTGTCCCAGTAACATGTGAATTGCAGTGGTCTTTGTCTAGACAGAGTGGTTTGTCTTTGGTTAGATCAGGCACAGGATACTTGGCTTTCCTTCACTCTTCCTCTCAGCTTTGCTTGCCTCTTAGCTTTGGATTCTTAGCTTAAATGTAGACAGCTCAGAAATGGTGTTAAGTTGCTGCTCCGTTCTTGTTCCTTCCTGTGCCCTTCCTGTCTGTGAGCTTTTGTTTATTGACTACTCATGGTCAATATTCTGCTGTTTCTTGCTCAGATGTTACCAAAACAATCTTTAAGACTACTGATTTATTTGTTTTGACTTCTCAGAAATAAGACTACTTGGTCTTCTCAGTGGCCTTTAAAATAGTGTTTCTTAATCATGACCTTATTCTGTAAGCTCAACCAAATCTATATATTACACATGTATTACATATTACTAATATTATATTAGTTTTATATATACAGCTGAGGCTTTATCTAGCCAGTGACCTTGATTTGGGAATCCTGTTACAGAGTTGACTCTCACTTGCTGTGGGGCTTTAGGCAAATAATTTTAATCATACTCACTGGAACTAATTTATCTTAATCTATAAAATAAAGATTGAGTTAGATGAGAAGTTTTCCAGACCTTTCTGTGGAATTGGTTGGAATGGGGATGGGAATGACAAGACTCAGTGGGTAACCCCAGGCTCTGCATTCAGTCAAACGGTTATTTTGTTATAGGCTTTTGTTATTAAGTTGGAAAAGCACTGGCCTAGATGGTCTGAGATGGCCTCCAGCCCCGGCATTGTATGATCCCTTCCAGCAGTAGCATCTACTTTTAAATCACATTAGACAAGGACACCTGAGCTATCATATAAGTAGGCCCAAACTTATGGCCCTCAACATCATCTGTAGTCTGGTTCCTGACTGGCTGGCCATCCCAGTGCACTTTTCCTTTTGCCTCTGTTCAGACTGTTCCCAGCAGCACACGGAATAGTCCTAAGCATCCTTTCCCCAGTCAGTCCTTCCCCAGTCTTCAAAAGACTGTAGTGTAAAAGCATCCTGTCTGTTCAGAAACCTTTTCTAATTAGTTGTCTGTGTCTTCCCAAGGTACCTTCTCCACTCTGATGGCACGGTACACTTTGCCTTTCTGGCATTTCTGTGTATGTGTAATGCTCAGAGAGGGGCAGGACCTCAGTTTCTTAATTCTAAATCCCCCCAGTGGCTAGAACTGTACTTTTCTGGCAGTGCCGTGGGCTCATGATAGAGCTCAAAAATGCTTTTCTCTTTCAGGATCGAATCATCAATTTAGTTGTTGGCAGCTTAACATCCTTGTTGATCCTAGTAAGTATGTTTATTTTGTGTCTCATCCAGGCTTTTCACTAAAGTTTTTTGAAAGCTTCAGGACTGTGGTTCAGTTTAACACTCGGAAAAAAGACTGATAAGAGGCCAGTATGTGAACCTGTGGGGTATTCTAGTCATCGTCTAGTATTGTTTTATTACTGCTTAAACAAAACTGCAGTTGGCAATGGGAATACTTAGATTTCTACTCTCACCCCCCCAGCTGAAATAGCACACATGAAGGAATCTTTCTGAGTTTGCAGTGTATGTTTAGTAAATTTGTAACTTCTCAGTGGCACCTGCAGTTCCCCTCTGTGTATCACCCACAACTCCCCATTTCTGCTAATCCCTCAAGTTTATTTTGTCCCTAAAAGCACACTCATTATCCTTTATCCCACGTAATATAGTTTGGTGCTACTGCTGTAAAGCTATAGCTCTCAGAATCTGAAAACGGCATTTTTGTAGCACATTTTCATTAAATCGAAGAGAATTTTAGTGAAGTTTCAATGACTTCTTAAGAAAAAGAATGAGTATAATGCTTTATCTGTAGTAGAAACAGAACTCCAGTATATTAGAAACCTATCTCCGTATTTTCCAAAATGTTCAAAAACCTTTTTGGTTTTAATTGTTGCTGGCGTATTCAAAATAACCTAATAAAGGTTAGAACTTTTCCCGGTGTAATCCTTAATCCTGGGAATGAGGTTTAAATGCTTTGTAATCTTTTTGTAAAAAGGTTATTTTGAGCTTAGCTAGTTTTATGAGCTATGATGTTTTGTCTCCTTTCATAGTAGAGGAAAAGTATAGAAAAGTACTAAAAAGAGGTTTACATATTGGAACAGATTTACAAATACTTTACTAAATATTAACATTCCAGAAGGCAAACCTGGTGGTAGATACTATTTTACAATGTTAAGTGTTTTATAATAGTACATAGCTTAAACTCCAGTCTAACCAAGGCCTGACACAATTTCTTTTCATACAGGTCACGCTGATCAGTGCTTTTGTTTTCCCTCAACTACCTCCAAAACCGTTGAATATATTTTTTGCAGTCTGCATCTCTTTGAGTAGTATTACTGCCTGCATACTTGTGAGTACTATTTAGAATTTAAATTGAGTATCCTTGAGGGCTGAAGGTTGCAATGTATACCTAGGATTGATTCCCAGCTTTGGGTCTGTAAGAAAGGGTGTATCTAGTTACCTGTCCCCACCTTGATGCAAAGGATGTCAGAAGTCTCAGTATTAACTGACAGATTTCTTAGTTTCTAGAATCAGGAGTCATTAATTCTAAAGGGACACTGTTCCTTTGAAAGCCTGTGGGGGGCGGGGAGAGTTAAGACTTCGGTGGCCAAAGCTTTGGTTTAATTGACCTAATTCATCTTCCTTCAAGGACTGCATACAGGCCCAGCAGGATCTGGCAAATGCCATTACTGCTCTAAAGGGAAGAGATACAACATTCCCGATTTAATTCTAATTACAGAATTAGTCTATTTTAATCTCTGTGCTTATCTCCCCAAATGAAAGTAATTAACACCAAGACTCTCCTGGGAAATCTTAAGCTATAGCTTTGTCCTTGTCCCAAGAATGTACAATTTTACCATAAAGATGCATTTCCTCTACATAAAGAAAACAAAGATGGTGATAGATCCTCACTTAGATATTTGCCAGTTGTTTAGTCATTCATTAGTTGGCTATTTTTTATTTCCCTTTAAAAGCAAGTTTTGACTCACAACTCACAAAGGGCTTAAATCACCACTGTTATGTGCTTATCTAATGCATTTCTTCTGCTCTACTCCTTTGCTCTAAGGAAGAGTTGGCCCATGCACTTCTGGAGCTTTTGAAACAAAGTTACCAGAGATGGCTCTTCTTACTCCCAGCCTAAAGCCAGGAGTGACTAACATGATCTAGTTTTGTATAAAAACTTAGTGTATTGGCAACCTGACTCTGTAATCAGTAAGAATGTAAATGTTGCCATCCCTTCCAGTATGTGAGAGAGCTCTACCGTTTACTCAAATCCATTTAAAACAGACATACGAGGTAGATATTCTTGGATGGCTTGTTAGTGATTGGATGACTACTGGTTTGAACAGAACAGGAGTAGCTGAGAAAGCAGGAATTGGTATGATCCTGGATGTGGAAACTTGGTACTACTAGAATTATAAAGAGAAAAACTGCATTCTGGCCACGTTAGTTTCAGAAATACAGACTAATGTAAAGATGGTCTCGCTTGGGCAGGGGAGGTATATATGGATGGAATTGGTCATAGTTGAAAAGAATTAGCTGTATTTAAAAATTTTCATGCCAGGCCCAGTGGCTGTTACTTAAACTGTTACTTATTTTTTCTTCTTTTAGATCTACTGGTATCGACAAGGAGACTTAGAACCAAAATTTAGAAATTTAATTTACTATATCTTATTTTCTATCATCATGTTATGTATATGTGCGAACCTGTACTTCCATGACGTGGGGAGGTGAGGCTGCCAAGGAGAAGTACTGACCAGGTCTCTTCAAAGCTATACGTGAGGACTATGAGTCAGAGCTGGGTAAGCTGTGCTGAAGAATCTCCTGCACAAGTCTGATACATGATTTTCATGTTAACTCTAAATCTTAAATTCCCTCTTGCAGGGGACACATATCCTAGATTGCTTTGCTTTTTCTTTAAGGAGGTGGTGTTGCACTAAAACATTCCAACCCTTAAAGCTCAAATGGCACAAGCAATTTTCACTTTTGAAATTGAACATTTTTATAATGTAAGTGCATGGCGAAAAGCTATGTAACAATCTTGCATTTTAAGACAAATATTCTTTTATTTCTGTTAAACTGAATATACAATTATTGTTCCCTAGGCAACCAACTTTTCCTTATAACTACAATTTCACATTAACAAAACACAGACGGTGAAAAGACAACTTTGATTGTGAAGATCTAATTACAATAATAAATAAAATAATTTATACAAGTTTTTTTTTTTTTTTTCTTTTTTTTTGGGGGGTTACTTTTCTATAGGGGTCATGTTCATTAAAACCCTAGAGGCTAATTTTGGCTTTACCTTCTCTAATACAGGAATGACTCTTGATTTCTTTCCTTTTATAACCGAAGCAAATTTTGTGTGTTTTTTTTTTTAAATTGCCTGAGAGGGAGAAGTTATGTCGCACCCCACCAGCTAATGCACTAAAGTGAAGGGTAGACTCTGATACCTTCCTCAACTGTTTCCTGGGTAATTTGTATAGCAAAACATCTAAGAGTCATAGTATAGGGTAGGCAACCTTCCTGTCCCATTTAGTTTAATTTTACTTCAAAGTGCTAACTTTGTAAACTGACAACAGCGGGTTCTGAAGGGGTGAAAACTCTACTTATCTTCTGGTGAACTGTGTTGCTATTCTCTTCCATATGCCCTAAGTCATAAAAACCTGTAGTGAATGTTCTTAAATCTTGTAATGCTTCTTTGTGTACCGAGCCTGAATCAGCTCCCACTGCCAGCAATGGGTAAACCAACAGTAACGGCTACACAGTCCCCACCTAGGTCTCTGTATGGGATGCTGGTCACCTTTCAAACTAAGGATACTTAACAGTTCGAGTGTCACTGGTAAGCTCTATGCCATGTTGATGGGACGTTTCTGAAATATGAACAGGCCTACTTGAGACTGCATAGAGCCATGTCCGGTGTTTAGAGATGAATATGACTGCTTTTAAAACAGAGTAGATAAGCTTTGGTGACTGTAAACTTTTCTCAGGAGCTGAAGTGAATGAAATTCCCTGCTGACAGTTAACATGAATCACAGGGATGTATGTAGTTAAGACTTCCATACTCAGTTCATCTACACACTGTCCTAAGACTAGACCTCAGATGGTATAGTTTAAGGAGGTAAAAGTCATAGCAGCAACATGTATGTGGCTTTAAGCACTGTAGCTATTTAAAAGCCAAAGGAATGGTGAATTAAGCCTCTTGGGAGTTGCTCCTATTTCTTTGGAGATGTTGTAATTAACAGTGTGGCTTCTCTGTCTGAGCTACCTGTCTCTGAAGAATTACCTAATGACAGTTGACCAAATCCTCAACATCCTTTGAGTCTTCTGAAACAGGACTGCCCAAAGATGATTCAATGATATTTGATTCTTCTCGATGATGTTGGAGTATGGGATCTGTAATGAGTTAAGTGTTCAGTAAGTTTACATGTACTCTCTAATGCATGTCAAGAAGATATAGTAAGTACCCTATCGAAGTACAAAAATCTAACAAGATGACCAATTATTGTTGGATCAAGTAGCCTGATGTTCCCCTTAAGATTTATCAGGCACATGATGGAGTTCTATTATAGTACCTGTTAGTGTTGTCAAAGGCAAGACAGATTCAGTATCTATAACATCAGATGCCTGGATGAAGCCATGTGGTGAAGGAACAATAAGGATGGTTTCATCATCGATGGTGGTTTGATCAACTTGTTCTTCTATGGTAGGAGACTCTAGACCCTAAACAGTGGCAATAAAAAAAAAAAAAGACATTCTGACTCCTATTTCTTAGTTTTCTTTAAAGATTCTAAACACATTTAGCTTTAAAAGGACTTAATATTCAAACATTATCCCATTTAATAAAGAAAAGAAAATTAAAGCTGAAAAATGCACAAAACAGAACTTAATAGAAGCCTGAATGTAGAAGAAACAATGCTGTTATGCTGGAAGGTTATTAAGGAAGGTTACTAACCTGTACCACAAAGACCTACTACGAACCACTCTCCTGAAAATGGTTCCATAGGTCCCAACAAACAATTCTCAATCTTTTGGAAGGGTATGGGGGTAAAGTTTTGGTGCTAAGGCTGTGCAACACAGCTGTCTCATACTTGTGAGGTCACAGGTGGAGTCTGCATTGATTTTGTGTCCAGAGGAAAAAGGAAGTTAATGGAGACCCCCCTCCCCCCACCCCATAAATTATTGCTAGGTTTTTTCCAAACTGAAGGTTTAAGGCTCAAGCAAGAAGGCTGTTCCCTTAATTGCAACTTACCTCAGTAACATAAGCACGGGCTAATGGAGAAGACGACTCCTCTTGTTTCAGGTCGGTGTCAGAGATTTCTTCTGTTCTGACCATAACACTATTCATCAGTTCTGTGCTATTTTGGTCATTGAATTTGGATACATGAGCATCATTAAATGATGGCTCTACAGTTATCTTAGGCTGATGAATTTCATCTGGGAAAGTGTCTGCTTCTAGGGCATCTGGAGGCTCAGGAAAATCAGATGAGTGAATATCACTATCTACTGTCAGTTCTGCTTGGGATATGGAAGAAGTGATGTCCTCTGTGGCAACAGTCTGAATGATGACTCGTGGTGTGTGACATTGCACTGTGACATTGTCACTTGTGTTCAACAAATGTTCTGGCTATAAAATGTCAAAGAAAACGATCAGTGGCAAAATGAGAAAATCCCTACCAGACTTCAGTTATAAGCGACAACTATCATTTATAATTTATAGGTGGTACCCTCCTGTCCCCTCCCCTGTTCTCTTACCTCTGGAACTGCAGTGTTCTTACCACTGTTTTTCTAGGACCCCTCATCCCCATCATTCCATCTCATGGAAGGAGACACATGGGATTAAGGGTTATGCCTCAGTGAAGGCAGAATGATGGTGTAAAACTATGTTCCTGAGACAACAGCAGTAGGAGAAATTGTTTAAATACATGGACTACATTAGTTCTGGCTCTTAAATTCTGTTATCAATTAATCCTGGTCCCTAACATGTAGGTAAACACTTAAACAGAGAACATAATCATTTTCCCCCTAGACCTATTATTATTGAAGGCATCTGGGTTCTCTCATGGTATTAAAAACAAAAAGCTTCTGTGACATCACAGTCTTCTCTACAGAAACTAGAAAAATTAAGGAATTGACGTAACATACGGATAAAGCGTGAACAATGATCTGTTCAGGAGAAGCAGGAGCAGCAGCTGTCAGGGTTACTGTGGGACTAGCCGTCAGAGTGAGGGGAAGGCCTTGGCTTGAGCTTGTCTGAAGTAGGTAGGTACCTGGAGTGCCAGTGGGCTGTAAATGGAAAGACTAAAGGAAAAAAAAAATTAAGAATGACACAGGTGCAACAGACTAAGTAAATAAGCTTATTTATTAAGTCTAGGTTTATATCCAAAATGGGGTCTTTACTATACTCGGCACAAATGTACTTCCCAATCCTGAAGCTGCCCTCAAGTAATAAAATGAAGGGTATAATATTGACTTGTCCTACGTCCTTATACTTGTCTTAGAGGTTTAACAGAGAGGCAAGGCCAGACCTTGATCCTGCCCTTCACTCCCATGTATTTCTGTGGTGCTGTCTTAGCCATTTATTTCAAGGCACCAAGACATGGTAGCATAAGCCACTGTGTCCAGTGCAGTTAACTCACACACAGTCTTCCTTCATGTCTATCTAGAACATAAGGAACTGCCACTCTCCATTTTTGAAAAGGCACTACTATAGCAGCGCTGAAAAGATTTTTTTCATAGTAAAATTTTACGAAATACTTTTTATACTAAGGAGAAATGTACAGAGATAGTAGTGTTGTGAATGACAAAAAGTATTTGATGGACAATACGTTTATCTTCTATGTTTCACAGAACTGTAACAGAACTATTCAATGCCAATAAGCCCTTCACAGCCATAAGCTTCTACATTTGATAATTTGAGTTCAGTTTATCTTACTATCCCAAAGGGAAAGTATTTGCACTTAGAGGGTGATGTTGAAATCCTAGAGCCTGTGGTCCTGTGTACTGATGTTACAACAGCTCTCCTGGGACCAGCTCAATGAACCTTATTGCTAAAGCAGGCATAAATATCTCAGGGAAGGGGTTGTGGGCATTACAAATTATTAGTAAATGGTGCCTGGCACACAATAAGATTCAATTTCTTTCCTCCCTCTCCATAAAAGTAAAAGCTGATCATTTACAACACAACCTTCAGTCAATTAGATGTGGCCAGACAGTAAATACTTTATATATATGCATCTTAATTTACTTAAGTTCCTCTAATGTTCATGATTTTTTTTTTGAAGCTGAGGCACTATCATCCTTTATTAATAAATTAGGATGGAAATCTTTAAATATTTGTGACCCAAGTAAGTAAAAACCTGAACACATACTCTAAATATATGTATTATATTATTTGGCCAGGGGGAGGAGGGGAGGTGGCAAAATCAAGTTATCAACCTGTGACAAAGGCTATTACACATCCCCAATGTGAAGACTACAGGATTAGGAAGCGGAAGCTTTGGTTAAGTAAACTGCTAGCAGAAATTCCAAAGTTGTTCTAAAAGAGAAACTTCAGCCACATTGGCTATCCTCATGAGATGTAACTTGTGCAGAGGATAAACTTTTGCACTAACAGCCCCCTGTTTTTCACAGCAAATAAACCTTGACATGATTTAAATAAAACCTACTTTTTATTTTTTTCCTGAAAAATAAGCTAATTCTGGGTATTACCATTTTAGAAAACAGGACAAGAATGAGGACTTAAAAAGTTATTCTATGAGAAACCCCCTTTCTTCAAATTAGCAATCTTGGCCTTTGCTCCCCCAAACCTCTTAGCATAGGCAACCATTCCTCTTTTTGTCTCTGGATTTGTCTATTTTAGACACTTCAAAAATGGGAATCAAACACTATGTGGTATTTTGTAGCTAGTTTCACTTAGCATAACATTTTCAAGGTTTACCCTTGGAGCATGTATTAGTACTTTCTTTTTTACTGCTGACTAATTGTATGGTGACAGCACATTTTATATACCCATTTGTCAGTGGATGGCCATTTGGGTTTCCACTTTTTGATTATTAGGAAGAGGAACATTCATGTACACGTTTACACGGACATGTTTTCATTTCTCTTACGTAAACCTTGGATTAGAATTGGTAGCACAGATGTTAACTATACTTTTTTTACCTTTCTAGGAACTTCAAGATTCTTTTGTAAAGTAGCTACACCATTTAGGACTGGGACTTTTAAATTCTGTATCCCCAAGGGCCAGTACAATAAACTTTTTGGTTATATACAGTATTTGTTTATCAATACAAAGTCATACATGCACCCTCCTCATTAAGCCCTGTCACTTTTCCTATGTAAAAAGAGCACATTATTGGTTTAAACCTCTACAGAGGAAGAAAAAAGGGGAAGTCTTGACGGATGTCCTCATTTAATCGTCTGGCCTCAGAAACACGGGCATAGTTGCACTGAATGTCAATCATGTTTTTAGTTCATTTGTTCATATGATAACAGTGCTAAAACCAGTGATTTTTCTTATGCATAAAATGACCGCTTTCTCTTTTGTGAAGTATTACTCACTGGAAGAATCTCAAATGCCTGTAGTGTTCCACTGTTTAGTGTTATTGTTTCCGAGTCAACAGTAGCAGCAGGGGACTCTGTTGAAGCTGTGGTAGGAACAAAGACAACAGTAAATAAAACACGTAATAATTTGCCTAGAAACCTGAAGTCATTTAAATTTCTTATGAGAAGCAATCCTATCTGGGATGGCACCCATTAGGGGCTGGCTCAAAGCCAAATCCAGCCCACTACCAGTTTTTGTGAAAAGTATTACAGGAACTCGGCCATACCTGTTTATTTTCCACAGCTGCTTTTGCACTGTAAAGGCAGAATTGACTAGCTGTTACAGAGACAGTACCTGCTAACCCCTGACAGAGATCACAAAATATTTCTAGTATTAGAAGGGAGAGGAATACACTAAGGCTAACTCACAAGTCAACAGGAACTTGGTAAAAAATAAATTCTCCTGGACATTCTGATAAGCAGTATAGGTTCCTGGAACGGGAGTCCCCAAACACCAGGCTTCAGTTTAGCAGCATTACTCTCGGGCCATGTAAACCTGAGCCAACGGCTTGCCTTGAACCTACTAGTGTTAGTGTTCAGAGACTATCTGTCCTGCCTACCTCATGTAGTCCTTAGAAGGAACCACAAACATGAAATATAAATATTTCCAGGGCACCTGGGTGTCTCAGTTGGTTAAGTGTCTGCTCAGCAGGGAGTCTGCCCTTTGCAATCCACCCCCTCCCACCCCTGGTTTGTGCGCGCTTGCTCTCTCAAATAAAATCTTAAAAACAAAAAAGAAAAAACAAAAAAACCCAAAAAACAAAGGTAGTGCTATTTCAGAAGAACACGTTTGGAAGACTGAGCAGCACTTAGAGATCACACAGTATATTATCTCTTTATGGGTGTGTCAGTTGAGGGTTCAGACTTGAGCAGTGTTGGTTACACCCGATCAAGGTTATAAGGAATTAAGAGTAACTGGATGAAATGTGATCTCAACTGCACCTGTAGATAAATCCATGTGAAAAATGATTTGGAATCATCTTGCAATGTGTAGCGTTTATTCCTAAAATACTTCTCAGTGGGAAAGGATATGAGACACCTTTCAAAAAAATGCACTTGATTCATGTTACTATTTCTCTAGTTGATGGAATCTTAAGATCAAACCTAGAATAATTTAAAGGGATTCCAGATAAATAACCTTCGTCATGGGTAAGCAAACTGGGCAGGGACAAACTGTGGCCAAAGACTAAGAATGGTTTTTACATTTTTAATTATTTTGGTTTTTACATTTTTTAAGGATTGTTTAAAAACCAGAAAATCCCACAAAGACCTATGTGGGCTGCAAAGTTTAACACGTTTATATTTACTATTCTGGCTCTGAAGTTTGCGAGTCCCTGACTCCTAACATAAAGGAAGAAACAATCATATGAGATTTTAGCCTGAATGCAAAGAATAACTGATATGGTATAAACTCTTACTTTCTTGCTGGAAGAAATAAAATTATTCTACATATTTTAAAAAAGCCATCCTGTGAATATTAAGGTACCAGTGTCTGCATTCCCAGTAAGTACAGTCACCCCAACAGCCAAGGGAAGTTCTAACAATCTCTGTGCACAATCTATAAACAACAGTAGCTCGCATATTTATGGCGGACCAGTTTTTGCAATTCTTCAGGTTATAAAGTTAAATAAGCAGAGGGCTAAAAAATTTCTTCATGCTTTATTATACTGGTAGAACGCTAAAGCAAATAACCAAACTTAAATTAGAATTTTAAGACAGGCATGATCATTTTAAAGGTCTCCAAGGTAACCTTGATAGTCACTGGATATATGGGTATATGTAGTGTCACCATGACCAATAGGCAGCCCAGTGATTCTCAAAATGGTGTCACAGGGTACATTTGAAAATCCTTAGGGTGCTTTTATTTGCCATAATGATTAGAAGTACTACTGGCATTTTGTGAGTCAAGGGACACTGAGAATCCTGCAGTGTGAAGGACAGCCCTGCCAACAATCAGTTATCTCACTCAAAATGCTAATAATCCCCTGACTGAGAATAACATACAGCAGTTGGCATACTTTTGGCAATGACCTTTCCATAGGCATAGCATTTAGGTAGACAAAAGAAACGAGAAAAAGTGAAGAATCATCTGGTTCTGAGGATTTTATTTGCAATTCTTTTCTGTTACTCTGTCACGGAAAAAAAGGTAGAACTATCAAATCCTCTCCCTGTAACAACTGTTCGGTTCTCATAATCTCATTAAACTGAAAAAATATCAGAGGCTTAAAAAAAAAAAAAAGGATAAAATAGTTCCCAAAGGAAAACTGGCCCTTCTTGAAGAAAATCTCAATCTCCTCAAACCCATTTCTTCTACACATGACTTCAAATCCACCCCTAATCTGTGTGTCTCTGGTTAATTATTACAAATGATGTGCCACCTTAAGAACTTTATTTCCTTGTCCAACTGATTTTAGGTAGTAGTCTATTAATCATTAATTCTTTACAACCTCTAAAAGTAAGATGATTTAAAATGGTTTATTATGACTGGGAAGTTCTGTCACACACTCATCTTTTGTGCAAATATTAATTAAGCTAATGAACATAAAATGCCTTAGACTGCCTCTGTCAACTTACATAAATTTCGGTCAACATTCTGGAAGAATGAAAGGTATTAGAGCCATTAACAAATCATAGAGGTCCAAGAGCAAGGAGTCTCCAATAGACACTTACAGACATGAGTGATTTGGACTGGAATCTGCAAGGCTGTCATGGGGCTTGGAGAGATGGCTGTATTGTCTTCCAAGCGGGCGACTCTGATCTGAACATGCTGTACACTGGAATTGGAATTACTGTTTGGAACTCCAGATCCTGATTTATTCTCCAAAAGCGTTGGGTTGTTTTTTTGATTCTCATGTAACTGTTTAAGACCTTTTATTAAGACTGAAGGGAGATGGGTAGACAAAAAGAACATTGATTCTCCGACAGACCACCATCTAAGCAGCAGGGGAGGTGGGGGTAAGGAGGGAAAGTATTTGGAATAAATAACTGCATACTGCATGTGGGATCTCAGCAAAATAACAATAAAAGTATTTTAAAGCTACAACCTGTCTGAAATTTCTGGAAACATTATCCATCACAAGAAATTTAAAAAATTCCTAACACAATGTTATTCTTGCCACCTAAGATACATTAAAAAAAAAAAAAGCCATTGTGAGGAACATGAAAATAAGACCTTTGTTATGTCCTAGGGCTTCAGGATAAAATTCTTATTATTTGGGGAGAATACTGTTAATGCAAAGTAGCTTACTTCCTTAGTCAGCTGGCTGTGAGTCGAACTCACAACTCGAGAGAAGCAGCTTATCTTTTCCAAACAGTAATACGCAACCACCTTGAATTCTTGTGCAGGAAAGTCAAATCTAGACTTGCCCCCCTCCTATCAGTCCTCTCAGGTGGTAACTGCAATATGGGTGGGTTTATGTCACATTAGTATTCATTCACTTTTCTGGTTTTAATATTAGATTTATAAATTTATAACTATGGACTTAATTTTTTAAAAATCTTATTTTCATCGAGCCACAGTTCTTCAGTATTGTATTTTCCTTTGGAGAAATGGAAGTTGGAGCACTGTATCAAGGGGCATGAATTTGACTGCCTTAATTAAATGGACTGTACATCTTAGTTTCATACCTGAGTGCAAAGCAGGCAATGAAGGGACAAACATGCTTGTGCCTCACTTTTAAGCAAACCCAACTTAGGATGTCTAGATTTACATCATTAATGAATTATGAATTTATAGTCTTTATACTATAAAACCACCAAAGAAAATCTCTAAATGACAAACCCAGTTATGTGAAGTTATTCAACACTTAAAAGTTGATTTAAACCTAAGTTTTCAGAAATACATTTTTGTACACAATATGTAAAATCATTTTTTGCACAGTTGTATGAGAACAAGAATGTATGTAAATGTATTTATTTTCATCTTAGGTGCTTTGAGAATTACACATCACATCAACTCTTCTCAAGGGAAGGAAAGACAGTTAGCCAAAGAAATAGAGCTATTTCAGTGAAGATCTACTAAGATTCGTATCTCTTTAGCTGAGGCAAAGAACGTCTGACCTCTTAAGTCCTGAGGAGTAAATATGGTAAGACAAGGGAAGGACTTAAGAAGCAAAAAACTACATTACCAGGGAACGAAACATCCTTATGATTTGCAATCTGCCTTTTGATGGTCCACCATTTACTTCGAAGCCATTGTGGTGAACGGACACTGCTCCATCCCTCTGCTAACAGATCCCAGTTGATGTCATTTTCATCAGCTACATCAAGCTCTGCTATCCTACAGGTTACAAAACAAACATCTGTTAGATTTTAACTTATTTCTCTGGAAGAACCCTCCCCTGACTACACATGATGGCACTGGCAATAAAGGGGACAGCAGCTTATGTCATGGAGACGCTACTGTTAATTGCATGGGAAAGGACTAAAAGGGTGCAGAACTGCCCCCACAGCTAGGAGCTATGACCTAGCACTATCAAGAGGCTTTTGTTAATGGTACAAGGAATGGGCCAGAATGTAAATGGTCAGAAGCCAATGAAACACTGTAAAGGCAAGGGAGTAGCTAAAGGTTAGAATAGGGTAAGAGCAGTGTTAGTGGAAAAGTGTTTTGTAATGTGTTATAGTGTGCCATAGCAAGTTATTTCCTAGATCTGACCTTTTCCATATCTGTAACAAATAAAAACGTTTAAAAATGAGCTATTTGCAGATGACTAGTTGAAACAGGTTTATTAAAAACAAAACCCAAAATAAAATAATAAAAACAAAAACAATACTCCAGCAGCAACCAAAACAAAAACCACTAATATAATAGTTCCACTAGATTTGGGGTATGAGTGATCGATATTTGTTCTTCAGCTTCAACTGTCATGATGATGTCGATTTTCAAGAGGGAGGAGCTTTTATTACTTTGATGTCTCAAACATGTCCTTGCTGGTATTTCTGCCTCGAGTCACTGAGTCTTAATGGTTGTACCAACTAACTTAAAAAAAAAAAAAAAAGCTCAGGATTATTACCTTAAAGCTATTTTTGGATACATATGACATGGAAGTGCCTGACTGGGTCTGGCGTGAAGGTGTGAAGTAACTGTAGCCTGGGCCCCCTGCTTGGCAATCTTAGCAGTCACCCAAGATTGAAGGGCATGGAGACTGAACTGCCCTCTTCCCCTGCACACGGTGCCCCTCTGCTAGCACTGAGGCACACTGGTGGACAGTGGCAGGCTGCAATGCCACTGTCTGTGCCATACCTGTTCTGTGGGGAGAGAGAGGACTTCAGTCTCCACGCCTTCAATCTGGTACTTTGCATGAGCACTAAATCCACTAAAAAGGAACAAACACAAAACAAAAGAGCTCAATATGAAATGCACAGGGTCTGAAGGATCCTCCGTGGACCCATTCTCTATGGAAAGGATGCTTTTCAGACATTAGGCATCTCAGGAAACCAAAAGAGGAAACATCAATCAAGCCACCTACTGCTATTGTCTTTAAAGGACTTAGGACACAAACCTGAGGATGAGATTGATTTCATCTTCCTTGGTCCATTCAGTTCCTCCACTCTGTTTCCAGTTCAGGTAGTTGAGCCATTTAGAACGACACTGCTTTTCTGAGCGGGTACCCACTCGCTCTGCCACAGCTGCCCATGACACGCCCTGTGTCACTATGTCACCTGGCTCAGTGCTTGTCAATTCATGAACCACCTCTGCAAGTCTCTTTTCCTCTTCTTCTGTCCACTTCCCTGAAAGAAGGAAATCATCAGACTATTACTGCTACCTTCCTTTTTGCAAATCAGCTGCAGCCCTGATGGGAAGTACGCAGTAGCGCCAGTAAGTTATTTCTGAATGACTCTGGGGAAGGACACTGCATGTATCTACTAAGACGACTGCATTTGACTAGGCCAGGAAGGTTCTTGATACAAAAGAAAATACAGAATCCTGATGGAAAACACTGACTGACTCCTTAAGGAAAGAAAAACTACCCAGTACATACCTAGAAAGAATTATACACTGCCAGCCGCACTAAACCTAAGTGGGAAGAGCTTTGTGGTGGCAAGTTGGACACAAAACCTCACAAAATTTTTCCTTAGTCTCGTCTAGAATTCCCTGCTCTGCAGAAGTGGTGTGGCTAACAGAGATCCCTCACCAGAGGAATGAATGATGAGACAAGTGGAGTAACTCCTATGGGCTCCTACCCACTTTAGTAAAATGGAAACTAGGTTTATACCATCTCCTTTCCCCACCAGCCCAACTCTAAGAAACTGTGACAGAACAGAAGTCTGAGACTGGTATTCACACATGATTTTACTCCAGGTTTTCCCAAAGCCATAAACCAGTAATGACACCAAATGATCCGCTTGGTCTTTTCTTAAGGAACTTGAGCATAAAAACAGTTTTTTTTTTTTTTTTTTTTTTTTTTTAAACTCCTTCCACTTCTGTTTCCATTTTGTTACTAGTAGCTAAAACGCCTAGACAATTTCAAAAGAGCTGTGTGCTTGCATCAGGGATTCATTCATTCAACAAATACTTATTGGACTTCTATTATGCGCTAAGCACCGTTCTGGATACCATGTATTCAAGACAAAGTCCTGCTTCTACTTTAGCATGGCAGCAAAACGGTACTCACAGTGCCTTACATAAAACTCTGGGCCAAATTCTAAATCTAGAGCTCCTATTCCTGCTTCATTCATTAAGCTGTCATTAACCACAGAATGACAGAGTTGGAGGGATTTATGTTCTCTATGTCTTGTGGGTCACAGGGCTGGTGGAGTCAATGGTTAAGCAGGAGATATTCCCCGATTCCACTTTGGCAGGGTACGGAGGTGAAAACGGAAAACATACAACTAGGAAGGTTAGGCTTAACTTGAGAACCACTTTTCTTACTGAAAGACGAGCACAGATTGTGGCTCCTTCAGAAAATTTTAGGGCTAAAATGGAACTATCTTACTTTCCTTCTCATATATGAGAACTACAGATCACCTATTCTAACCTCTTCATTTTCGAGGAAATTCAGGCTCAGAAAGTTATGTGAGAGCTGGTGCCAGAGCCTCAATACTGTTATTGGTCACAGAGGTTAGGTTTAACAGTATCATCAGTGCATTTGTATACACTAAGAGTTAAATAGGCATTTGTGGTCTGTACCAGAGACTGAAACACTAATGACAAGTTTTTTTCTATAGAAAAATATACTTACTTGCTTGAAATAAGCAAAACAGAGCCATAGCACTGAAGGTAACTTGAGCTGGGAACTGCACGAACTGAAGTTTTTTTTTATAACATGAAGTTGATAAGGTGTTGTTTACAGAAGCTCAACAGTTAGATGAGTTTAAATTAAAACTACTTCCTGTTATGTAAGCCTTAATAATAAAAACTTTCCCAACTGGAGCAGTTTTGCATTGCTACAAAATGGAAACATGCTACACCTAAAACCTCTGAAAAGGAGGCAATGTGTCCCTGTGAACAATGTCACCTCACACAAAGGCAGAAAAATGAAGGCTTACTCGGGCCTACAAAGCACAAAGAAAAAGGAAGACTAGAAAATACAATGTGAACTCAAGCGAATGACAAATTTCTTTCTGGAAGAGAAGAGAAAGCAGTATGAGAAGGGGCGGGAAGCTCTGATGGAGACAAGAGCGGCCCCACGGCAGGGCTCACAATACCTGTGTTGCAAGTATCCTTCATCAGTCGGCACCGATCTTTGACGGAAGACGCGCTTCTTCCTAGCGCCGCCCCTATTGTTGCCCAGTCATTGCCATGCTTTATCCGGAGCCTAAAACAAGAGTCTGCCAATCAGCATTGGGTTCAACTGTTTTCTCCCTTTTAATTTCATCATTTATTCTTCATTCTTCTTCTTCCCATTTGACTGGTTTGGAAGTTGTGGGCAGCAATACTTTGAGAGCCAAAGTTTGAAAGTGTGGCCTTTTTTTGGGGTCCACAGTTGTCTGTGGGTGAAAAAAAAAACAGGCAGCAATTGCCTTTTTCCTGGGTCAGAGAAGAAATAAGTAACTTGGATATGTGTTCAAAAAAGACCAAATTTCCCCTCAGGTTACTGACACAATCTCCCAGGCAATCCCCAGATTGTTCCCTTTGAGCACACCTAACAAGCTCTTCTCAGACATCTGAAAAAGTTTCCTAAGCTGCTATCACCATAAAGAGGATCAACCGTCAATTTTTTCCATGGTCCATACAATCCATCAACCCATACTTTAGGGCCCTACTCAACATAGCAAAATTATTTTTCCTGCTAAATAGCCTTCATAAAGTAGAGTCCGCCCAGACATTAAGTGCAACATTTGCTAAGTCACCATTCTAAACTAAGCATGTAGCACAACCCCGGTTTTGATCCTGGTTTCTAAGCCTGGTATTCAGTCTTCAGGCCACCAAGAATGGCCATCTAATCTCTTCTGTAACCCTTATTAGTGGTCTGAGGACACATTTAATTCAGCAACTCACTAAGGAGAAGATGAAATTTATGGGCATGGCTACTCTGTGCACGTATGGACCTGAAAAGTTCTTTTTATGGTCAATCATGCTTAATAGCACGATTAAATTATACCAGTCTACTAAAAATCTCTTGACAATTTCAAAGTAAAAGTTTAGAAAAAACAAAGGTATTAAAAAAGTTAAAACCCAACTATCAGAATTCAGGAAAAGAAAAAAAAATTTTTAACTTACTCCTTAAGCTTTTCAATTTCTTCAGGTGTATATCTAGAAATTTAAAGAAATTTTTAAAAAGATTGATTAAAACAAAGAATGTTAAAAAAAAAAACAACTTAATGAAAACCAGAATTTTACTTAGGGACCCAAATGTTAAGTCACTTAGCACATTGATAATATTTTAAAAGTAACCAACTTCAAAGTAAATTACTAAAAATTGAAACTGATGCTTCTATCTTCTTTTTTATAAAAAAATACTTTTAGCTATAATAAAAGTGAGCAATGTACATCTTTCTCTAGGAAAATTCAACACTTAAAACATATTTGCACCTATTCCACTTTAAGTCTTCCTTTATTTGAAAACTGGTTTCAGGCCCTCTAATATCGTAGTTATTCTGAAAGACTTATGTATGACACTGTAAACCAGAGCCAAAATGCAAATCTATGGTAAACTGTTACAAGGCACCAAAAAATTTAAAAAACTTCTCTTTATTTCCCCTACCCATGCATGGACATCTTCCAGACTCTTGCTCCAATGTAAAGGCTCTTTTTCTTTAGAGGGTAAGTACTCAATACAGCCAATGCAATGTTCTTTTAAAAAGCAGTACCTAATAAGCCATATTATGACTACCTAAAATTCCCAAAGGGAAATTTAAAAAGTCAGTAATACCAAAGACTCATTGCATTGAAAAAAAAAATGATGCCTTCCCATAAATGTTACCTATAACAGAAATCCAGGCATTGTATTTAGAAATTTATTTATTTTCCATTCTGGTTTTATTTAAAAAGATAAAAAAAAGGGTCACTAACCTAAGAAATGCTATACTATAAAAAAATAGGAATGATGTTACCAATGAATTTAGAGGGTTTTTCCCCCACACCTCCTAAATCTTTACCCACTATAATATTTTTTATTATGTTACTTTATTATATAGCAGACTTTGATGAAGATAGCGAAGTCTAAAATCTGACATATAAGGTGATTGAGATTCTAAGTTCTAAGAGGCCTTATTATAATGAGATTTCCATAGTTACAACATGGACCTGGAGAAAAAAAATATTAACACAGCAAACAGTAATTCATAGCTGTTTCCAATTAAAATTCTGCTCATATTTTAAAAAAAAGATAGCTCTTTAAATATTTCCCCTAATTACATGAAAACATGCAGCATTACAAGTTTTCATACTTTCCCACATGGTTTCTGTCATCATACATGCGAAGCACTCTTCTATAAACTGCAAACAAAGGCCGGTTCAGACCCCATGCTATAGTCCTGTAGAAATCTTTTCTTTCGTCTTTTGACATCTCAAAGATGATTTCTGTAGCATCTTTTATTCCGCGTGCCTAAATGGGTTACATTTCTTTGATTTAGGCATTTCTGATAAAATGCATATGGATATACTATGCTTTTTAAAAGTTGTTTTTTTATTTTCAAGATCATCAATGGCATTTAGAAAAATAATGTATTGCTAATTCGTTAATAAGTCAAATATAAACTTTAAAATGTTTCAAGAGATAATAAAGTGATACTTAAATGCTCCAAAAATAAACTATTAAATTCATAAAGTCATGTTGTGTCAACACCTTTTAAAATTATAAAAAAATTAATATCTAAAGAAAGTAGAAGAAAATCACAAGAATAAAATTAACAGAATTAGGAATCAAATAAATAACAGAAACTATAAGCAATGCTAAAAAAATGGTACTTTGAAAAGACTCATCAAGACTAATAAAATATGAAAAGATAAACTATGGCAAAACTAAAAGACAAAACACTGGAAATGAAAAAATGGGGCCTAAGTAGAGATGCTACAGAGATTAGACAGTTGAACATTATGAAAATTCTATGGCCATAAATTTGAAAACTTACATAAAATGAATAAACTCCTAGAAAAAGTCAACTTACCAAAACAGACTCAGGAAGAGATAGAAAATCTAATAAGCACAGACCACCAAGAAAATTTAATAGTTATTAATAATTTTTCACAATGGGAATACCAGGCCCACATGACTTCATAGATAAATCCTACCAAACAATCAAGAGAAACATCATTCTGATTTTAAACTATTCTAGGGTATAAAAAAACAGGGGGAACACTTCCTCATTCATTTTATTAGGCTACTATAACCTCAACAGCAAAACCAGACAAGGACAGTTTCAGAAAAGAATTTTCAGGTAAGTTCATTTTCTAACACAGATCCCCAGTCCCTAAAATATTGAGCACCAGCAATGTGTAAGAACGTCAGTAATCAATACAGATGGATACAGATGGTAAACTTATTCCAGGAATTTTGTGTTAATTAAAAAAATTATTATAGCATTAATTATTAAATTTATGGAAAAAGTGTAAATAGCTATAGATGTGGAAAGAACATTTATAACATAGAACATTCATAATTACACTCCTAGTGAATTTGGATTTGCTGATAACCTAATAAAAGAAAATATATAAAAAGCATAGGTTGAAAAAGAAAAATCATTTACAGGTGTTATATATGTAGAAACTTAAATGAGTAGCAAATTCTCATTACAAAATCAATATACAAAGTTATTTGCATTTCTATACAAAGATCAAAAAAAGTTTAAAAGTTCTCATTTACAGTATCACCAAAATTAAAAGCAACAGGACTAAATCTTAGGCAAGTTATACAAGTCCTTTATGGAGGAAAACAAAGTACCAAAAGGCATTAAACAGGAAGCCACTACAACAGACGGTATACAGTGTTCTCTATAGGAAAATGGAATACTGTAAAGATGTTAATTACCCTCAAATTGATGCACAGATTCAGTGCAGTCCAATAAAAATTCCAACAGTTTTCCATTCTCTGCAACTCGATTCTAAGCAAAGGGTCAAAAAGGGGCAAGACATTCATAAAGAGACTTGCCCCATTAGGTGCTATGATTTCTCTAGGTAGTGTCATCTATACTAGTGGCCAAGTATCAACAAACAGAACCTGGGAACAAATTAGAAACCTACAAACAGATTTGTGGAAGCTTGATTTGGAACAAAATGGACACTGTAGACTGGGAGAAGGCGGACATTCCATAGCGATGCTGGGACAACTGCCTTCCATGTAAAACAAACAAACAAACAAAAAATCAAAACAAACCAACAGAAAAACCCCAACAGTGAAACCCTATCTCAGAGCTATAGGAAAAAAAAAAAAATCAACATGAAAGACAGAACTATAGAACTTTTATGTGACAATATATAGGGCAATATCCTTATGCCCTTGAAGCAGAGAAGGATTTCCAAATAACCATGCAAAATATAAAAGTAAAAAATGATTTTGATATTGAAATTAAGATTTTCATCAAATGACCCCTGCAGAAAAGGAAAAGATAGGCTACTGAATTGAGACAAGATATCTGTCAGACAAATAAACAAAGAGCCAGCATACATTAAGAATGTCTAGAGAATGAAAAAGGTAACCCTGCAAAAAACTGATCAAAAAACAAAAAGGAATTTCAAAGGGGAAACCTAGAAAGTGGCCAGTAAGCATATAAAAGTATGTTATCAGAGGAATAAAGATTAAAATCCAAAATAGAGTAGCATTCACACCCATCAAATTTGTTTAAATTAATAGCAAAAAACCTAAAAAGACCCCAAATGACCGTTAACTGCACATGGTAACTTACAGTATCTATACTGGCATTATAAAATACAGCTAAAAAAAAAAAAAAATCAACAGGGTATGGATCACAAAATCACAATAAACAACAGAAGCCAATTACAGAACACCCAGAAAATGAAACTATTTACATAAATTTCAAAAAGGTAAAATTACACTGATGTGCATTTTATACATTCCTTGGAATGTATAGAACTTCACAGGAAAAAGTTTCTACATTTTATTTTTCTATTAATCTTTTTTTTTTTTAAGATTTTTATTTATTTATTTTGACAGAGCGAAAGAGATCACAAGTAGGCAGAGAGGCAGGCAGAGAGAGAGGAGGAAGCAGGCTCCCCGCAGAGCAGAGAGCCCGATGCAGGGCTCGATCCCAGGACACTGGGATCATTACCTGAGCTGAAGGCAGAGGCTTTAACCCACTGAGCCACCCAGGCGCCCCCTATTAGTCAGCTCTACACCCAACGTGGGGTTTAAACTCATGACCGCAAGATCAAGAGTCACACTCTACTGAATGAGCCAGCTAGATGACCCAAGTTTCTAAATTTTAGAATTTAAAATCCTCTTATTCCAGTTCTGCAAATAATAAATCTAACATTTACAATCTGAATATATGAAAGGCACTGTGTTGCAGGATGACCATATACTGAGATGAAGATGCTTCTGCTCTTTTTTCCACTTGTATCATACTTTCATTTATCTGTTGTCTAATTAATTCGTTTAAAAATGGCTTCACATGGGGCACCTGGGTGGCTCAGTTGTTAGGCAGCTGCCTTCAGCTCAGGTCATGATCCCAGGGTCCTGGGATAGAGCCCCACATCGGGCTCACTGCTCCATGGGAAGCCTGCTTCTCTCTCTCCCACTCCCCCTGCTTGTGTTCCCTCTCTCGCTGTGTCTCTTTGAAAAAAAAAAAAAAAAAATCTTAAAAAAAAAAAAAAAAAAAAAAAGGCTCCACAGTGTTCTTAAACAGCAGCACATAATAAAAACCATGATCAACTATCAAACCAGGTATCTTTTCCCAAGATCAGTATGCCCTTTTGGACGTTTCCTATCTCTGCCAATCCATTCATCCTTCTCCCAGGCATCCAAAATAAAACACCCTGAAGTTATTCCAAATCCTCCTTTTCCCTCTTCTCTGACATCCAGTCACCAGGTGTCCTTACCAACCATCTGCTTATCTGCCAATTCTTCCACCACTCTAGTTTATAAAGTCCTTAATTATCTCATCCAGTCAAGCGATCTCAAATCAGTCTAAAAGATTTAGATCTCAAAGATCTCGCATCAGTCACATTCCTGCCCTTTAGTCAGAATTGAAGGGGTCCTTGAAAACCATCAACTCCAATCCCCTAGACAAGAAATAAGCTTAATTCCCAAAGTTCAGGGTTCTTATCATTTGTTACTGCCTTATATAAACCTGCAGCATTTTTCAAGTTTTAACTAAAGTTTATGTGACCGGTGGACATATACTTTCAGCGGTCACTGCATCTGTGTTTCTCTTAAAAATATTAGTTTGGTGGGAAGGATCTTTATTCATTAACAAAGAACTGAAGTTTTTTTATTTACTCCTCAGAGTTTACAGAGCTTAGCTTGGGAACAGTGCAGATTAAAATCAGGTTTAGGGGGCACCTGGGTGGCTCAGTGGGTTAAACCTCTGCCTTCAGCTCAGGTCATGATCTCAGGGTCCTGGGATCGAGCCCCACATCAGGCTCTCTGCTCAGTGGGGAGCCTGTTTCCCCCCACCCCCCGCCTGCCTCTCTGTCTACTTGTGACCTCTCTGTCTCTCTCTGTTAAATAAATCAATAAAATATTAAAAAAAAATAAATAAAATAGGTTTAGGAATATGGACAGTCTAGGCACCAATATATTTATAGTAGTGAAAAATTTTATCAACCACCCGAGTATCAAACAATAGGAGAATGATTAAATAAATGCTGTACACGTCCCTTTCCCAAACAATGCTGATGGTCTGTATTTCAAACATGCACTAACTCCAATAAGGGAACGGTCAGCAAATTACTAGAAAAATTCCCTTGAAAAGAGCACAGACCTACTCCACCAATCCCTCACTCAACTAAGTTACTAGCTTTTCTCATTTCCTATAAGACAGTTCTATTTCTTTGGACTGGACTTCAAAGCCAAGTTTCCAGATAATTACTCGGTTCAAGTTAAAGGGGCTAATTTAATGTGCTCTGAGTTTCATTTGACTCCTTGGTGCTCAGCATTTGCTCATGCTCCCTCCAGCCCCATTCTAGCCCAAGTTCTCTTCCTTTAAGACTCCACTCAAAAAAATAAAATAAAATAAAATAAAATAAAAAAATAAATAAAAATAGGGGTGCCTGGGTGGCTCAGCGGGTTAAAGCCTTTGCCTTCGGCTCAGGTTGTGGTCTTGGGGTCCTGGGATTGGGCCCCCCATTGGGCTCTCTGCTCAGCGCCTGCTTCCCACCCCCACCCCCCAGCCAGCCTCTCTGCCTACTTGAGATTTCTGTCAAAATAAATAAATAAAATCTTAAAAAAAAAAAGACTCCACTTAAATCCTTGCTCTTCCAAATATTTCCCATAACTGTCCTAACCCTAAGAATATACTCTTCCTTCTCCAATCTCATGCAGAATTCACAACATGTATCACTCACATGGTACAAAGCCTTACTCTTCACCTGCTTTTAACACTCCCAAATGAACTGCTGGCTTTTAAAAAGCCAACACTGTGTATTATAGCAATTCATATCTCCAGTACCTCAAAAATGCTATGTTCAAGAGACATTTAATGAAAAGGATGACTTAGCTAACCACATATAAGCCTCAACAGAATAATGAACTAAATTATTCATTTTTTTAAAAGATTTTATTTATTTATTTGTCAGACAGAGATCACAAGTAGGCAGAGGCAGGCAGAGAGAGGAGGAAGCAGGCTCCCTGCTGAGCAGAGAGCCCGATGCAGGGCTCGATCCCAGGACCGTGGGATCATGACCTGAGCAGAAGGCAGAGGCTTTAACCCACTGAGCCACCCAGGCACCCCTAAATTATTCATTTTTTTTTAAAAAGGGGAAGACTCATGTTGTAAATACACTCAAAGATGACATGAACCTTAGGCTTTAGACAATACAAGCATAAACTAATTTACAGGCTGCTTGAAAAGACAGGGCTTTAAGATTCTGAGAAGCTATTAGGATTTTGCCTAAATTTCAGGTGTTGACTAACACAGTAAAGTTATGTTAAACTAAAAATTTGAAATTTGTTCAAAAATATGCTATAATTATACACGTTAAAATTATGAAGCTATGACATATTAACCAATCATCCATTAGAAAAACTACTGGAAAGCTCCTTATAAAGTACATACAATGATGCTTTGATGATTTTTGCAATTGGCAATGAAAGAATTTGTGAAACAAACAAACAAAAAAATGCCATAAAATACCTTTAGATAGCGTTCAATATTGTTCATCAAAATATCAATTTCTTCCTTAGACCACATCCCCTGTTTCCATTTATGTCCTTTAAGGGAAAAGAAATAATGTTATAGAAAATGTTATCCCTCAAGAGGAATAAAATACTGCAAATTTGCTTTGTGATTAAATAAATTATTTATGGGAACAAAATATAGCTACTTTTTTATTCATCTGAAATCTGAAAGATCCCCAAATAGTTGCTTTTGTAATCTCTTTTGAGTAGACTCCAAGCCCAATGCGGGGTTTGAACTCCTGACCCTGAGATCAAGGGTCACATGCTCTACTAACTGAGCCAGCTATGCGCCCCATAATCTCTGGTTTGTAAGAAAGAATACATTCGCTCCTAGGGCACCTGGGTGGCTCAGGCAGTTAAGTTGTCCAACTCTTGTTTTTGGCTCAGATCATAATCTCAAGGTTGTGATATGGAGCCCTGCATCAGGGTCTGCGCTCAGTGTGGAGTCTGCTTGAGATTCTGAGATTCAGTCTCCCTCTCCCTCTGCGCCCCCCCTCTACACTCTCCTTCTCTCTCTCTAAAATAAATAAATAAATCTCAAAAAAACAAAAACCCAAAAAACAAAAATCCAACATTTGATTCTACTACATAAAAACAATAATAAGTAAAAGAGTAAGAATTTATTACTTCCTCTCAGTTATATGTCTTATTCTTGGAGCAATACAGGCATGCTAAAAAGACAAAATTATAAAAGCCAAATCATGCTCAAAACTGTCTGAAAAATTCACCAATGAAAAAAATAAATTTTATGGGCAAAAGAGCATGCACAAATGATTCTAGGACAAGGTAAACATACTATGTTGGATACGAAGCGAATAATATATTTATAATGAGTATTTACTATTCAGTGGATGAATGCAATTCCTTTCCTTAACTTCAGAGTGGTGTAAGCATAATCCCCACTTCCTTGTAGCAGCTCCCCACCAATCCTCATGAACTCCGGAGCACTATAAACACTTACTTTAAACTTCTAAGCCGATTATCAGACCAAGAGTTTTGAAAAGACTTGACTTCCCACTCCCATGTGAAGTAACTACTTTCTTTTAAATGCCAACCCTGTGCATCTGTTTATGATTTACTGCATCTCAGAGAAATTATGATCACTGAAAAACAAATGTTGGTTTCATGGTCTCATTCAGAGCCAAAGTTAGTCAATCACAAAAACTCAATTACTGTAACTACTCAATCACAATTACGAAGTCCTCAAAATCCTGATGACTACAAGTTCTTCTTACCTCCTCTTTTTTTTCCAATGGACACTGAAATTCACATTACTTCTTACCTTTGTTAGTAAGAGAATCCTTATCTTCTTTAGTTGTAAACCATGCTTGGCTAACTGCTGAAACTTCCTCATTACCCAAGGGAGATATATCATCTAGTTGTTCATTCTGTAGAATCTTGAAGCCGTAAAGGGGGAAAAAAAAGTATAGCTTTATTTAATACAACTTGACTCATCTTTATCTGCAATACTAAACATTATAAAAACTCTAATCTATGGAAAAACAATTTTTTTTTGTTTTTATTATGACAGTATGGAAACAAACCTGCCAGCATTAACAAAATATGACCTTCATTTAAGTAAGTTAACTCCGTACTAGTGGCATGAATTTTATAGAATAGTAGCTAGGGTTCCAGTAAGTACTTAAAGAAATACAGGATATCTAAAGCCATCTCTTTATTTATATATGTAAAATAAGCTCATACATATAATAAAATAGAAAGGTTTCATTTGACTGTCATGATTGTTCAGGTCCCTTAGGTAGTTTGCTGCCAGAATATAGTCATCTGTAATGTTAATCTCTTGCTAAATTTAAAGGATTAATAGGCCAAATCAGAAGACAGAGCAAAATCACAGTCTCTTTATTGACAAGTTTGTTTTAGCCAGCCTCTAGAACTGATTCCTAACCTCATCAATGTACCTCCTTCTCAAAGAACTGTATGTTATCACTTCTTCTTCTTATTGCAGCTAAAGCAGTCTTTACTGAGAAATGTGTAGTTAAAAACTAATAGCTTTATTGAGATAATAATTCACACACCATAAAGTTCACCCTTTAAAGTATACAATTCAGTGGCTTTTAATATATTTATGCAATTATCACACCAGGTACATTTTCAATTACAGACATACGTGATCTAGCAAATTCTGCAGGAACAAAACCGCTTAAGAGAGCTGGCTTTGGGCTAAAGACAGCTATCGTATGAGTAAGGAAGATGTGGCAACAGGGCTACCATTCGACGGACAAGCCCACCTATCATATGCAGGCCAGGAGGACAGTCACATGCCCAGTGACCACTCAACTCAGTTCAGTCTCCAGAGTGGGTCAACTAAGCTATGTCACTGACTGGAGGTAAGTCCTAACAGACATTGGACTACTTCTTGAGGAGGCAGAAACTAAATTTCTAATTTCAAAAGGCACTGAAATCATCCTGCTTGGGAAGACGGTAGCTGTCAGTGAACAGCCAAAGCACAACAAGGAGGAAAGACACATCTCTACCGTTATCTCTGTTGTTTTTTTAATCTGGAAATAATGAATGTGTTGTATTTAAAAAAGCACTGTTCTTTAATCTATGGACAAAAAGCTAGAGTCACTGGAGTAGGTATGAAAAGTTTTGTCACCCTATGTTTATGTGTCATACATTTTAGATTTTTTTTGTTTTAAAGATCAAGAGGCTACCTTTATAAAGGTGAGAATGGAGACAGACTAGACAGGTAATGTCTAAGGTCTCTTGTATTCTGAACATCCCAACTGTCTAAGATTTGACACAGAGGTTATTCATCAAGGGTGACAGATTGCTGACAATACCCACCATTAGGAAATGTAATGTAGAAAATACTCTCTTGAGATGATCTTCTCTTATATATTAATCAGCTGGTTAAAAGAATAAAATCACCATTTCCCAAAGTGAGTCTAAATATACAGCCCACTCTTTGAACCTAAGAATATCCCTGTCATGCTGATCAACTGCTCTCTTTGGGCAAAACCTAATGCTTTTTGTCTCAAATTACCCTGATGAAGAAATACGATTACTATTTACAAAGACTAAACACGTAAATAGTAAACATGTAAACAGCCATCAAATGAAGCCAATAATTATTAAATTTTAGCAGTAAAACTTAACACCATCCGATAGCAAGTTAATGGAGTATTGTAGACAACTTAGGTTCCTCAAAGAATGTCTAACTATATTTAGTATACACATATTATTAAGTTTTACAGTATTTTACCCCCATTTTTCACTACTTTATATACTCATTTTTTAAAAATTACTCAGATATGTTTAGTATGCTGCATTTTTGACATGCAGCCTTTCTGAGTTGGTGTAGTTGTAGGGTTTTATGTCTGTAACATACACAGACTTGGAAATCTAAATAAGTCCCCCACGAAATACCTCTTGTAGCCACAAAGCACTGTAAATATTGGGAAATTTTTGAGTTTCTAATTATCTTTCCTGCTAGCTCCAACGCTGAAATGGACAGTACATTAACTACAGCAGTATGTGAAACAGTTACACCTGCTTTGGCATAGAACACCGCAAAAGTAGGCTCGTTCTGAACTCTGAACTATGCTTTCACTCACAACCTAATGGTATTTTTATGAAACAAGTATTAGAAATTATTAAATGTTTTTCATACACTAAAATGGTAATAACAAACCAAGAGGCTAATATCAAATTATAGCTCATTAACTTTTAAGAAATAACCCAAACAAAACAACCCTATAATTTGTCTAACTCACACTGCCATTGCCCAATCTTTTAACAAGCAGGTTGTAAACCAAATCACACATGTATATATACACAGCTATTTTTACTGTGCTGAAAATGAAACAAAGTGAGACTATACAGTCTTTGAATTGGAAATGAATTTGACAAGCCCAGTTTTGAAGAACGTGCTCTATAGCTTCAGAGGACTTAGAAAAAATTCTTGTCCAAATCACCCACTCAAATCCAAGAGCAGATTATGAGGATCTCTAGGCAGGCTCAAAACTGTTTGATATACATGAAAGACTCACTCCTCTAGAAATCTTGTCATTCTAGACCCACTGTGAAGCTCCCTGTGAAGAAGGTTCACAGTGCACCCACTGGAGATTTCCTCACTCCTTGATGTTATGTATCAACTTGTAACTCTTACACTTAACTAAAGGGTCACTGGAAAAATAATGACCTAATGTCTCTATTATCTACTTCAAAAATATGTTATTAAATAAAGAAATGAAGCAAAAGGACAAGATACTAAAAAGAAAGGCACAATCAGCCAGACATTAACTTTAAAGTAAAACAGATTTAAGCTCCAGGCTATCTAAGAGAGCAAAGAATTCTGATTACACTTCCCAGAAATAAGTCATATACAAGATACAAAGAAGTTCACATGAAAGGAAAGCAGTAGGCCCTGCTTGTAATCCAACCACTTAACTCAGGGTAAAATGTATCTTAGTCCTAGAAGGATGAAAAGGGACTACAACTGTTAAAATTAAAATCCATGTGAAATGAATAGCTTCCATTCATACAAGAACGCAACACATATGTAGCCCTTCTAAATCAGTCACCAGAGATACTGCTGGGTAACACTTAAAAAGCTTTACACCAGTATCTTATATAACTGGTAAGATAAGACATAAGGTTATTTAATAGCTCAAGTGAGATCATTCTATGTAGCTAAAGAATACACGTGCACCATCTGTCTCAACAGATGTGAACCACTCACAGGGAATGAATTTTCAAACTCTATCTTTGCCTACTATTCTGAGAGTCGTATAAGTGGGAACTGGAAACCTGATTGAAAATAATAAGTCTTACCTCAATTCTGTCCTTTGTCAGACAAATTATGTTCTCATCATTTTACCACCTAAGGTATGTGTTAAGGATAATCCTCTTGCGGTCAGTAAAAAGACTCACTATACCTGGATCTGGGTCACAGTTCCCTCTGTAATCTCATCATCTGCCACCTCTGTGGTTGCAGTCATGGTCACCTCAAAGCTCTGATCATTTTCTGAAACTTCAAGAAAAAAGAACAATTCAACTCCAGAATAGTAGCAGATTCTAATTAAAAAAAAAAAAAAAAAAAGAAAGAAAGAAAGAAAGAAATCCATGGGAAAAAATATGTGACCATCTAATTTCCTAATACATTCCTTGCCATATATGCTTAACAAAAATTTATTATGTACCTGATATACATACTAGGTATTGCTTTGGGTAACGGGAAGACAGCAGTAAGCAAATGAAACAAAGTCCTACCTTCGTGGTGCTTATATTCTAGTAGGGGAAAGACACAAAATGAACCTATTTTGTCAAATGTTGATGAATAATGAGCAAAAATAAAGCAGAAAAGGGAATGTATTAGGGAAGGGGACTGAAATTTTAGGTAACAGGCCAGGAAAAGGAACAAAGATTTGAACCCAAATGACAAAGGGAACTAGTCATACAGGTATCTTGAGGAAGAGCACTTCATGTGGAAGGAAAGCCAAGAGCAAAGACTCTGAGATAGGGGCACACCTGGACTATTCAAAGGAATGATAAGGAGGACAGTGTGACCAGAGAAGACTGAACAAGAACATTAAGATACTGTGTGGGGGCTTGAAGGCCAATGTAAAGACTCTGGCTTTAACACTCAAAGAGGAAACTACTAGAAGACACAGAGTGACAATCTGATTTTTATTTTAATGGGATCACTCTGGCTCCTAAGGAGACAACAGTCTGATGGCAGGAAGGGCTACAGTGAAATCACTTAAGAAGCTAATTCAATAATCCAGGTAAGAGAATTTGGTGACTGGACCAGGGCAGAACTCAAGTGAGCATGATGAGTAGTTCAAATTGTGGATATATTTTGATTTGGGAACCAAAAGGATTTGTGGATAAACTAGACACGAAAGAAACCGTAAAGTCCAGGATGTTATGAAAGTTTTAAAAATCTGACCTAGTGGAAGAATGTACCTGACATTAATGAACTAGGGAAGACTGCGGAAGAAGCAAATGTTAGAATTTAAGAAGTTTCAGGAGCTTGGTTTTAAACACACTAGTTTGAGGCTGAACATCTAGAATTAAGATAAATTCTGGACTGGAATAAATCTGGGCATCATCACCTGAGACAGGATTTGAAACTATACATTCTAGAAAGTGAGAGGAAACAAAACAGAAGCAGCAGAAGGGCTGGGTCCTGGACTGCTCCAATTTACAGCCCGGGGATGTGAACAGGTCAGCATGAGAGACTCAGAAGGCACAGAGAGTGAGGTAGAAAAAACTACAGGAATGTGTTCCCTGAAAACCAAAGGACAAAATGTTCCAGAAAAGACGGAGTGATAAATATTATCAAAAACTATGGATAGCTCAAGTAAAGAAGACTGAAACAAACAAAAAAATCACCACTGGACTTAGCAGCAAGCTAGTCTCTGGAGACCTGGGAAGAACAGTTTTGATGAAATGATTAAGAGGTGAAACCCTGACTGGAGTGGGTTTAGGAAGAATGGAGGAAGAAATGGAGGTAAGTATATCAATTCTTTCAAAGTATTCTGCTCTAAAGGAAAGGAAATAAGTTAGATGGGAGTCCAAAGTGGGCTAATGAGATTTTTTGTTTTATTTTTTAAGGATTTTATTTATTTGTCAGAGAGACAGAGTGTGCACACTAGCAGGGGGAGTGGCAGCCAGAAGGAGAAGCAGGCACCCCACTGAGCAAGGAGCTCCATGCAGGATTTAATCCCAGGACCCTGAGATTGTGACCTGAGCCAACGCAGACACTTAAACTGACTGAGCCAGCCAGGCATCCCAGGGACTTTTTAAAGAAGAAATTATAGTAGGTTTGCAGTGCTGATGGGAATGATCCAGTAGAGAATGGAAAACTGATGATTTAGAGGAGGGGGAAGAAATGCAGCAACAATGTCCCTGAGTAGGTCAAAGGGATGAGATCTAGTTAAGCGAAGGGCTGGCTTTAGCTAGAAGACAGACAGAATGTATAGACATAGCTACATGTGGGTGTGCATTTTGTAGTAGTGGAAATCTGCAGAAACTTATCTGGACTACTTCAATATTCTCAGTAAGTAGAAGCAAGGTTATCTGCTGAGATTAACGAAGGTGGAGAAAACACTGGAGGTTTCAGGAATGTATGAAATAGTCATTTCTGAGGAGGAGAAGAAAAATCATTTGGTAAGTGTTGTGTGACTGTATGAGCCCACTTCAAGTTAATAATCATGAATTTAAAGTAAGATCACTTAGCTTGTTTGTGCTGTTTTCCAATTGGCTATACCAGTATAGACATAAATAGCCACAAATTTAACCAGGGTTGTGGTTTCACTAAAAGGCAATGAAGTGAGAGAAGGAAAAAAGGATCTGCAGGTAAATGCAAGATTAACCATGTAACAAGCTGGGTATGGAGGAAACAAAAAGTACAAGTGAAAAAGAACAATGTAAAAGTGCTAAGATCAGTGGGTCCTAGTGGGCAAAGAAAGGACTGTAAGCATTCAAGAGTATTAGGGGAAGAAACCTGGAAAGATAGGAAGCAGTGCTGGAAGTGGATCACAAATGGACTTCAGTTAGTAGGTAACAGCAAAGGAGGTAATGGGAGAAATAAACAAGGTAGTGTGGAGAACAAAAGGTAGAAGAGGCTAAGATATTGCAACAATCATCGAAATAATCACCAGAGTTCTGTGAATAGGGAATGGAGTACATGGGGTGGTAGGTAATTGCAGTAAGAAGTAGTAAGTGATATAGAATGATTAACATGAGAAGAGGATTTTTAAGGACCAGACAGATAAACTCTTATCAGCTTTATAAAGCATATAAAGAAAACTTAACTATTAAAATAAAATTTGAAGTTAAATCTTTAAGAGCTAATGATATTTACTTCCCTGAACTCCAACAAACAATGACTTGCCCATTCAGTCAGTCCCACGTGATGGTGACGGACACAGGACTTCATGTTTTTATGTGACTTTTTTTTAATGGAGAAGTTTTCCCAAGTTGATGTTATCAACATGTTTTTTACCAATTTAGAGAATAATACTTAAAGCCCATGTTTCATAAATTTAGTCTTACTATGAATATTAGGTTCCAGAATGTCCTCCAAACATGATGATGCTAAGACCCCACATGAAGCAGTCAGGAGCTTTTAGGTCAGCACAGCTAAATTATCCCACCCAGTTAAGTAAGTGAGTGTGTGAAGGATTCAGTCTAACATCGTAAAATAGAAGAAAATATCAACTGTAGTTTGAACATACAATCATGACCAAAGTACTCAACTTTAACCAAATGAATTAACCAGTCATAATTTATGTGAAAATAATCCCTCAAAAATTCTGGCTTAGTAAAATAAGTATTTTTGTTTTATTTTATGTTCTGGGGATGTAATGTACAACATGGTGGCTAAAATTAATAATACTCTATGGTATATTTGGAAACTGCTAAGAGAGCAGATCTTGAAAGTTCTCATCACAGGAAAAAACCCTGTAGCTATGTGTGGTGACAGATTTTAACCAGAATTATTATGTTCATTGCACAACATATACATATACCAAATTATTATGTTGTGCACCTGAGACTAATAAAATGTTACAGATTAATTATATCTGAGTTTTAAAAAATTCCAGCTTAGGAAATGTCCATAAAGGATTGTATCTGTACAGACAGGCCAGTCAAGTTTTAAGACTGCATCATAACCTAATGATGGTCAAATCAGCAGTTGAAAAATCATATGAATCATCACTAGAAGGAAAGATCATTTAATTACAAATACATTATGTTTGTGTATGTCACTGGAAGCAATATTAGTAAATACTAGTAATGCTAACATTAACAATATCTTGGAACAAAGTCTCACAGTAAACTAATATAGCAAATGGTTTCTTTTCTATTTAACTGAGTAAGAATAAACTGTACATAAAAAGTACACATAGACTTTGTGCAGGCAAGGTTTGCCATGATGAAAACCTAATCTTCGTTTTTTCCAACAGGATGAAGATATGATTTTGCTTGATACCAAGAGCAAAGTTAAATTTCTCAAGAACCAGAATGGCTGGGTATGACCTTAGACAAGTTCTCATACCTCTCTGTGCCTTACTTTCCTCATTATAAAACAGGGGTCATAATACCTACTCTACGGCATGTCTTCTCAATGAGGGCACGGGCATACGTGCTTCTGGGCGAGGTGTGGGTGAAAAAAGTATTCTCTTTATTAATAAAACAATAATACATACACACATACTTAAAAAAAAAACAAAACAGTGTATCCGTGGTATTACATTTTCATGGGGGAGAGCACAATCAGGAGAAAACTACAAAAGTTTGGGGTGGGGAGGATGACAACAATTAAAAACAAAAAGGCTGAGAAGATTAAAATAGGAAGTATATGTAAAAGCATTTAGAGCCATGCCCACTCATTACGTGTTAGTTAAGAGTTGTTTTGACTAAACAAAGAGAAAAATAATGGGTCTAAGTCTACCCTGAAATGCCAATTAGAGCTCTTGCAAGCTAAAAGCTGATTTCAAAAGGGAACTCTGCTCTTAACACATGGTGACTTACGTGGAAGTGCAACAACTGATATGCAAGGAGTAGAATCGTCAATACTCTGATCATCCTCAGAAGACAGACAAAGCCTTTTATGTGGAGGTTCAGTACTATCTTCTGAGTCTATTTCATCAGCTTCTAATGAAACAAAATAAAACAAAAATCTCAAAATCTTCAAACCAATGAGGAAAACCCAAAATCTCCAATCGGTAACTGTAAAACCACCTTATCAATCTGCTCAGTTAACCCAATTATGCAGGTAGGACTCCAAATGACACTGCCTTCTCTGTCCCCACTGCAGAACCTCAGCTCCTACTCTATGGCAAGAACTATGAGAACTGAGGTGCCACTTTTTAAACATCAAGCTTCTGTGCTAACGACCCGTTTTTCCAAATATTTCCCACGTAAAGACAAGGGCTGGTTCTTTAAACCATTCACAAATATTTACTGAATGCCTACTATGTGCCAGGTGCTGGGAACAGAACAATGCCAGATACTCTTCCTGTCCAGAAACTCACAGGGTAGTGGAGGAGATGATTAAAACGACGATTTCAAAATAGTGTTCTAAGAGTTATGCAGGTGGAATGAGGGGAGAGGCAGCTAATTCAGACTACAGGTGAAGGAAGGTTTCCTGGAGAAGGTGTCTTAAACTGGAAAGAACTTGAATGAACAGATGCCGGGGTAAATGATTATTACTGGCACTAGGAATAATTATTTGCAGTGACAGCGAGGTAGGAAAAGCTTAAGGTCTGTAAGGAAAAAAGCCAGCTGTGAATTGCTGAGACATAGATCTATGAAATGAGGCAGGAAGTGAGGTTGGAAGGAAAGTGGAGATGATGGGAGTCCATCACTGTACTCTGAAAACCATGGGACACTTAAACAAACAGAACTGCATTACTCAGTATTATGAGCAAGGTCATCAGCAGTCTGGAAGATGAATTTGAGTGGGTAGATGCATTAAAAGGCTACTAGGGCCTCCCAGGTGAGAAATGAGACTCTGAACTAAGAAAGGGCGACTTGAGACAAAGGAAGCGATGGATTCAAGAAACAAAATACTATCAACAAGTCTTCATGATGGAATGAATGTAGGAGGTGAGAGAAGGGTTTATTCCTACCCACATTTATGATCTGGGATACAAAGTAATGAAACTGACTGAGAGAACTAGGACTGAGGATTTTGTAAAAGAATTCAGTTTGGAACATGTGAAATTTAAGGTGTCTGTGAGAAACAAAGAATTCAGAAAAAAGAAGTTGGAATCATTTTAATAGGTAGGTGGTAACTAAAATCTATTGAATAAAATAATCAGAAATTAAGTATTGAATGAGAAAAGAAGATAAAACCTAGGTTGAGCAAAGATAAACTTAAAGCAAAATAAAAAATAAATACAAATAAGGAATAGTAGAGAAGTGACAACAAAATTACAAGCCTCAAGGTTATGGAATCTTAACTTTGTACAGATAATCATATTAAATCTTATTCAAATAGTCACATAGAATCCTCTAAAAAACCTGACAGGACTACTTCTATATTTTCTAATGTACTACGTACACTGCAGGCACCAAATGATATCAAAGAGGAAGTACATTACAGTTAATCAATCATCATCTTTGTAGGCTCATAAGATTGTACTCATTCATAAAGTAGCTACAAGACTGAAAGTTCAAATTTACAGTAAATTCTAAAACTACAAATATATTAAAAAAAAATAATAAAATATAAATTAAGGTTAATTCATGATCCAAAGAGAAAACCCCCTTTTCTACCATCCTGGCCTAATCTGTCTATCTGGGTAACAGGTATCAAAGGTGACATAAAATCCAGAAATTCAAAAAAATCCACAATTCTACATCAGCAAGTTCTCCTACCATTCTGGGGGCAATGAAGAATGAGGTTCCCGTCTGTGTCCTGAGTCAAAGTCACAGAGTTCACAGTTTCTACTGTTACTGTGTCAGAATCCTCTTCAACTGTGCTCATACTCAAATCTGTAGAACAGATTTCAGATTTAAAACATTATTTACAAATACAAACAGAGTAGCCTCCAACTTCCCCCTCTTCCCCACCAAAACACCCCCCAATTTATATCCACTACAGTGTTCTTTATGTGAAACTGCAATGACAGTTCAGACTTCAAAAACTGTTTTTCAAAAGGTTATACCCACTATTTAGAGTGAGATGTAGTAATCTCCAAGAATCTGACTTCTCCAATCAAAAACCTACAGCACTTATTTTTTAAATGGACTTGGTTTCACCACGTCCAATGAAAATGACTATTCCAAGTTGTCTTATCCATAAAATATGTCTCATTAGCAAAACTCTCACCACTATTTACTGGCAATTTTGTGATACATTCAAATAGGTGTTTAACTTCTGATTCTTTCAGAAGATTCATTAAACCTTGTATCTTAGAAACTCTACAATAAATCTAATTATTTTTCCAAAACACTTCTTACAAGTATTTAAGCTTTATTATCTGAAAACTAAGAACACTGTGGAATTATCCCATGTTTTTTTTCCATGATATTAAATAAGCACATACATCCATCACTGACCAAATTACCTTTTTTTTTTTAAAGATTTTATATTATTTATTTGACAGAGACCACAAGTAGGCAGAGAGAGAGAGAGAGAGAGAGAGAGAGAGAGAGAGAGAGAGAGAGAGGAGGAAGCAGGCTCCCTGCTGAGCAGAAAGCCCGATGCAGGGCTTGATCCCCGGATCATGACCCGAGCCGAAAGCAGAGGCTTTAATCCACTGAGCCACCCAGGCGCCCCCCAAATTGCTTTTTTTAATGGATATGGAGGTAAGTCATTTTTTGGAATAGAGAACTGATTTTGTTTAAAGTGCCTTGACTGCTATTTTACACATACATTATTTTCCTCTTGTTCAGACAAACTGAATGATCAGTCTCATAATACAAATACTTCATGGCTGACAGGAGGAAATGGACTGAATTAAAATCAAGGGCCTGTTTGAAGTCTTTGGGGTTCATCTTATAATGCTCAACGAAGTTCTTACCTCAACACTCAATTTTGGTCTTGTCTACCTACTTTTTACCAAATAACAGAGGCCATAAGCTTTAATATATACTAATCACTCAATATTTGGCTCCTATATACAACATCTTAGTCTGTTCACATTTTTGCCATTTACTCAAGTGTATTTTCCCTTGGCAGAAAAACTTAAAATCTATTGACATGTACATGGTGAAGATCCAATGATTCACTCAGGTCTTACTCCACAAATTACTGTTTTAATGGACATCAATCATTTAACAATAATAAAGATGACATTTCCAAAATTAAAGATAAGTAGAACTCATGATCTAGTTAACACCAGAATTTGCAAAACACAGGTGAAGTCCTTGGAACAAAGGCAGGCTTACCTAGAAAATAGATGAATCAGGTATAGCCCTTCCCACACAATCAAGTCGCTTTCCCTTAGACACCAGCATCACCTTCATGTTATCCAGACTGCTTCTCTCCCATATTCTTACCTCTGCAACACTCTGAAAAAGTAAAAGCGTTACACAATAAGGCTTAAATAAGAACACACAAATGTGTTCTGTCAATACACTCATGACACTCTAGCCTCAAACCTCCGTGATGTCTCAACTAGAAAAGAAATGACAAAAACCAGAATTCTTTTCTAAATAGATTTCATTTTAGAAATCAAATCAGCCTCTGAAAGTATTCCCCACAGAAATGATGAGATCCTGTACTTATTTAGTTTATAGGCAGTTTCTCAACCCAAGCTGTCCCTCAACAGGCAAATATTCTCAGAAAAAAAAAAAGAGGTTCAACTATGCTACTGGCTCAATGAACTACAGAGTATGTGTAACCTAACCCCGGGTGTAGAGTACCACAAATACTACCAGGAACTATATTTTTCTTTATATAATTTACTAACACCTCTTTATACATAATACTGTATTTCATCTTAAGGCATTAAAAACTGTGTATCTGTAAACAATCCTGTCTATGGATCTGTGGAAAAAAAGAAACCCTAAATAATTGAGCCAGAAAAGGTCAATTACAAGCAAGCTCTTGAATCCAATGTTGTTCTTATTTCTGAATCCATTAAATTTTCTTAAAAGGTTGGTTAGTAATACTTTACTGCAGAAGATGGAGAAATTCAATGTGAAAAAAAAGTCATCCATTAACTTATCAAAAGCAGAGTTCACTCTCTTTGGTGTGTGTGTGTGTGTGTTTATAAATGTGTATACACTATAGTGTGTAAGCAATTTATATCCTGCTTTTTAGAGTTTATTCATATTAAAAAGTATGATGAAACCAAACTAGGTATCTAACTGAAGTTTTCGGAATCACGTAAACTTAAACCTCATAAAAACCATGACATTATTTAATAATTGCCCTATCACTGGACATCTGCGCTGTTCCTAAGTTTTCTTTTTTTTTTTTTTTTTCTTAGAAATTTACTTTATTAAGGGGTGAGAAACAAAGCACAAGAACAATGGCTATAAAGAACAAATCAATAAAAGGTGACATGCATTTTTGGAAAACAAGTTTCTCCCCAGACTTTAAGTTTCTGGGCACACAGAGGGTACTTGCATGGGAGTTTAAATGTCCGAGGAAAATGGGGGATGGCTAAGAGTTTGCTGTGACTGATCTCATTTATTACATCCTGCTTCTTTCCCAAAGAAAATACAAAGACAGTGGGGAGGGAAAGGATAAGTAGTAAAGGAATTCGGTAAGCAAATGAGTTCCTAAGTTTTCATTTCCTTAAAACATACTCAAACATTTATATACTCTATTTCCTTAAACAGTATTAATTAGTGGAAATTACTACATAAAAGAATCTGACTTTTATGTAGTAAAAATTTAGAGCTTTTTTAAAAAAAGATTTTATTTATTTGAGAGAAAGAGAGAGAGGGTGCATGAACGAGAGCACAAGAGCAGGTTGAGAGGCAGAGGGAGAAGTAGACTCCCCACTGGGCAGGGAGCCAGATGCAGGCGGGATCCCAGGACTCTGGAAACATGACCTGAGCCAAAGGCTGCCGCTTAACTGACTGAGCCACCCAGGCATCCCAGAACTTGGAACTCTTAAGAAACACTGAGACAGGGAAACTGTAAGGGACCTCATGAAAAGAAAAAAGTGTTTTTTTTTTTCTTTTGTTCTTTTTCGTGCTTCTAATTTTGCTAGGCCCTGTACCCCCACCTTATACAGGCCTTAATGTATGTCCTCCTCGTAAAGGTCAAGGAGTTAATGATTTCTTTGAAGTCTTCCAGCACAACTGGTAACATCTAACTAAGGAGTGACTAGACGAGGTCCTCAGGAACATACTCCAAACACTGGGGACAAGACCCCAGGCTCCAGGGCCATTAAGTGACTTAAGGAGGACACCTGAGCACTAGTTGCTGTTTGACCAGTTCCTGGATACCTGAGAGGACATGTACACCAGACCACTGCCCTTAATAACAACTCCAGACTGGCAAACAAAGCTGAGACTTTTGCCCGTTTTCCTTTGAGTCTCCCTTTCCAGAAAAGTTGTTTGAATTTATATCCAAGCCACTAAGGTAGAAACTCTATTCTTGGCAACCATTTTTTTTTTTTAAATAAAAAGAAAGCATGAAGCAAAAAAAAAACAGCACAAGAGTTCATTTGATAGGTGCAAAGTAGTCAATGGTTTAGTGTTTTGATCAATTTCATCAGGACCCAAATTAGTCTAAATCTAAGAAAAAATAAAGGTAGATTTAAGACAATATAGAGATATGGTAAAATAATACCAGAAAAAAGGAGTCCGAAATGGCTAGCTGAAATAAAGTATTTAATTCTTGACAACCATTGATTATAGGTAATCCTATGCAGTATACTAGCTTTAAATCAGAAATCTAGGTTCATTTTTAAAAATTTGGCAACTGAGGTTTGAGCTTAGTAAATGGTTCTAAGGTGATCTGCAAATTAACAAGCATATCTGTTCCATCAACAAATATTTATCCCTTACCTACAATGTATTAGGCACTCTCCAGGCACTGGGGATACAGTGGCCACTTATTTTTATTAACTGTCTCTAGCTATGGTCTTGACTCACTTTCCTGAGGCCTCTCCCACTCTCCACTGTAGTTAGAACTAGGAGGTCAGTGTTATTTATTAATATTTAAGAAACTAATCTGGTTTTACTTGAAATTTATTTTTAATAGGTAACACATTTACATACTTCAAAATTCAAAAGATAAAGGTGGTTATACAGGGAAGTCTGCTTCCTGCTCCAGTTCCCTAGTCACCCGGTCCCCTATAAGTAAACTCTATAAGTAAATTTCTGTAAGTTTATAGTAAACTCTTTAAGTAAGTAAACTCTTCTATAAGTAAATTCTTATCAATTTCTCAGGCTTCCTTTCAGTTATTTTATGCATATGTAAGTCAACATAGCCCTTCCTGCTACACATACTCTTTACAGAAATAGTATCATACTATCAACACTGAACAGTACCTTAATGGCTACTTTCCAGGGCTTCAGCAAGATGAGGAGACACCACTACAAGAATGTGATTGAAAGCTGATTAGTAATAGCAAAGTCCCTAAAGTGGAGCTTGCTATGGCCTGTTGCAGGGCAAACAAAAACAAAAACAAAAACACAAAACCCCCAAAACCCAGCAGCCAGTATGGCAGAGGCTTTCCATAATGAAGAGTAGCTGAATTTAAGGTTGGAGATAAAGACAGAGGTAGATCTCCCACAGCCTTCCAAATCCTTGGGCGGTTTTCTGTTGGGGAATATAATTTACATTTTTAAAAGATCACTTAGACTGCAGAACGGAGAGTGGATAAGCAAGTTATGAAGACAAGCTGTTGTCTAAGAGAGGACTCTTGTTGGACTGCTGACAGCAGGCAAAGGAAGGAGACTGAACAAAGGATATATTCTGGAGGCTGTGTTGACAGGATCTGCTCAATGAAGAGATGATGGAAATTAAGGAAAGGGGAACTATCTCAATCCCACTCCTAGGCTTTAGGCTTGAATAGCTGATTGAGTTTGGGGGCACTCAGATGTGTATTATGTATTTTTATTACTATTAGTAGGAATAATTAACATTATAAGGTATTCAAATGAAGATATCACATTGACTGTTGGAAGCTGCAATTCAACAAGGATTAGACATATCAGACAAATGAGTTAGTGTCATGCAAATACATTTTTTAAAGATTTATTCATTTATTTTGGCGGGGGAAGGGCAAAGGGAAAGGGAAACAAAGTCTCAAGCAGATTCTGACCTGAGTGCAGAGCCTAAGGCAGGGCTCAAGCACAACCCTGAGCTGAAACTAAGAGTCAGACTTAACCCACTGCACCACCCAGGCACCCCTGCAAATAATTTTTAAACATAGTATCACCCAGAGAGCTTAGGTAAAACAGCTTAGATTCCAGTTCCAGAGCACCCTTTAACAGGTGGAAATCAAGCTATATATAAGCAAGCAAAGGAGAATGAAAAGGACCAGCTAGTGATGGAGAAGGAAAACTAAGGTGTTAAGACACACAGAGTGTTTTTTCTTTTTTTTTTTTTTTTAATTTTATTTGTTTGACAGAGAGAGAGAGAGAGAGAGAGATCACAAGTAGGCAGAGAGGCAGGCAGAGAGAGAGAGAGAGAGAGAGAGAGAGAGAGAGAAGCAGGCTCTCCGCCGAGCAGAGAGCCTGATGCGGGGCTCAATCCCAGGACTCTGAGATCATGACCTGAGCCGAAGGCAGAGGCTTTAACCCACTGAGCCACCCAGGCGCCCCAACATACAGAGTGTTTTTCAAGGAGCATTAAGTAGTCAACCATGGCAAGAGAGAAGATCATGGAGATGTGACTATCTGATCTGTCAATACGGAGAACGTTGGTGGCCTTAACAAAAGTATCTGAGGTATAATGGGGACAGCAGCCCTACTGGAATATGTAGAGAATTCAAGGGAGGGAGACAAGACAAACAGGTCTTTTATGAGGTTTAGCTTTCAGGGCAAGTGAGAGTACTAGGTACAGTAATGTCTAGAAAGCTGTTATTTAGAAAAGCACATCTATACTGTATTCTGATAGGCCTATGAGAGTATCTGAGAAATGCTGATGAATAAACTTGTGATAGTAAGGTACAAAGCTGAGTATTTTAGTGCCTTCCATTCTAATTCATTATACATGAAACTATGTTTAACTTCTGGACTTGTTCCTTATTTGGTTTATAGGGGAAATGTATCAGAAAGATATCTTCCCTTCATTCTCTGTAAAGGGTTATATCGTGTGTACTATTTTTATACTAACTAGAAACGAGAAGAAGAAAAAAATTTTAACAGCCATCTTAACTGGTGAAATGGCTTTTTAGCAAGTTTCCATCCATCATTTGGTGGGTCTCTTAAATAGCAACAGTATAGTAATAAAATCAAGAGAACATGTGAAATGCAGTATAAAACATTTATAATGAAAAATGTATTTGTGTTCATTGAGAGCTCCCAATGAACGAGAACCCTATTTAACGTAGAACGAAAGAACAACTCTGGATCTGGTACTTAATACAGAATTTAATTAAAGAAACGAATCCTTCATCGTGCTTCACTCTAGTATTGATGTAAAGTTCACATTCAATGGATTATTTTAGGACTGGTATTTCCATCCACTAAATCTACACAGAGGCCTAACTCATTTTATTATACATTAAGTTTAATACAATGAAGGTTTACGGTAATCCTGTGTTAAACAAGTCTATTGGTACTACCAATAGCATTTGCTCATTTTGCATCTGTGTCACATTTTGATAACTCTCACACTACTTACAATTTTTTCATTATTACAGCTCACGCTTGAACAACACAGGTTTGAACTGCATGTATCCACTTACATGTGGACTTTTTACAATACAGTACTGTAGATGTGTTTTCTTCCATTTTTCTATTGTAGGAATACAGTATATGATACATAAAACATACAAAATACGTTTTAATTGACTGTTAGTGGTAAGGCTTTTGGTTAATAGTAGGCTATTAGTTTTTGGGGGAGTCAAAAGTTATACAGGGATTTTCAATCCTGGCCTCCCCAGGGGGCCATCTCCCCTAAGCACCCAACACCTGTATATTGGTTGTGGCCATCTGTGGTGATTAAGACTAGCTGAAAACTCAGATAACATTTTGTAACAGTTTTTCTTAAGTTTGCACATTGGCTCTGACATGCTCTTGCATGCTTTTAAATGAACTACAGTAAGTATAAACCTAACTTGTACATGCCCTGAGAACCAAAAAATTCATTTGGCTTGTTTTATTGCAACCTTTGCTTTATTGCAGTGTCTGAAAATGAACTTGCAGTATCTCTAAGGTATGCCTTTAATGGTCCTAATTTGCTAAGTAAAGTGTCAAGATTTTCCAAAAACCATGACCAAGACAAATGCATTTTTCCCTAGTTTGGGAATTAGTTTTGTAGATAAATTCGTATCCGTTTCTGACTGTCTAAGTGTGGGAGGGCATATTTTAGTGGAGATCATGAAAAGCACAGGAGCTAAAAGTTGCTGACCCTACAAGCTTGGAGTCGGGATTCTACACTGAAAGATATGATAAGACTAAACATTATAAGATACTTTTATACAGGGAAATCAAGCAAGCTACAGAACTTGTAACACTAGAATTTTATTGAATGAGTTGACTGAAAAACACAGATGCAAGGTTTCTGGCTCAAGGCCACATTTAATTTTCGGATGTCTTTTCTTAAACCAATATAAGGAAAGTTATTCATATATTCCACTGTAACATTTTGTGATGATCTTCCAAACATACTGTCCGTTCTTTTGAACTTTTTCCTGCACTTACTTTATTGGGAGTATTTTCCAATAGTTCTACTTATTTTTCCATAGCATTTTTAATGGGTGCATGCTATCTAAATTTATCTAACCATTATCCTATAAATGAACTTTTGAGGTTGTGCTATTATGAAGACCCCATACTGACCACCACCGTATCTATCATTGCATGTAATTAATGCCTTAGGAAATGCTTATAAAGTGGATTTCCTCCAGAATATGTAATAAATAATTAAATGTTTTAAGATATTTTGAAATAAAACTCTTTGCTAATTAGAAAATCTTAGTGAAAAGAATCAAGATCAAATGCCTGTATCCTGAACATGGGTACACAGATCGTTGGCAGAAGAGAAAGATGCAGAACACTGATTTTATTTAAGACAGGAACAGGACACTTCATACTGAGGTTGAATGCTTTGGATGGTGGTTCCAGGCCCCTGGGGATTTGCTCTTCTATACACTTTGTGAAGAATTTGAGAAGCAAAGCTATAAAGAACATAAAGCATACTAGACTAAGGTAACTAATGATCCTAACAGCTTAGTTTTGAGGTGGCAAAATATGACTACACACCGTGTCAAAATTATTTGTGCAGTTTATTATAAAAGGCTTTAGTTGCTTAAGCTGTTGATTTCAACTACAAACTATTTTCTTCTTAAATTTTATTTGAGAGAGCCAGAGTGAGTGAGCACACAGGCTGGGGGAGAGGCAGGCGGAGAGGGAAAAGCAGACTCCCCACTGAGCAGGAAACCCTAAGCAGGGCCCAATCCCCAGGACCTGGGATCATGACCTGAGCAGAAGGCAGACAACTGACTGAGCTACCCAGGCACCCCCAATTAACCAACTACTGAAAAACAATGTTATTATCAAAGAGAATTACTTGGTAGTATGGTTCATTTCAAAGTGCAGCATTTCATTCCTGGTTTGACAATAAAATCATATTGTTGATTAAAAAGAAAGACTATTTTTCATGCACTGCATGATTTAAGAGCTTATAATCATGTGTATTTGGCTACATTTAAAAATTTTATCCATTCAAAATTGAGCACTTTATGCAAGGAACCATCAGAAACTTTTTAAATGGAAATACATCAAATTATCTCCATAGTCCTCTGATTTACACTGATGTTTACTTTTAAAGCACACTTTCTTGACAGATAGTAACATACACATAAGCAGTAAATAAACATAATGAGCATTTCTTTTGCTACATAGTATGTGATGGTAAATAAAGATTACTGTAGACAACCCAGTGCTTGGAAGAATGGCCTGACAAGAGCGTACATAACCAAATTGACAGCTTAAAAAAAATTAAAAAAGTATCTCCAGTGTGCTTTTTCCTGACAACTTCTTTCTGGAATTCAGTCATGGAATGGGGTATATTTCCACAAACTTGAAGCAGCAGACATGATAAACAGGTTCCTTCTTTTATTTATCTTTATGGAATCAAAGCAAAACCTATTTGTGATTTCTCTTACAAGAATTCTCTTCACAAAAGGAAAAGAAGGGGGGGGAAATGATATGAAAGCAAACAAATACCACATACATTTAATGAATCTATCATTTAACAAAGCAATAAAGTTATTAACTTTCTCAGGTCATTTCCTATCATTTGAGGATAAAAAAGGTTTTGGAACTGAAATTGCACAGCATTTAGAGGTACACCAATTGCTACGCAAACCTTTTATATGGAAAAAAAGTATTACAGGTTAGGGCAGTAAGAGAAGATTGACTATTAAAAACAGAACTCCATTTTAAGAAGATAAACATCCCATAAGTAGCATCTAAGACATAAAAAGTACAACTCTTCCTAAACTTCATTAGTGTTCTAAAGTTTTGCTGTCCCTGCAACAATTACAAATGTTGTGTTCAAAATGATCTAGAAGCTCAGTGTTTCAAAAAACACTTTCCAGCCCTCCTCAATTTTTAACATCAATATGCCAGGTTGTAAACCCCTAGGGATGCTAGTGTTTCACATTAGTGTGTTCATCCTCACAGGTGTTAACTTAAGCCAATGTACTTAATGGAGCATGACAAAAGCAACTGTTTATAATAACGTGGAGTTATTGTCAGAACATACAATTTTATTATAACATTAATAAAAACTAGGGTCTGTAGATGCTAGAGAGATAAATGAAGTGAATTAAAAAAAAAAGAAAAATAAGCTTCTGCTGTTTGTATTTCAATTCTAACCAGCAATATCTAACCTTACAAATACACTTCTCTCTCCCATTGCCTCAGGGTGAAATCAGATAAACCTGCTGTCTTAAACAAACAAACAAAAACCTTAAAAAAGGGAACTTAAAAAAGATTCAAGGACATCTGCCTTCTTTTGATAGAATTCTCTATTAGTAACCACATCCCAGCCATACTCTGCTTTCAAAGATCAAATCCTAACTCTAAAACATTCTTGTGATTGCTTCCCCTCAAAATATTTCTAAAATCTTTACGTTCTGAGGAAAATACTTATACGATATATATTTATTTGTCTAACTGCTCAAAGTATGAACTTAAAGTTCTAAGCAAGTATGCAATGCCCGGTACTTACTGATGAAGACAGGGCAAATAGCATTTGGCCCCACCATCTAGCTCAACTGCAATCAAATAGTCAGATGGTCATGCAGAAAAGGCAGATTCTCGATCAGTCCCCAAAAGCGTATTTTGGGGTAAGCCTATCAACTAGTTAAAAAAATTTTAAAAAGATAAAAATTAGCTTCTTGGTGGCACAGAAGTATATGGAAGTAAAAATAATGAGATAAACATGAAGTGTATTTTTCATAACTGTAATTTTTTTCCATACAAATTCAAGCTGTTTTGTCCCTGGTGAATGAAAAAACAGCAACTATTCTCACACCAAATTTTTCTCAGACAGCCTATTTTTTGGTAAGGAGCTGCATATTTATTTTTTCCTAAATCTTAACTACATTTCTGAATCTTAACCTAATAAATGCGCTTTTATCACTACACCACCAGAGTAAAACGCTAAGTTTTTGGTATTTATCGCCAAAGAATCTTTAAATGTTAAAGTGGTGGTAATTATTCAAATTACTAAAAAAACAAACAAACAAAAAAACCCAGTAGTACTAAAAAGATTATTAGAAACAACTTTAAAGCCAGATCAAATAAAGAACCACCACTGAAAAATATGAAAACCTTTAACTAAAAAAGAAAAAAAGATATCCCGTTTGTAAAACTTTCAACACAATGAAGAATAGTTTCTTACTTGGGCTGGAGCTTAAAAGCTATAAATGGTTAATCGCCTTGCACGAATTAAAAATAGAAATAAAATTAGGAAAAGATTAAAAAAATTTTCCAAAGGGCATTATTCTATTCTTAAAACACGGCATATTCGAAAGTCACCCTACAGACTATGAATTTTGTCGGATGTCCCAACAAGCAGCCTCGCCTACTGTCAAGAGGAACACGACGATGAATCAAGTTACAATAAGAGCAACCACACACCGAATTTGAATTTCCAGATTCAAACATGGAAAAAGAGAGGGACTACTGACTTACATTCCATATAATTTTCACCCTCTCCTCATCTTCGCCGAGTATTTTTATTATGAAAACAGATGCTGTATCATTCAACTGCATGGCACGGCACTTGGCCACCTCTACTCCCAAATCTACGCCAGAGACTGGGTCAGAACAAAGTCTATTGTAAAGGACAAGATGACTAAAAAATTTAAAAACTTCCTCAGAACTCAGCAAAATATGACAACTACTACTCTGCAGACGCCTTTTACGGTTCTCCGCTCGACGAGGACACTCTCCCCTCCGCAGTCAGTCCTAGTCCCTTGTTTTAAGAGAGGCTGACCGAGATAGTGCGGCCAGCAAACTCGACTGCCTCTGCATGGGCCTTCAACAGCAGAGCTAGAACGAATCCCAAAAGATGGAAGAGTCTAAAACGCAAACAAGGTAAAAGAAAAAAAAAGGGGGGGGGGACGAGACCCGCCCAACTCGCTCAAGCCCACCTCTCCTTCACTAGACCACATAAAACCGAAAAGGTAACCAAAAAAACCCCAAAAAGGAACACCACGAGAAAGCAACTAAGGCTTCCTTACTCTCCTCATTCTCGTGCCCAATTCTCTACCGAAGCTGCCGGCCCACCCCACCCCCAGGGGTCCCGGCGCCATTTAGCTCCACCGAAGCCGCCGCCATTTTCCGCCCCCGCCGGATCGCTGCTGCGCCTCGGCGGCCGCTCACTACCCGACTCTGTAGCCCGAGCCACCAACGCGGGCCGGGCCCTGAGAGGGAGGGCCTGGCCTGAGCGTGCGGGGACTGAAGCTTCAGCGTCATGAAGGCCCAGCTCCGACCCCGCCCGCGGTGCCCGAGTGCCCACAGCCTGCGCCGGCCGGCGGGAACACGCTAGCAGCAAGGGGGCCGGACAGGCTCCACTGGGCGGAGCGGCCCTGGCGGCGGTTGGGACCTGAAGGTTCCATCGCACTTACTTCCTGTTTTGGGTCCGGGCACTTTGGAAGAACCAGGATGGAGGCTCCAAAAAATACCAGGATGGAGGAAGCAGCCACGGGCAAGAGTGGCTGCAGCTGGAGTGAGCGAGCGCGGCGAGCCACCGGAAACGGAGCTACGGCCGCGCCCCGCCCCCAGCCCCCGCACGCTCCCCCTCCCGCTCTCCTCTCCCTTGGGACTGCCCTGCGTGGTGGCTGCTCGCGTCACTTCCGGCCAAGTCGGAGCGCTCTAAGTGCCGGGTTTTTGGAGCTTTGGTACCGGTCGGTGTGGTGGTTCTTTGTGGTCCGCCCTTCTTCTCTCTTCCTAATAGGAAATCGCGGTGCCTACAGTTCTGCCGCTGATGCTGTGAAGGAGGTCCATCTTTCTTGGGCGTAACTGTGGTCTATCTGGCTCGGGGTGGGGCAGTTGGGCCCAGCTGGCAGTTTCACAAATTCGCTGTGTTCCGGAGCCGATACGGCCGGGCGTGGAACGGAATAAGAGCCTTGTCTAGATGCAAAAGAAAGCCGGGAATTTTGTCTGGCTCCTCACGGTGTGCATTGCCATAGGCGCTTTGGGCGTGTGGTGCGGTTCTAGTCAAAAGTATCCTCTGTGAGCATAAGAAGATTCTCCTCTAGGGCACAGGCCGTCTTAAACCACTTTTTTCTAAGCCGGCTGCTCTTCAGTTGCGTGGGAAACTTTTAAGAAGGACCAATACTCGGGTCCATCCTCTGGACCGTGTATTAGAAGCTCCGTGAGACCCAGGCAGAGAGTCAAGGCCTTGGAAATCTTATGGTGGAATGGTCCGAACCTGTTACCACTATATATGATTCCAACCTCATTTTACTTGTTTAGGAAACTAGATTCTTGTAGTCTTTCGGTACTGAGTTGACAAGAAGTTTAAAAGTTAGACTTAACTAATGTTCTTGCTTCCAACAACTATGTGTACACTCAAACTATGTTGTCACAAGGGTAATGTAGTCATCCTCGGTCGTAAAGGTCAAGTAAGGCTGTGGAGAATGTGAAAAGGTACTCCCAAATTGGTCCTAAGTAGCTAATGAGGTTAATAATACTTAGTAATCCCGCCCCCCCATTATCTTAGCCTGTTTTGATTTTTCTACACAGTTGTGGTTTCCTTTGACTACAAAATATTGTTGAAAGACTTTGTGGAAGGGACAGTAATTCACAAAGAAACATGGGGGGGGTGGTAAAAATCTACACAATGAAAAGGGCTTAGAAACATAAATATTTAGATTTTAACCCAGATGTATATAGTTTTCAGCAGTAGTCCACATAACCATGCTATTCTTTGGGGTAAAAGAATTTCTCTGTCATAAACGTTGGGTTTCACAAAAGGAGCGTAAAACAATAATGAGATACTATTATATACCTACTAGAGTGACTAAAATAAAAACCACAGACAGCACCAGATTCTTGTGAAGATGTGGAACAGGAACTCTCATTAATTGCTAGTGGGAATGCAAAAGGTTACAGTCACTTTGAGAAACAGTTTGGCGGTTTCTTATAGACCTAAACATTCTTACTATAAGATCCAACAATTGCTCCTTGATATTTACCCAATGAGTTGAAAAGTTGTGTCCACATAAAAACCTGCACACAGATATTTATAGTGATTTTATTCATAATTGCTAAAAACTTGGAAGACGCCACGATGTGCTTCGGTAGGTGATGGGGATAAATTGTGGTACATCCATACAATAGAATATTATCTAATGCTAGTAAGAAATGAACTATCAAGCCATTACAGGATATGAAGGAAGCTTTAATGCACATAACCAAGTAAAATAAGTCAATCTGAAAAAGTCACATACTGTATGATTCAAACTATATGACATTCTGGAAAGGGGAAGACTGGAGATAGTAAAGATCAGTAATGGCCAAGATTTAGGGCTGGTGAGAGGAATAGATGGAGCAGAGGATATTGATATTAAAATGGTAGATAAAAATGCTTCTATATTAAAGTCCACAAAATTTACGACACCAATAGTGAACCCTAATGTGAACTATGATCTTTGGGTGATAATGATGTGTCATTGTTGGTTCTTTTGTAATAAATGTACTACTCTGGTGGGTGATGTTAATAATAGAGGAGCCTACAAATGTGTGTAGGTGGTATATTGGAAGTGTGTAGCTTTTTTTTTTTTTTTAAGATTTTATTTATTTATTTGACAGAAAGAGATCACAAGTAGGCAGAGAGGCAGGCAGGGAGAGGGAGAAAGCAGGCTCCCTGCCAAGCAGAGAGCCCGATGCGGGACTCGATCCCAGGACTCTGAGATCATGACCTGAGCGGAAGGCAGAGGCTTATTAACCCACTGAGCCACCCAGGTGCCCAGAAGTGTGTAGCTTTTAGTTTTGCTGTGCATCTTAAACTCCTCTAAAAAAAAAAAAAAAAAAAGTCTATTTGAAAAAAGAAAGAATGGAAGTGAGAAATAAGCCTTTGGACTTGGACGACATGAGCCAGCATTTTTTGAGTGCTTATGTGTCTAATGCTTCACATGTATTAAACTCATTTAATGTTCACAGGTGTTAGATGCATCAGTACAGTTATTACAAATGAATCCTATTTTAGACAACCAAAAACAAGTGAAAAAATGTCCGAGGGCGCAGAGCAGATAAGTGATAGATTCAGAGTTGAATCCTCAGCTCCACAGCCCATGCTTGAACTACAACTCTTTTGCACTTCACAAAGTACACTTTGGCAACAATCTTTGTGGACATGTTTGACCAATTTTCAAAAATAAATGCCAGAAGCAGCATTTTATTCCATCTAACTTTATTACCAATTTGAGGTACTCTGTATCCTTTTGGTTACTACATATATCACTCAATTTTTAAATGAGTACATAAGTAATATGTAAGCAAAACCATGAGGTAGGATTGTATTGGGGAATAGATGTTGAAGTTAAACCCGAGTATACATCTTGGCTTAATTGCTTAGTAATGGGTATGATAGTTCACTGCTCAGCTTCATTTGCCTTCAATATATGGGAATAACAAAATTTACCTCCCAAAATAATGGGATGCACTGCACAGAGCCTGACATGTGTAGTAAGCATTTAAAAATGAGCCAGAAAAGCAATTACTCTCAATTATTTCATTTAATGAAATAATAACTACATATGTAAAATTGTTAACATTAACATTTATGAGGAAGTGGCTCCTAATTAGCTACATTTTTAATAAAGCATAATCATGTAGGATTCTTTTTCAAGGCAAGACAGAGTGGTATCTGAATTACAGTCTGTCCATTGTCTTCTGCAAAAATTTGCAGCCTGCACTCTACTGCCCTCTGCTGTTAACTCCCTGAAAAAGTCAAGCCCATCCTCATAATTAATTCTCCCTTTCTGGCTGAGTTTCTTTCATATCTACCTTTTACAAAGTCAGTTAGTAAATATTTGGTGAAGACAAATGAATTTTAATAATAGTTTAATATATAATTTTAAAAGAAAATTCAACATCCATTTATGATAAAAACAGTGGACATAGAAGGAATGTACCTCAACATAGTAGAGGCCATATATGACAAGCCAACAGTTAACCATATGCAGCTGTGAAAAACTGAAAGCTTTTTCTCTGATATCAGGAACAAGACCAGAAATACCCACTTTTACCATTTTTATTTAACCTAGTATTGGACGTCTTAGCCAGAGCAATTAGACAAGAATAGGAAATAAAAGGCATCTAATTTGGAAAGGAAGAAGTAAAACTCACTATCTGCAGATGACATAGTATATATATGAAGTCCTGAAGACTATAAAAAAAACTATTAGAATTAATAAATCAGTAAAGTTGGGGAATACGAAGTCACACAAAAATTGGTTGCATTTCTATACACTAATAGCAAATTATCAGAAAAAGAAATTAAGAAAACAGTTCCATTTACAACTGCATCAAAAAGAGTGAAGTACCTAAAAATAAATTTACCAAGCACGTTAAAGGCCTGTGTGTTGATATCTAGGAAACACTAATGAAAGAACTTAAAACAAATAAATGGAAGAATATTCCATGCTCATGGGTTGGAAGGATTAATATTGTTGAAGTGTCCATACTACTCAAAGCAATACACAGATTCATTGAAATCCCTTAAAAATTCTGATGGCCTTTTACACTGAAACAGAACAAAGAATTCTAAAATTTGTGTGGAACCACAAAAGACCTCAAATAAGCAAAGCATTCTTGAGAAAGAGAACAAAGCTGGAGGCATCATGCTCTCTGATTTCAAACCGTATTACACAGCTGTATTAAAACAGTATGGTATTGGCATTAAAAACAGACCCATAGATCAATAGAACAAAATAGTGCAGAAATAAACTCATGCATATATGGTCAATTAATTTATGACAAAGGAGTCAAGAATATACAATGTTTAAAGGACAGGCTTATTAATAAATAGTTTTGGGAAAACTGGGCAGCCACATGCAAAAGAATGAAAGTGGGCCACTATGTTACATCATATATAAAAGTTAACTCAAAATGGATTAGAGACTTGAACATAAGACCTGAAACCATAAAACTAGAAGAAAACCTAGGCAGTAGTCTCCCTGACGTAGGTCTCGGCAATGATTTTTTGAACCTGACACCAAAAGCAAAAAAAAACAAACAAACCCAAAAGCAAAGATAAACAAATGGGACTATCTGAAACTAACAATCTTCTGTACAGCAAAGGAAACCATCAATAAAATGAAGAGGCATCCTACTGAATGGGAGAAAATATTTGTAGATCATGTATCTGATAAGGGGCTAATACATGAAATATGTGAAAAACTCATACAATTCAATAGCAAAAAACAATCTGATTAAAAAATGGGTAGAAGAGGGCACCTGGGTGGCTCAGTGGGTTAAAGCCTCTGCCTTCGGCTCAGGTCATGGTCCCAGGGTCCTGGGATCCAGGCGCGCATCGGGCTCTCTGCTCAGCGGGGAGCCTGCATCCTCCTCTCTCTCTGCCTGCCTCTCTGCCTACTTGTGATCTCTCTCTCTGTCAAATAAATAAAAATAAAATCTAAAAAAAAAAAAAGGGTAGAAGATCTGAATAGATATTGTTCCAAGGAAGACACAGATAACCAACAAATACATGAGAAAATTTTCAACATCACCAGTCAGGGAAATGCAGATCAAAGCCACAAGGGGATATCACTTCACACTGTTAGAATGGCTATTATCAAAAAGATTAAAAAAAAAAAAAAAGCATTGATGATGTTGGTAAAAGGGAACCCTTGTGCACTGTTGGTGAGAATGTAAATTGGTGCAACCACTATGGAAAACAGTATAGATGTTACTCAAAAAACTAAAAATAGAATAGCCATATAATCCAGCAATTCCACTTCTGGGTGTTTATTGGAAGAAAACGAAAACACAAAAAGATCCATGCACCTCATATTAATTGCAGCATTACTTATAATAGCTGAGCTATGGAAACAACCTTAGTGTCCATAAATGGATAAGGAAGATGTGGTAATGTAATATTACTTAGCCATAAAAAAAGGAAATCTTGCCATTTGTGACAATACGGATAGACCTAAAGGGTATTACGTTAAGTGAAATAAGTCAGAGAAGGACAAATACCATATGATTATATGTGGAAACTTAAAAAAAAAAAAAAACCGAAAGGCAACAAAATGCCCCTTCCACCCCAAAACAAACCTGAAGATCATAGGTATAGATATCAAATTGATAGCTGTCAGAAGTGATGGGTATAGGGTGGAGAAATGGATGTACTTAAAAATTTTTTTAGTACTAAATAAAAAAATAATAAATTTATTATAATCACACCATATTATCTTTAACTTGCATAATCATTGTAAGGACTATCCATAATGTAATTTGAAAACTAGGGCAACTTTCTGTAGTTACACATCTAGGTTATTTCTACCTTAGTACTTTGTAACTGTATACCTACGGAATGCAAGAAATTTTTAATATTATCCTAGGATTTACCTAATTAGGAATTAAATATTTTGTAGAAAAATCATGAGAATTAGTCCTATCCCAAATAGAAGTTATATTATAAAAGTATTTACAGCTGAGTTACGGTATTTGCTGCATTTGCTAGTTATGAATAACTCTCTTGGACTCTAGATTTTTTTATAACACTTTCTTGAAGCTCATCATGATAGAATATTGATGAAATTAGCTTTCTTTTATGAAAGATTGATATATTAGTGCAAAAGGTGTTTCATATACTGAGAGACAGGTTCTGTGGTTCTGTGATCCTCTTGTATCTTGGATGATGTGAAAGAGATGTTTCCAAGGGCTTTTGTTCAAAGTACATGAAAAATGCAATTACTGAGTAGTCCATTTTCTTTCTACACAGTTTCTGAGTCATGTTAATACAGTTTGTGGGTTACACTGGAAGGCTTTCAAGAAGTTCTGGACATCTGATGGGGATTCCTATGCTAATAGGGGAAAGAACAAACTGTCCCTAGTTAGGCCCACACATCAGGCTCTTCCAGGTCCTCCTTCATCTCACATTTCTCCTCTAAGTTTTTCTCCGGGGTTTATGGCATTCCATCTAATACTCCTTTTTATGCCCTGCCTTTTGGATCAGTGTCTCATCTCCACGCTTTCTAAAATCTCTCAATCTAGCCACCACCTCTTTATACGCTCCTCACCTTTTCTCTTGCAGTAGGTCTTTACTGAGACTTATTAATGGAATATTAGAAAAATTTGGTTTTTCTTTCAGTTAGGAAAATGGAGAACCAAGACTTTGGGTACTCCCAGCAAGTGAGGATAAAAGTTTTCATTCTGTCCTTGAAATTTTTTTGTGCAAAATAAAACAGTTAAATTACTTGACTAAAACTGGAAGAATGTCTGGACCCAGATTCAAAGACCCGTTCCTTTACAGTCTGTCATAGGAGAAAGAAGGAGGATATACCAATAAGCCAGTAAATCATTGCCAATTTTTGCAAGTTCTAAGGAGGACACAAATTGAATGCTCTGAAAGTGAGCTTTCCATAGGGTGTTCAGAGTATGGCATTCTGAGAAGACATTTAAAGAGAGACTGGAAAGATGAGAAGAAATGAACATAGGGGTAAAAGGGTAAAAGGTGGGAGAACATTTGTCGAGTTAATATGGGAAAGAGTGTATTTGTAGAAAGCAACTGGCCTCTATAATGTTTATAAAAGGGAAAGAGCACAGTGTGAGTAAGGGGTAGGCTCAGTTTCTCTTGCAACGTTAATTCATTTTTAAGTCCTCTCCTCTAAGATTGGAGGCATATGCCCAGAGGTGGCTGGACCATCTGCAACTTCTGCTTTGCCTTACTGCTTCAGTTTGTCAGCTTATGGCACAATATTTTAACTTAATAGGCTCTTAAATGTTTGTTGAGTTGAGAAATAGTGTCTTAAGCCAGAAGATCAGGAAGATAGTCATTTCTCTTCTTTGGCAATAGTTACTGACCACAGATAGCTTGTTTTTTCAGATACCATCACTATTTGTGTAACTCTGGAATAAAATACATGCTACCTTTTATTATTACTATAGTGCAAGGAGGTTTTGTTTTTTTTTTTAACAGAATGCTCTGACAGTGAGCATTTGTCTAACAGAAGGTTCGGAATTACTTTATTGCCCAAATCTCCTTGTCCATTTGGATGCAGTATTTTAAGGGTAGAAGCATTACATTTTAACCAGCAGATGTCCCTGTTGTTTAGCAAGATTTTTTTTTTTTTTTCCTTTCCAGAGTAGTAGCTTCAAGAGTAGGTGGAAATTATGTGGTTTGAATTTGTTCCTGTTACACTATGGTAGACCAATGATAAGCCTCATCAATAGGAAAACCAAAGGGATATGCTTTGAAATCCAAATGTGAAAGGTTTTCTATCATTTAAAGACTTGTCATTGATGTATCCCCTATTCAGTGCACCTTTAATTTCCTTGCACAGAATACACAGTGAAAGAAATGAGAAGGAAATAAGGAATGTGTGTGACTTCTAGCTTTCAGGAGCTTGTGCATCTGTGGTACACTTATTCACTGGCTTTGTTCTGCAGACCTCCCTGAGCACTATTTTAGGCAGAAGAAATATGGTAGGGATCAAGAGACATAATGTCCTTGCCCTCAAAGAACTTATTTTCTGATGGAGGAGCTTACATTGTAGTAGTTCTTTTTCAATGTGTCTTTGTAAAAAAAACAAAAAACAAACAAACAAACAAAAAAAAAACCCTCTTGGTTAAAGTACCGATTTACTGAATTGTTTCAACTGCCTGTAAAACTTGCTTATTATTAACTTAAAGAGGGATTAAGACAAAATATGAATCAAATCACTTGGCATCATCAAATTAGTGTGAATTGCAAATATTAGGAAAGGTGGATCAATGCTCATTGGTTTTTCTTCATCAAAGCACTGTGTTTTTCTTCTAAATTACATACAGCTCTGTATTTAATATTGTTGTTAAGTTTTTTAACTCCAGTATAGTTAACATACAGTGTTATATTAGTTTCAGGCATACAATATAGTGATTCAACATTTCTATATATTACTCAATGCTCATAAGTGTACTCTTAATCCCCTTCACGCATTTCACCAATCCCCCCACCATCCTCCCTTCTGGTCACCATTTGTTTTCTATAGTTCAGAGTCTGTTTCTTGGTTTGTTTTTCTTTTCCTTTGCTCACTTATTTTGTTTCCTAAATTCTGCATAATGAGTAAAGTCATATGGTATCTGTCTTTCTCTACCTGACTCCTTTCACTTAGAATTATACTCTCTAGCTCCATCCATGTTATTACATATGGCAAGATTTCATTATTATGACTAAATAAAATTCCATTGTGTGTGTATACATATATATATATATACATACACATATATATGTGTATGTATATACATGTATGTATATAAATGTGTATGTATGTGTATATATATATATATATATACACACACACCACACCTTCTTTATCCATTCATCTATTGATGGACACTTAGGCTGCTTCCATAGTTTGGCTATTATAAATAATGCTGCAATAAACAGAGGGGTGCATGTATCCCTTTGCATTAGTGTCTTTGTATTTGTTGGATAAATCCTCCATAGTGTGATTATTTTTTTTTAAGATTTTATTTATTTACTTATTTGACAGAGAGAAAGAGATCACAAATAGGCAGAGAGGTGGGGGGGGGGAGCAGGCTCCCTGCCCAGTAGAGAGCCTGATGTGGGGCTCGATCGCAGGACCCTGAGATCATGACCTGAGCTGAAGGCAGAGGCTTAACCCATTGAGCCACCCAGGTGCCCCCGTAGTGTGATTATTAGATCTTATGGTAGTTCCATTTTTTATTTTTTAAAGATTTTATTTATTTGACAGAGAGAGAGATCACAAGTAGTCAGAGGGGCAGGCAGAGGGGAATAGGGAAGCAGGCTCCCTGCTGAGCAGAGAGCCCAATGTGGGGCTTGATCCCAGGACCCTGAGATCATGACCTGAGCTGAAGGCAGAGGCTTAACCCACTGAACCACCCAGGTGCCCCTGGTAGTTCCATTTTTAATTTTTTGAAGAAACTCCATCCTGTTTTCCACCGTGGCTACACCAGTTTGCTTTCCCACCAAGATTGCACCCGGGTTTCTTTCACTCCACATCCTCACCAACACCTGTTGTCTCTTGGGTTGTTGATTTTAGCTATTCGGACAGCTGTGAGGTGATACCTCCTTGGAGTTTGGAGTTGCATTTCCCTGATGGTAAGTGATGATGAATGTCTTTTCATGTATCTGTTGACCATCTGTGTGTCTTCTTTGGAGAAACATCTGTTCATGTCTTCTGCCCATTTCTTGACTGGATTATTTGTTTTTTGGGTGTTGAGTTGTATCAGTTCTTTCTGTATTTTGGATACTAACCCTTTACTGGATATGTCATTAGCAAATATCTTCTCCCATTCAGTAGGTTCCCTTTCAGTTGTGTTGATTGTTTTCTTCACTGTGCAGAAATTTGTGTTCTGATGTAGTCCCAATAGTTAATTTTTTGCTTTTATTCCCTTGCCTGAGGAGACATATCTAGGAAAATGTTGCTTTGGCCGAAGTCTGAGATGTTACCGCCTGTGCTCTCTTCTAGGATTTTTATGGTTTCAGGTCTCACAGTTAGGTCTTTCATCCCCTTTGAGTTTATTTTTGTGTATGGTGAAAGAAAGTGGTTCGGTTTCATTCTTTTGCATGTGGCTTTCTAGTTTTCCCAGCACCGTTTGTTGAAGACACTGTCTTTTTCCCATTAGATATTCATTCCTCCTTTGTCGAAGATTAATCGGCCATATGATTGTGTGTTTATTTCTGGGTTTTCTATTATGTTCTGTTGATCTGTGTGTCTGTTTTTATGTCCATACCAGGCTGTTTTGATTACTATAGCTATGTAATAGAACTTGAAGACTAGAATTGTGATACCTCCAGTTTTGTTTTTCTTTTTCAAGATTGTTTTAGCTATTTGGTGTCTGTTGTGTTTCCATACAAATTTTAGGATTGTTTGTTCTAGTTTTGTGAAAAATGCTGTTGGTATTTTGATAGGGATTGCATTAAATCTGTAGATTGCTTTGGGCAGTATAGACAGTTGGACATTATTTGTTCCTGTCAAAGCACTTAGAACAATATCTGGCAAATAGTAAGTGCTCCAAAATGTCCAGTATTATTTGTCTTGCCCATCATAACAACAACAACAAAAAATGAAAAACAAGAGAGAATTGTATTATTTGACTAGCGAGTAGGATTTATTTGGGAAACAATTGTATCTCAGTGAAGAGGATTAGGATATAAAAAAAGTACTCTTTAAGATTTGTATTGGAAAAAAATATTTATCTTGAAATAAAAATAGCTAACAGGTAGTCTGTTTTTAGATACCTTTTTAATTTACTTTAAACTGCCTTCCAAAATTCAGTCTATTGCTGATAGATATGGAAAGGAATATTATAAATTGCATTGTTTTGAGTTTTTTGTTTCTCTGAAACTCCTTGGAAATAGTCCTGTTTTCATGTGTCTGGGCAAAGGGCTTTATGCACTGAAGAAATTGATATGGCCACTTATTTGAGGAAAACCCTGCTACTAAGCTTCACTGGATACTTTAAAACATGTGTACAATAGGGGCGCCTGGGTGGCTCAGTGGGTTAAAGCCTCTGCCTTTGGCTCAGGTCATGATTCCAGGGTCCTGGGATCGAGCCCCGCATCGGGCTCTCTGCTCAGCAGGGAGCCTGCTTCCTCCTCTCTCTGCCTGCCTCTCTGCCTACTTGTGATCTCTGTCTGTTAAATGAATAAATAAAATCTTTAAAAAAAAAAAAAACATGTGTACAATAGGTGCATATAAACAGGTGCAAGCTAAAGGTTGGTCTTGGCCTGAAATAGTTAGACTTAAAATCCAAACTCAACAGAAAACACTGTTTAATCAAAGAAGCAATTCCTCCAAAAACAATTACCTGAAATACCAACCTAGCCTTTTAATACCTACCCAATTTGAGAACATCTACAATGGATTAAGTATAGCCATATCAAATTAAATTCCAGAGCATAATACCTTTGTTATAATGACTACATCTTAAGTGGGCAGGCCCGGTAGAAACATGTAATATATAATTTTTAATTTAATGAGATTGGGAATAATAGGGTTAGGAAATTAGAGCTCTGTGGGCCATCTGTTCAGACTGGCGAACAATATTATTACACATCATCCTGTGTTAGAATTGAAGCCACTGTAGCAGTATTATACTGATACCAGCAAACCTAGAATAAGGAAGATATGTGGCTCCCACAGTCACAGTATCACTAATGTCTTTCTCCGCTGTTTATTTCTTACCAGAAATTTACATTTATGCCAAACTTTGGTTTGTGTTAGTTCAACCTGGTATAGTAAGACTTAAGGCTGTTACAGCCATTCTTTGAAGGTGAAACTCCTTTCTATATTTCCATTATAACTGGATAAGCTCTATTTTTTTTGAACAAGAGCCCATTTTCACATGATGCTGCAGTCTTTTCTTTCTTTTCCTTTGCCAAAGAGCCATCTGCCATGAAATCATTATTGAGAGAGAACACTCTTGATCTTGAGCCTATAATAAATTTTCACAAGTATCTCCTTTGAGAAGGAACCCATGCTGCTTTGCTATTGTAGACCAGTTGCAGGAAAAATATACGATGCAACAATATCTCATACATAATGTTATAAATAACTATGTTATTTGAAAAGGTCATAGTAAATATAGTACTCTGTAAGCAATCTGTCTCTTGCAGTGGATAAAAAGAAAAATGAATGTGAAGCCTTTGCTTTTAGGCCTTTCCCACCTCTCCCTTCCCTGCAACTACATTTTGAGAAAGTAGTCAGTTGGATGAAAATTTTAAAAATTAGATTTCCCTCGGATAAGTGGCTTAAAACTGCTGGTAGGATGCAACAAATGACCAGGTTTTTCCTACCATTCTCATATGGACTTGGTAATAATATATAATATTATTAGATATTTTACTTAAAAAACTAAATAGAAAACAAAATGGTTGATTTTACTTCTTATCGTTGTTTAAACAAATAAAAGGTAAAACTCGGTCCTAATGAAAAATTTAAAGATGTAGATCATACTCTACAGTTTTGCAAGGAATGTGTCTGTCATTTCTTCAGTAACAAGCCTTCAGAGAGCTCCTCAGACCCCAATAGCCATTTATTCCACCCCTCTCTCAACAAATGACCTTTATGGAGTCTTTTAAGTATGAACTCCCTCGGTGAGCTGCTTCCACTTATATGGTCATCTCTGTGTTAATCTAACCTCCTTCTCTACAATTCTAGAGGTGTTCAGTCTCTTATTAAAGGCTAATCTCCTTTTTTTTTTTTTTTGGACTTTTAATCTGTCTCCTCCCAGCACTGTGCTTGTTCCTTCTTTATGTTTTTAACCACTGTAGTCTGATTTCTGCCTCCAACATGCCACTGAAGATCATTAATGGCCTTCATGTTGCTAAATCCAATGAATAATATTCTATTATCACTTAATTTTTCAGCAGCCTTTACTCCTGAAATGACTACCACTTCCTTCTTTGAATACTCTTTTTTTTTTAAATTTTGAGATCCAATACTTTGTGTGTGTTTTTTAAATGTTTTAAATTTTTTCAGTGCTCCAAGATTCATTGTTAATGCACCACACCCAGTGCTCCATGCAATATGTGACCTCCTTAATAGCCACCACCAGGCTCACCCATCCCCCCAACCCCCTCCCGTCCAAAACCCTCAGTTTGTTTCTGAGTCCACAGTCTCTCATGGTTCATCTCCCCATCTGATTTCCCCTAATTCACTTTTCCTTTCCATCTCCTAATGTCCTCTGTTATTCCTTATGCTCCACAATTAAGTGAAACCATATGATAATTGACTCTGCTTGACTTATTTCATTCCACATAATCTCTAGTCCTGTCCATGTTGATACAAAAGTTGGGTATTCATCCTTTCTAATGGAGGCATAGTACTCCTTTGTATATATGGACCATATCTTCTTTATTCATTCATCTTTTGAAGGGCATCTTTCTACATTTTGGTGATTGTGGCCATTGCTGCTATGAACATTGGGGGTACATATGGCCCTTCTTTTCACTACATCTGTATCTTTGGGGTAAATACCCAGTAGTGCAATTGCAGGGTCATAGGATAGCTCTATTTTTAATTTTTTTGAGGAATCTCCACACTGTTTTCCAAAGTGGCTGTACCAACTTGCATTCCCAGCAACAGTGTAAGAGGGTTCCCCTTTCTCTACACATCCTCTCCAACATTTGTGGTTTCCTGTCCTGTTAAATTTGGCCATTCTGACTGGTGTAAGGTGGTATCTCAATGTGGTTTTGATTTGAATCTCCCCTGATGGCTAATGATGATGAACATTTTTTCATGCATCCATTAGCCATTTGTATTTCTTCTTTGGAGAAGTGTCTGTTCATGTCTTCTGCCCATTTTTTTGACATGATTATCTGTTTTTTGGATGTTGACTTTGAGTTCTTTTTAGATCTTGGATATCAGCCCTTGTCTGTAGTGTTATTTGTGAATATCTTCTCTCATTCCCATGGGTTGCCTCTTTGTTTTACTGACTGTTTCCTTTGCTATGCAGAAGGTTTTTATCTTGATGAAGTCCCAAAAGTTCATTTTTGCTTTTGTTTCCTTTGCCTTTGGAGGCACGTCTTGAAAGAAGTTTCTGTGGCCCATGTCCAAGAGGTTACTGACTATGTTTTCCTCTAAGATTCCTGTCTCACATTGGGGTCTGTCATCCATTCCGGGTTTATCTTTGTGTATGATGTAAAAGAATGGTTGAGTTTCCTTCTTCTATACATAGCTGTCCAATTACCCCAGCACCATTTATTGAAGAGACTGTCTTTTCCACTGGATATTTTTTCCTGCTTTGTTGAAGATTATTTGACCATATAGTTGAGGGTCCATATCTGGGCTCTCTCCTGTGTTCCATTGGTCTATATGTCTGTTTTTATGCCAGTACCGTGATGTCTTCTTGGTGATCACAGTTTTTTAGTAAAGCTTGGAATCAGGCAACATGATGCCCCCAGCTTTGCTTTTCTTTTTCAACATTTCCTTAGCAATTTGGGGTCTTCTATGGTTCCATACAAATTTTAGGATTGTTTGTTCCAGCACTTTGAAAAATGCTGGTGGAATTTTGATTGGGATGGCATTGAAAGTATAGATTGCCTTGGGCAGTATAGACATTTTAGCAATGTTTATTCTTTCAGTCCATGTGGTTTTTTTCCAGCAATTAAGAACACAATCTTTTATTGTATCAACACTAGATGCCTATCTAATATTTAGCCTAGCATGGTGCAGAGAGGTTATACTTGAAGCAATAATGATACTACTGACCATAATAAGTACAGATTTCCTTGAATGGCAAGAACAACAGCAAGAAAGAGTTAAAAACTTAAAGGGCACTCCTTAAGCTATAGGCATGAATCTGCTATGCATATATTTTTCCTTCTTCTCAATAAGGTATTTAGTTGTTTGTTTATTTTTTTAGGAAGGTTTATATTTTGTTATATTTCATCTTAAATGGCTTTAGACAGCATGCAATGGCTGGTACTTTTAAATCATTCTGGAATTCATTCTGTCTCTCTAAACACTTCTTGGCTGGCCTGACTTTAAAATTTTAGAGTTCTTCATGGTGATCTGTAATCTCTTTCTCTTTCTAATCTGTCTTCCTAAGTGATTTAATCCATTCTGGTGGCTTCAACTGCTCTCTATACACTGATGACTCCTACATTTATAACTCCATTGATCTACTATTCCCATGCCCTGTTGGATGTGGCACTTGGCTTAAATGTGGAAGATTGTATTTTCCAAAGACAGCTGTAACAGTGTTTCTCATCCAACGTGCTCTTCACACAATACAGCTTTGACACTCTTCCCATCAAGAGAAGGGACTCCTTCCATTGAAATGACACAGCTTCTGTGGCTATTTTAACTAATAGAGTGTGCAGAAAGTGGTGCTATGTGACTTCTGAAGATAGATCATCCAAAGCCCATCAGCCATCCTGTAAGCAGCCACCATATAAGCAGTCTAGCTGCCATACTGTGAGGAAGCACAAATTAGCCCATTCAGAAAAACCACATGAAGAGGCACCATGTAAAAGATAAGTATGACTGGAGAGCCTCTTGCTGCTCCAACCTCCTCTCCAAAAGGTATCTATGCTGCATTACAAATTATCCCAAAATGTAGTAGCTTAAAACAGCAAGCATTTGTTACCTCTTAGTTACTGTTGGTCAGGCATTCAGGAGTGGCTTAGCTGGGTGATTTCCTCAAGGACTCTTATGAGGTTGCAATTATGCAAGATGTCAGTGGGGCTTCAGTCATCTAGTCCCAAGATGGCTCACTCCCAAGGCTGTGTCGAGAAGCTCCATTCTTGGCTCTTGGCTGGAGGACTCAATTCCTATCATGTGGGCCTTTCCATAGGGCTGCTCAATTGTCCTCAAGCACATGGCAACTGGCCTCCCTGAAAACAAGAGACCTAAGAGTGAGAGCAAGGAGGAAGCTTCAAATGCCTTTTATGACCTAGTTTCAGGAGTTACACATTGTCACTTCTATTTTATTCTATTCACTGGAAATGAGTTACTCAGGCCAGCCTGTACTCAAGGGGGTAGGGATTGGGCTCTACCTTTTGAAGGGATTTGTGGATACCTTCCATCCATTGTTACAGCTGACTAAAAAAGCATGAGAGACCTGCAAGCTAGAACTGTTTATGCCAGCCTTTTCCCAAATCCTCATCCATAGAAACTATAAGCAATAATATAATGATTATTGTTGTTTTAAGCCACTGTGGTTTGGAGTAAATGTTTTTCTTCAGTACTAGCTAATCAGAACATGGAGTATTTTGGACTAAACCCTAGAATGCCAGAAGCTACTCCATTCTTTTCTGGGATCCCCCCAAATTTTTCTGGTGTTTCTATTTCTTTCTCATCCTCTGACCTAGGATTTTGACGCCAAGAAGGGAGTAGTGAATGAGGTTCCTTCTCACCTACTACTGCTTGTTCTCTTGTCAAAATTTTCATTTCCTTTTGGTTGGGAAAATAGCTCTTATATCAACAACATTCTTCCCATGCTCTGGTTCATGATGTAAACTCTGATCTAGGTGGTCTAGGCTCTTCTGTTAGTTTTTAAATGAAAGTTTTCAGAATCCCCCAAAACTTTTTTTTTCCCCTCCATAGTTCTTGGCTCTTAAAGAAAAGACTTTGGGTTTCAGTGTTGTCTCATATACATTTGTACAAATCCATTCAGAAGTTTAACTTACTTCTTTGCTCTAGTCTATAGGTATGTTCCTCTTCTGAGGCAATATAGAGAAAACTGTCAAAGTTGCCTTTATGAAGGACAGCAGGTATGGGAAATTTTAGGAAAAAACAACAGCCCATTAATTGCTCAAAATTATTATTATACTAAAGAATACTTGACATACAGAATTTATGTTAAGTGCTATTTGATTTTACATAAATAATAAAAATTTGCACAAATATGTATACCTGTTATAGTTCTCTATTTATGAATGATGGATTTTGGAATTTTGGAGATACAGAATTCATAGCCAGAACTGGAATTCTAATTTACAATATTCTACCATAGAAAATGGCAATTGAAGGAAATATGTACCTGGAAATTATCAGCATTTTTAGGAGAGAAGCAACTCAGCAGAGCACATTCCAAAGACTACAGAGATACTTCTGGGTCCCAAAAAGTAAGAAGAGATGTATCCACATGAGTCCTTTACAGCACTGGAAAGATGGTAATTAGGAACATAGAGATAACCTGAAGATCTGGGCAAAAAACTGAAATACCCATCACAACCTCAAATAGGACAGAATCATGTTCTGCATTTCCAGCTGATCAGACATTTTCATCTTCTGTTTTCGTACAGCTTTATTAGTTCCAAACTCACTAAGGAGCTTCCCAGGTGTGATCTGAAACTGGCCCCTATAGGAAGAGGAAAGGGAGAGACCAAGGAAAGAGGCAGACTACTCCAGGTTGGTAGGTGGCAGTTTTAATAAACAAAAGGAACTTACCTATGAGGCTTGTCTTGGGCAGCAGCAAGATGAATGAATCCCTGCACCTGCACCTGCCCCCCCCCAATTTTAAAAGTTTAGAAAGAGGACCTACCTGTGCTCAGTTACATATATTATGTAGGTGTTTTCTATGCCACATCCTATCTCAAGCCTCTGTTCTTGAGGACAGCCTCTGGGAGCTGAAAGGCAAGCAAAACCCACATCCTAAGGATGGGAGAAGGGTTGAGGAGCCTCCAGGTGCCAGGGTCTTGCCCATGGGTCAATCGGTGGTCATATCTTTGATGACATTCCCCAGCAAGCTTACATAGGACAGGACTATATTGTTCAACAAGGAATTTCTTCTAAGAAGGCATTCTCATATTGTACCTGGCTAACATCACAGAAAGATCACTTTTAACACAGAAAGATCACTTTCTGTGAAAAATGACACCTAGATTCTCATATAGGGCTTCCTGATGACTGTTGGTTTATGTTTATTTGGTTCTAAATAAACTTTCTCCATGACACTTTCTAATGGTGATGAGTCCTCTTCAGCAATGAATTGTTTTGTAATTAGTCATGTTGCAGTCTGTCAGAAATGCTCAGTTTGTCCATCTGCTGGGTCATTTCCAATACTATTATGGAGTCCATTTGGAAAGATAGAAATTAGCCAATCCATCCTGTTTCCTTCACTGATGTGTTAGTGTCAGTACACAAAATATGGTTGAGAAAAAATTTAGGTGAAATTCTTAAAATCTGCGATGGCTACATTTAGCCTACTTTTCAGTTAAAAAAAGTGATTCATACTTATTTATTTCCAGGAGTTAAAACTCAACACTATGTTAAGTCTAACTAAGGTGCTTTCAACTTGCCAACTTTGTAGTTGCTATAAGTACCATAATTAGGAATTATACTGATTTCTTTTTGGCTATTTTTTTTTTCAACTATGCTTAATCCTGCTCTTAGCACCCCTGTTTGTTTAAAAGTTGTGGAATTTAAGAGGAACTGTGGTGGGGTATTCACATGCTGGGGCCTCCTATCTCCCATCTCATGAAATCAATGGAAGGTTGCTTCATTTCCAAAGTCCACTTAGGTTCAGACTTTTCCATATTCTCCTGCATGTTCTCAGAGTTTTACACGGCTCCCTCTTCCTCTCATTCATGCATCCAGACGTACACTCTGTTTTACCTTGAAGAAACAAATCTCTTCACCAGTTATCACAGAATTTCTCTTTCCAAGAATTTAGAGGCTTTGTGGGAGAGTTAAAAGTTTCAGAGAGGAGTCATAGCCTTCCATCATTTCTTGGGCTTCTTTCTCTCCTCTCCTATTCTTTCCTACCTTTCCTACCTTTTAGGAGCAAAGCCAGTTTCTCTTCTTGCCTCATACATAGCTATTTAGCAGGCTAAGATCTAACTTGCAGTAGAGGCTACTACTGATCCCTGTATTTGTTCCTCCTCTCATCCATAGTATTAGTAGTATATTTGAGTATCAAGGTAACAATACGTCTCCTAGCTTCCCTTGCAGCCAGGTATAATTATATGACCATCACCAGCCAATGTGATGTTAGCAAGAACTGAAGTATACACCGTCTGGGTTTTTCCTCCCAAAAGGAATGAGCCTGCCTTCCTTTTCACTTTCCCTCTTCCTTCTGGCTGGGATACGGATGTGACGCTGTGTCATCTTGAACTATGCAGTTAAGAACGTCAAGAATAGTAAAGCAACCAGAGGTACTGACGCAATGCCAGTCCTTAATTGACTATGCCCTGAAAGAGAGGTAAACATTTATCTTCTTTTTATATTTATTTGTTTAAGATTGAATAGGGGAGCATGAGCAGGGGGAGGGGAAGAGCAAGAGTGAGAAGCAGACTCTGCTGTGCAGAGAGTGCAACACAGGGCTTCATCCCAGGACCCCAAGAATGTGACCTGAGCCCAAGGAAGATGCTTAACAGATTGAGCCACCCAGGCATCCCTGTCTTCTTTTTAATCCACTTATATTTTGAGTTTCTGTTTCTGCAGCTGAGTCTATATTCTAATCCTTGCAATGCCCTTCAAGCTCCCTCCCTTCTCACCAAGGCCTTTCTTAAGAATACTCAGAGGAACTTTGGTGAGCCAAATTTTCTCCTCCTCTTTTTATTTACATATGAAACTTTCTGTACAAGGGGAATATGAGTGATATTTCTTTAGGTGGAGATATGGGAGTTAAGGCACTTCAGGTGGAAGAAAATGTTGTGAGGAAATATTCAGGAAAGTGCAAAGAATTTCAAAGGAATAAAAACATGCAGTTTGGGAGGCACATAGGGGAATTCTGGAAAGCAAAGCTGGAAATGTGACTTGGCTGGGTTGAGTTAATGGAGGCATGCATCGGTTCCTCTTTGTTGCTGTGTCATGTAAGAACACCACCCACTGCCCCTCCTCCCCAAAACAATCAATTTTTAATGTGTTAAAAACAATTAGTTACTCACTACTACACAGGTCTGCAGTTGGGGCTGGCAGCAATTGGTTAGTTTTTTAGCTGTTTTCCTTGGGTTTACTCATCCGGATGAAGTCAGCTGAATGATCAGCTGGGTTTGGATGATGTCATTCACGTGTCCAGGTTGATGGCTGGTGTGTCTCAGTTCTCCATGTTGTCAAATCAGCTGTCTACCTCGGGCTTTTTCATCTAGCAACTGCATTCCAAGAGCAGCAAAGAAGGTAAGACCCAATGCTCAAGCACTTTCTAAGTCTCCAGTTGTTTCACATAAGTAAGTCACTCACTGAGTCCATATATGAGTTAGAGGAAAAGACTTCACCTCTTGATAGGAAAAATTATAAATTACCAGGGGGACAGTACTTTGCAATCTGCTAGGACCTTGGATACTAAGCTAAGGAATTTGGACTTTTAATTGGTAGACAGTGAGGAAGGAAGGGCACAGACTTAGAGATCAACCCTAGATGTAGCCAAAAACTGTATTTTTTAAAATAGTCTTTATGTTTTAGAACATTTTTAAATTTATAGAAAAATAAAGATGTACAGAGTCCCCATTTGTCCCCCACCCAGTATCGCTTATTAATAACATCATATTAATATGATATATTTTGTAAAATTAATAAACCAATATTGATACATTTTTATTAGCTAATACCTACTTTATATAGATTTCTTTTTTATCATTTTGTCCTATTTTATTTCATCATGATAAGTACATTCTTTAATCTCCATTCCCTAATTCACCCATCCTCCCACCTATCTCCCCTCTGGTAAAGGGGAGATAGGTTAACAGTTGGTTAACAGATGGTAATCTGTTTCCTATAGTTAAAAATCTGTTTCTTGGTTTGTTTCTCTTTCCTTTATCTTTTCCTTTGTTCATTTGTTTCTTAAATTCCACATATGAATGAAATCATATGATATTTGTCTTTCTCTGACTGACTTATTTCACTTACTATTATACTCTAGTTCCATCCATGTTCTTGCAAATGGCAAGATTTCATTCTTACTTATGGCTGAATAATATTCCATTGTGTAAATGTGTGTATGTGTGTGTGTGTGTGTGTGTGTGTGTCTGTGTGTATATTTACCACGCCTTCTTTATCCATTCATCTATTGATGGACACTTAGGCTGCTTCCATAGTTTGGCTATTATAAATAATGCTGCAATAAACAGAGGGGTGCATGTATCCCTTTGCATTAGTGTCTTTGTATTTGTTGGATAAATCCTCCATAGTGTGATTATTAAATCTTATGGTAGTTCCATTTTTTATTTTTTAAAGATTTTATTTATTTGACAGAGAGAGAGATCACAAGTAGTCAGAGGGGCAGGCAGAGGGGAATAGGGAAGCAGGCTCCCTGCTGAGCAGAGAGCCCAATGTGGGGCTTGATCCCAGGACCCTGAGATCATGACCTGAGCTGAAGGCAGAGGCTTAACCCACTGAACCACCCAGGTGCCCCTGGTAGTTCCATTTTTAATTTTTTGAAGAAACTCCATCCTGTTTTCCACCGTGGCTACACCAGTTTGCTTTCCCACCAAGATTGCACCCGGGTTTCTTTCACTCCACATCCTCACCAACACCTGTTGTCTCTTGGGTTGTTGATTTTAGCTATTCGGACAGCTGTGAGGTGATACCTCCTTGGAGTTTGGAGTTGCATTTCCCTGATGGTAAGTGATGATGAATGTCTTTTCATGTATCTGTTGACCATCTGTGTGTCTTCTTTGGAGAAACATCTGTTCATGTCTTCTGCCCATTTCTTGACTGGATTATTTGTTTTTTGGGTGTTGAGTTGTATCAGTTCTTTCTGTATTTTGGATACTAACCCTTTACTGGATATGTCATTAGCAAATATCTTCTCCCATTCAGTAGGTTCCCTTTCAGTTGTGTTGATTGTTTTCTTCACTGTGCAGAAATTTGTGTTCTGATGTAGTCCCAATAGTTAATTTTTTGCTTTTATTCCCTTGCCTGAGGAGACATATCTAGGAAAATGTTGCTTTGGCCGAAGTCTGAGATGTTACCGCCTGTGCTCTCTTCTAGGATTTTTATGGTTTCAGGTCTCACAGTTAGGTCTTTCATCCCCTTTGAGTTTATTTTTGTGTATGGTGAAAGAAAGTGGTCCGGTTTCATTCTTTTTTTTTTTTTTTTTTAAAGATTTTACCTATTTATTTGACAGAGAGAAATCACAAGTAGGCAGAGAAGCAGGCAGAGAGAGAGGAGGAAGCAGGCTCCCCGCTGAGCAGAAAGCCCGATGCGGGGCTCGAACCCAGGACCTGGGATCATGACCTGAGCCGAAGGCAGCGGCCCAACCCACTGAGCCACCCAGGTGCCCCAGGTTTCATTCTTTTGCATGTGGCTGTCCAGTTTTCCCAGCACCGTTTGTTGAAGACACTGTCTTTTTCCCATTGGATATTCATTCCTCCTTTGTCGAGGATTAATTGGCCATATGATTATGTGTTTATTTCTGGGTTTTCTATTATGTTCTGTTGATCTGTGTGTCTGTTCATATGCCCATACTACGCTGTTTGGATTACCATAGCTTTGTAATAGAACTTGAAGACTGGAATTGTGATACCTCCAGTTTTGTTTTTCTTTTTTCAAGATTGTTTTGGCTGTTTGGGGTTTGTTGTGTTTCCATACAAATTTTAGGATTGTTTGTTCTAGTTTTGTGAAAAATGCTGTTGGTATTTTGATAGGGATTGCATTAAATCTGTGGATTGCTTTGAGCAATATAGACATTTTAACAATATTTATTCTTCCAACCCATGAACATGGAATGTCTTTCCATTTCTTTGTGAATTTTTTTCATCAGTGTTTTATAGTTTTCAGAGTACAGGTCTTTCACTCCTTTGATTAAGTTTATTTCTAGATATTTTATTGTTTTTGATGTAATTATAGATGGGATTGTTTTCTTATTTTTCTCTTTCTGCTGCTTCATTATTGGTGTATAGAAATGCAACAGATTTCTATAGATTGATTTTTTTTATCCTGCAACTTTACTAAATTTGTTTATCAGTTCTAGCATTTTTTCATGAAGTCTTCCAGGTTTTCTATATATAGAATCATGTCCATTTGTATATAGTGAAAGTTTTACTCCTTCCTTACCAATTTGGTTACGTTTTATTTCTTTTTGTTGTCTGATTGCTGTGGGTAGGACTTCCAGTACTATGTTGAATAAAAGTGGTTAGAGTGGACATCCTTGTCTTTTCCTGACTTTACAGGAAAAGCTCTCAGTTTTCCCCCTTTAAGGATGATTTTTAGCTGTGGGTTTTCATATATGGCTTTATTATATTGACGTATGTTCCCTCTAACCCTACTTTGTTGAAGGTTTTTTTTTTTTTAAATCAAGAATGGATGTTGTACTTTGTCAAATGCTTATTCTGTGTCTATCAAAATGATCTTATCCTTCTTTGATTGATAGGGTGTATCATGTTAGTGGATTTGCAAATATTGAAACATCCTTGCAACCCAGGAAGATACCAGTTGATCTTGGTGAATGATTTTTTTAAATGTATTTTTGAATTTGGTTTGCTAGTATTTTATTGAGAAGTTTTGTATTTATGCTTATTGGAGTTAATGACCTGTGGTTCTCCTTTTTTTGTGGTGTCTTTATCTGGTTTTGGTATGAAGGTAATACTGGCCACATAGAATGAATTTGGGAGTTTTTCTTCCCTTTCTATTTTATGGAATACTTTGAGGAGAAAGGTATTAACTCTTCCTTAAATGTTTGGTAGAATTCACCTGGGAAGCTGTGTCTGGTCCTGGATTTTTTTTTGTTGGAAGTTTTTGTTTACTATTTCAGTTTCATTGCTGGTAATTGATCTGTTCAAAATTTCTATTTCTTCCACTTTGGTTTGGTAGGTTATATGTTCCTAGAAATTTATCCATTTCTTTGAAGTTGTCCAGTTTGTTGGCATATGGGTTTTCATAATATTCTGTGGTGGTGGTGGCTTTTTCTCCTCCTCCATTAGTGATTGTCTTTATTTGGATCCTCTCTGTCTCTTTTTTTTTGTTTTTTATTGTTTGTTTGTTTGTTTTTGATGCATCTTGGTAGAGGCTTATCAACTTTGTTGCTCTTTTCAAAGGACCAGCTCCTGCTTTCATTAATCTATTCTGCTGTTTTTTAGTTTCTACCTCATTTATTTCTGCTTGAATGTTTATTATTTCCTTCCTTTTGCTGGGTTTTATTGTTTGGGTTTCATTTGTTCTTTTTTCTAGTTTCTTTAAGTAGAGTGTTAGGTTGCTCATTTAAGACTTTTCTTGCTTCTTGTGGTAGGCCTGTATTGCTATAAACTACTTTCTTAGAATCACTTTTGCTATATCCCAAGATTTTGGAGCATTGTGTTTTCTTTTTTTCTTTTCTTTTCTTTTTAAAGATTTTATTTATTTATTTGACAGAGAGGGAGAATTAGCAAGAGAGGGAATACAAGTGGGGATGGGGGTGGGAGAGGGAGAAGCATGCTTTCCACTGAGCAGGGAGCCTGAGGTGGGCTCAATCCCAGGACCCTGGGATCATGACTTGAGCTGAAGGCAGACACTTAATGACTGGGCCACCCAGGTACCCCCGACCATTGTGTTTTCATTTTCATTTGTTTCCATGTAATTTTTGATTTCTACTTTTATTTTTTGGTTAATTCATTCATTGTTTAGTGGCATATTATTTAATCTCCATGTATTTCTGCCCATTCCAGATTTTTTTCTTGTGGTTGATTTCTGGTTTCATAGCACTGTGGTCAGAAAAGATACATGGTATGACTTTGATTTTTTTTGTATTTGTTGAAACTTGTATTGTGGCTTAATAGATGATCTATTCTGGAGAATGTTCTATGTGCATTTCAAAAGAATATGTATTCTGCTGTTTTAGGATGGAATGTACTGAATATGTTTGTAAAATCCATCTGGTCCAGCATGTCTGGTGTTTCCTTGCTGATTTTCTGTATGGATGATGTGTCCATCAATGTAAGTGTGTGTTAAAGTCCCGTACTATTACTGTATTACTGCTGATTTTTTTTATGTTTGTCATTAAATATTTTATGTATTTGGGTATTCCTGTATTGGGTGCAATAAATAGTTACAATTGCTTTATCCTTTTGTTGGATTGTCTCCTTTATTATTTATTATTATTATATAGTGTCCTTTTTTCTCTCTTATTACAGTCTTTGTTTCAGAGTCTATTTTGTCCAGTATAAATATTGCTACCCTGGTTTTCTTTTGACACCCATTTGCATGATGACTGTTTTCCCTCACTTTCCATTTGCAGGTGTTTTTTGGCCTGAAATGAGTCTCTTTTATGCACATATATATAGATGGGTCTTGTATTTTAATCTACTCTGTCACCTTATGTATTTTGTTTGGGGAATTTAGTCCATTTTCATACAAAATAAATAAAAATATATATATATAGCCATTTTGTTAGTTGTTTTGTTGTTGTTTCTATAGAGTTTCTCTGATCCTTTCTTCTCTTTCTTTCATTGTTTGTTGGTTTTCTTTAGTGATATACTTGGATTCCTTTCTTTTTATTTTTTCTATATATATATATTACTGGGTTTTATTTGTGGTTACCATTAGGTTTGTATATAATATCTTCTGCAAATCACAATCTATATTAAGTTGATCATCGCTTAAGTTTAAACCCAATCTTTGCTCCTCTCCCCCCATGTTTTAGGTATATGTGGTCATATTTTATATCCTTTTATTTTATGAATCCCCTTACTAATTTTTATAGAAATAGTTCTTTTTTTTTAACTTTTTGTGCTCTTACTTATGCTTTTTGCTTTCCTCTCAAAGAGTCCCCTTTAATATTTCTTGCAGGGCTGGGTTAGTGGTCATGAACTTTAGTTTTTTTCGAGAAATTCTTTATCTCTCCTATTCTGAATGATAGCCTTGCTGCATAGAGTATTCTTGGCTACAGATTTTTCCCTTTCAGCACTTTGAATATATCCTGCCACACTCTTCTGGACTGCAAAGTTTCTGCTAAAAAATTGCAGATAGCCTTATGGGGTTTCCATTTTTTGTAATTGTCCTTGTTTGCTGCAAAAAAAATTTTCTTTATCACTATGTTTGAAATTTTAATTAGTATTTGTTTTGGTGTGGAGCTCCATGGGTTGAGATTTGTCTGTGGGGGTGGATCTTTGTACCTCCTGGATCTGGGTATCTGTTTCCTTCTCCAGACTAGGGAAGTTTGTAATTATTATTTCTTCAAATAAATTTTCTGCCCCCTTTCCTCTCTCTTCTTCTTCTGAGATCCCTATAATGTGAATGGCATTATGCTTGATGGAATCACTGAGTTCCCTAAGACTATTCTCAATATGTGTAATTTTCTTTCTTTTGCCTCCTTTGCTCAGCTTCGTTAGTTTCCATTACTCTGTCTACTAGGTCATTAATTCATTCCTCTGCTTCATCTAGCCTGCTATTTATTCCATCAAGTATATTTTAAATTTCATTTATTGTGTTCTTGATCTCTGCTTAGTTCTTTTTTTTCACTGTGTTTATGGTCTCACTGTTGTCGTCCACTCTTTTCTCAAGTCCAGTGAGTGTCTTTATGATCAGTACTTTATTTTATTTTTTAAAATATTTTATTTGTTTATTTGACAGAGAGAGACAGTGAGAGAGCACAAACAGGGGGAGTGGCAGAGGGAGAAGTAGGCTCCTGCTGAGCAGGGAGCCCTATGCAGGGCTTAATCCTGGGACCCTGAGATCATGACCTGAACCAAAGGCAGAAGCATAACCAACTGAGCCATCCAGGTGCCCCAATGATCATTACTTTAAATTCTCTATCAGGGATATTACTTATATCTTTTTCCCCCTCATCCTGTTCTTTCATTTGGAAGATATTTCTCTGTCTCATCATTTTGTCTGACTTTCTGTGTCTGTTTCTATGTGTTAAGAAAGTCAGTTTTTTCTCTTGTTCTTAACCGTAATAGCCTTATGCAGAAGAGGTCTTACATGATGTAGGAAAGACATTATGGTTTGAAGCCAACAGCCAAGAAAGAATTCTTGAGATGTCTTCAGTGTAAAAACATGTTTTTTTCTGAAACATAGGGACAGGACCTGTGGGCAGAAAGAGCTGTACTGGATTCATGAGGAGTGGTCCATTATGTACTTTCAAGTTGGAAGGGAGTTAGGGATAGCATAAGTCTCTAAGGAATTTTGGAAGCAAGGTTTCCAGGGCCTTTAGGAGGCTAGGTATTGTTAGGAAAGGGTCATTTATTACTGGCTAATAAAACCTGAGTCATGAAAGCCTTCAGATGTATATCAGTGGGTCATAGCCTTGGGGGATGATTGCCAGCATGTATCTTGCAGGGGTGGGTAGAGATAAAGAAAGTTTCTTAATGAATTTTTATATGTTAAAGTAAACTTACAGGATCCTGGGGGTTGGGCTAAGATTACCTGTTGCCTTTAGCAAAATATTAACATTGAGGCAGTTGAATCCCGAGAAGAACGTCACTCTGCCTGTTTCAAGGTCTTTTCAATGGGCTGTAGATAGTAAGGAAATTTAATAATTTTTCTTCTGTCTTTGTTTCTGACATCACTATAGTGCCCTGCATTGCAGTTTCCCCTGTTCCCCAAGGCCTGGTGCCTTGGGGAATGTCTCCTCCATGTGTTGCATGTGTTCTCTGTTGATTCTTGGCCTCTTTTTCCTTCAGCCTAGTTGTCTGTTGAGGTTTTCTTTGCCTATTGTGGGCAATGTTTGGTTGCCAGCAGAAGTGGAGTGCTTTTTAACAAGATGTGTGGTGGTCTGCTTGTGAAATGAGACTTGCCCCTGCTGCTGCTGAAACCAACATCCTGCAAGATACATGGGCTGGGACATGTGGTGTTATGGGCCCACAGCAGTGGGAAGCATGCATGGGAAAGGCAGATCACAGAAGCACGGTTGGGCGGTAGGGGTGAGGCAGGTGATGTGGAGGTGGGAGGTGGGGTGGGGCTTGGTGTATGTAAGTTATGTATCCAGTGTAGGCACTCTGCTAATTCCCAGAGGTGGCTGTTGTTTATGCTGTGGGTGGGGGTGGGAATGGTGCCTGCCAGCTCCTTTGTTCCAGGAGGGGTCTCCTTGTGATCCCTATCTCTCTGGGCCATGCCCTGAGCTGAACAAATCACTCTCTCTTCCATCTTCCCCAGGCATTTTTCAAACTGCTGGTTCTATGCTGTATCTGCCCAGCTTGTTTGTGGTTCTGTCTCTTTAGGGGTGGGAGTTGCGCTTCCTAAAGCTCTTTAGGCTCTCCCAGAGTTGAGCCCAGCATTTTTTTTTTTTTTTTAAAGTAGGCTCTACTCCCAATATGGGGCTAGAACTCATGACCCCAAAATCAAGATTTGCATGTTCTGCTGACTGAGCCAGCCAGGTGTCCTCAGCCCTCTGATTTTTAAAGATCTGGGCTTTAAGGCCTGCTGGTTGTAAGAACTCACAAAATGCAGCCCCTCTCACTTTCAAAGGGAAATGTTACAGGGATTCATCCTCCTCATTTGTTCATTCTCATTCTCTGATGTGAAAGTTTGTTTTTTTCCATGCCAGGGCTCCCTACCCACTGCTGGTGGTCCTGGCCCATTTTGCTCCCAGATCATGTCTTTATCCTTCCTACCTTCTTTTAAATCTTTTTAGTTTTTTTTTTGTTGTTGTTGTTTGTTTGTTTGTTTGTTTTTAAGCAGGCTCCATGCAAAGGGCAGATCCCAACACAGGGCTTGAACTCACAACCCTGAGATCAAGACCTGAGCTGAAATCAAGATGCCTAACCAAGTGAACCACCTAGGTAGCCTTTTTCCTACTTTCTTTGATGATACCTCTTTTCTACTTTTAGTTGTGGAGTTTGTTGTGGGAGTTATTTAAGCTGATATGAATGTTCTACTTATACTTGTGGGACGAAGTGAGCTTAGGGCCCTCTTACTCTGCCATCTTCCCAGCAGACTCTAGATTTCTTTATTAGAGTTTACCTAATGTCTTTTTTCTGTTCCAAGGCCCCATCCAGGATGCCATATTACATTTAGGTGTCATGTGTTCATAGACCCCTCTCAGTTATGACATTTTCTTGGACTTTCCTTGTTTTTAATGACCTGGATTATTTTGAGGAGTACTGATTAGGTATTTTGTAGGATGCCCATCTATTGGAATTTGTCGATGTTTTTCTCATGATTAGACTCAGATTATAAGTTTTTGGAAGGAAGACCACAAAGATAAAGTGCCAGTTTCATCATATTATATCAAAGGTACACTGCTTCCCACTGTTAATGTGAATCTTGATCACCTGGTTGAGGTAGTTTTTATCAGGTCCCTCCCTGTAAAGTTTCTGTCCTATGACCCATTACCCCTGCCCCTTCCCCCACCACATATTCTGGAAGAAAGTTACCATGCTCAAACCACACTTAAGGAGTGGATCATTATTCTCCCCCTTTTTGAAGGTAGAGTGTCTATGTAAATTATTTGGAATTATACTCTACATGGGAGACTTATTTCTTCTTCCCCACTTATTATAGTTGACCCTGAAACAATGTGAGGATTAGAGGTGCACAATTGAAGGTCCATGTATTTCTTTTGACTCCCCAGACACTTAACTACTAATAGCTTACTATTGACTGATAACATAAATAGTTGGTTAAGACATGTTTTGTATGTTATGTGTATTATATACTGTATTTTTTTTACAGTAAAGTAAGCTAGAGAAAGGAAAGTATTATTGGGAAAATCACAAGAAAAAGTACATTTGCAGTACTATATTTATCAAAGAAAAAATCCACATATAAGTAGACCCATGCAGTTCAAACCCATATTGTTCAAGGGTCAACTGTAATTTATTCAATAATTTATTTGTATCAGTATGGACTCATGATGTAATTTAATACTGATCTTTATTTTCTTGCTCAAATTGTTTCAGCTTTGATGACTAAGCTATTTGCAGTGAACTGTCCCTATCAACGTAGGCTGATGTTGACTGGGCTGCACGTGTATCAGAAACAGATTGCATAAAATATGGAAGGCAGAAAGGGAAGTTTGCATGAGGACAACTGAAGGGTGGTGGGCAGTAAGTTAAGGCTTAACCCTCTTTCCTTTGAGTTGGAAGGAATAAGAAGACTTAATCTATTTTGGCAGATTTCAAGGTTGAAGATATCATCAGGGAAAAGCCAGATGTTGACTATGTTGTTACAACCAAAAAATACTTCTGGAAAAGTTTGAAGGTGCAGAGAGTTTTTACAGCTGAACAGGGATGCAATAGAATGCAATAAGAGGAAATAATAAAGTGTCTGGCAGAAGTAGAGGGCTGTGAAAGTAGAGGGAGGGAGAAAGATGGAGATTTAGCTTCATGAATCCAAAGGGTACTTATCCCATGTTGCAGTATCTCAGTTTGAGCTCCAAACAGGGGATTTGATAGTTAAATGAATGAATAAAAATATCTTTTGGCAAATGGTAAATTAGCAACTAATAATTGTTTGCTCAAAGAATTATTTGGGGCAAGAATGAATGAAGAGCATATGCTGCCTGTTTGAGCTGTCAGTACTTCGATGAGCTGTTGACAAAAATGGAAGGACGTTACATTAGAACCATGATCTTACGTAATGCATCGGAGAGTACTGGAAGTATTGGTACTTCAAATATTCACATGAAAAGTTGTAATGTGAATGACTTCTTACAATATGTGGAAAAGTTATATAATATATGGGCTATGTCATTATACTTTCTTAGGTTGGGGAGAGGGAAATATGATGGTTCTCTCTTTCTTCCACCATATTGTACATTCCGCAAATATTTTGGTACATGTGTCACTTTGGGTTTTCACTAGGGAAGAAATGGAAGGTAGGAAGAATGTTCTGAAAAGCAGGGACAGAATTACATTGAAAAAAAAAAAAAGAATAACCTGCCTTACTTTTCATCTGTTATTTTCCCCTGCTTCTCCCCACCACCGCTGGAGAACTGGATTTAGATGACCTATACCCAAAGAGATCAAAGATCTCTATTTGCCTTCTTTGAGCAGCACAATGAGAATAGAATCAGAAACTGGATTTAAACTCAACTTTGAAGACAGGAACATCTGAAATTTTTGAGATGAAGACTGGACAATTTAAAGTGACCCAAAATAACGTCATAGTTGTCTCCTGCAGGGAACGATCTTTATAAATCTGGGCCAGAAGTTTGCATCTCTTATTTAATGGTATCTCCTGTCATTTACTCTTACCTGTCCTTGGGCAGGTTAATATGTACTAGAAACTTTATTCATGGTGTTCTAAAGACTTAAGTATAATCTGTGTGTACAGGATTTTCTCTCTGGTTTTATTTTTTATGTGAAATAGAAGCAATCTCAAACTGACAGAATACTTGGCAGTAAGTATAATCAACTTTTTTCCTAAGCCATTTGAGAGTAAGTTGCTAACGTGATATACCTCACCCCTGATTACTTTCGTATCTATTTCCCACCGTGATATTTTAGTGCAGGATGGTATTTAGAAATCAAGAACTGGGTACTAGCTGTGGTTATAACTATTGGAATATTGCTGTTTCCAGGCCTCTCAGTGAATACAAAGTGAATACATGTCTTCAGAAAGAAACTCATACAAGAATAGTTATGCAGCTTTATTCATAAAAGCTCAAAGCTGGAAATAGCTCAAACATCTCCTAATAGGATAGTGCATGAAAACTGTGGTATATTTATACAATAAAATACTGCACAACAAACATTTTTTTAAGGAGAAAGAAAGAACAAATGATATATGCTATCACATGGATAAATCTCAAAATCATCATGCTGAATGAAAGAATCCAGATATAGCCAAGAATACTCTGTATGACTCCATTTATATGAAGTTCAAGAACATGAAAAACTAACCTATAGCAACTGACCAGAACAGTGGTTGCCTATAGGGAATGGGATTGAGTGGGAACTCAAAGTAATTTGCTGCCATTGTGGAAATATTTTCTCTCTTCATTGGGGTGTTTGTTCTACAGTATGCCCATTGAACTGTACATGTAAGATTTGTGCATTTCACTGTATATAAATTTTAACTCAATTAAAAAAAAACTGGTGGTGGGCTGACTTTATGCCCTAACTGTTATGTAAGTTGGAGCATGGAAACCATGAGTTAAGAATGGTAAAATAAGGGTGGCTCAGTGGGTTGAAGCCTCTGCCTTTGGCTTGGGTCATGATCCCAGGGTTCTGGGATCGAGCCCCATGGCGGGCTCTCTGCTCAGCGGGGAGCCCACTTCCTCCTCTCTCTCTCTGCCTGCCTCTCTGTCTACTTGTGGTCTCTGTCTGTCAAATAATAAATAAAATCTTAAAAAAAAAGAATGGCAGAATAAAAAGAGTTTAAGTTCTTTATGACTTTGTAGGACCGTATAGCATTTGTAGACTGTGCAGTTCCAGAATATATGTGTGTGTGTGTGTGTGTGTGTGTGTGTAACAGAGAGAGAGAGAAAGAGAGAGAGAAAGAGATTGAGAGCCTAATGGGTTTAAGTCATTATGGTTGAGCCTCAGTTCGAGCAGCCTAAGCCATTCCCTAACCACTTTACCTCACCTGATCTCTTTTTCTCTCATCTTGTTGGGTGAGAAATACAGTATTTCTCAACCTAAATGTACTATCAGTCCTGAGGGAGAATTAAATAGCTCTTTCATATGACAGTGATTGTCTGTTCCTAAAGCAAGTTCCACAGATTGTTCATGTCACAGGAAGAAATTCCATATTAAAAAAAAAAAAAAACCAAAAACCAGATGAGCCTTTTGTATGTGAATTGTTATAAATTATTGAAAATTGTAAATTCCCACCAGGGGAACACACTCTAACTCGTTTCACAAATATTTCTTGGCTACCCAAGCTTTTTTTTCAGTGGTGCACCTGGCTGTATTGGAATATATGTTTGGAAACACCATCCTCCATCAAGTGTGTAACTTGGAAACAATACTTCTTGGGGTTTGCCATCTTCCCCACCTACCCCTCCCTTTTTTAGCAGGGTGTGTAGCTTGTTTCAATTTGCTGTCATAGACCAGTCCTACTTAGAGAATGTGTTTCCTACCTTGCCAGAACTATAGAAAAGCTCCCTGAGACAATTTTAATTTTTTTTAAAGGCCTCTTAGTGCAGAGGCCTCCCATCTTCTATCCTGCCTGCTTTGCCCTCCCCTTTCTGTTCCCTTGGCTCTCCTTATTCTTGAGATCTGGGATCTAGAACTTCTGAAGATGCTGTGCATATGTGTGGCCAGTGTCGCAGGCAACATTTACAGTGCATGGGGGCATGAAAGTTGCCCTCTGGGATGTCCAGTGAGGCAACCCCAGTTCTCCTCTGACTCTTTCATGTCCCACCTGCACCCATTTTCTGGGGTTCACTGTTGCTGAACTATGGTTTCTGTTTGCTTTTTTTGTTTCTGACTCATCTTAGTTTTCTTATCCTACTTTTATTTTAGATATGATTTTGAGCTTCTGACAGGTTGGTCTGGGAACTGACAATGGCTAAAATAAGTTGGTATTCCCATAGCCAAGTATCCGAATACTAACGCTTCTCAGTCACCTCCCCTTCCCTCACAGAGGTATTCTTGCTTGAAACAGTCTTTTGCCCAGATGACACTTTGGAGACGTGTGAAAAAAGGCTAACTAAAGAGGAATTTAAAAAATTCAAATTACTATGTGTTGTGAATATTTGAAGGTGAAGGTGAATGCCTTTCCTCTTCAGTCAGACTTTAGATTGTCTGTTGAGAATTAAAAGTTTAAAAGGATCACAGGACAGAATAGCAAAATCTTCTCTAAAGGGAAAGAATGGTGGCTCAGCAGGTAACATTGAACTGTAACCTGATTGAATATATTTAGTAGCTTAAGAAAATAGCGTCAGTCAGATGGTGCGGGGCCTTGGCTAGCCCTGAAATTTCAGAAAAAGAAAGATCACGGGGACAAAGATTGACTATATTCAGGGAAAAGAGACCTTGACCTAGAGGAAGTATAGAACTGACATTACTCATTGTGAGGTTATGATCTCCAGGAAACCTTTTGATTATAATCTAGCTGCCCATACAGTGGTCCTGCAGGTAAAGAGTACATGGGCCATAGCGATGATTAGCAGTGAGCACTTTTCTTTGCAAATTAATTTCTTGAAATTGAGTTTATATATCAGTCTTTGTGCACTGGATTAGTGGGATGATGCATGGTGAATTGAGACATCAGGTTTATGAGCTTTTGAGGCTCTTGAGCCAAGCCTGTGAGGGATTTATCAAGGTAATGCCAGCCCACCAGGAGCTAAATGTGTAGCTCACCCCTCTTCCCCAGTGGTCTTTCTTCCAACCACTGCCATGCATGTGAGCACATTTTCTTCAGATTTCTGGCCTATATAACTCAGATTAACCAAGTGTGTCAGTATTTTTTTTTTTAAAGATTTTATTTATTTATTTGACAGAGAGATCACAAGCAGGCAGAGAGAGAGGAGGAAGCAGGCAGAGAGAGAGGAGGAAGCAGGCTCCCCTAGAGAGCAGAGAGCCCGATGAGGGGCTCGATCCCAGGACTCTGAGATCACGACCCGAGCCGAAGGCAGCGGCTCAACCCACTGAGCCACCCAGGCGCCCCTCAAGTGTGTCAGTATTAATGGCATATTAATATCTATGTACTTTCACGGTCTCCTTCCTGCTTCCATTTCAGGGTGAAAGTATCAGCAGGAAACAGAGGGAGATTATGACCCCACAGGGGAAATCAGATGAAAGGAAGAATTTCCTAACAGGTGTGTGCTTGGAAAATTTTGTTTCTTTTTTATATTTATTTTAATGTAATTTTATTTATTTGTTTACTTTAGGAAAAAAGTTCAGATGCCAGTTTGCCTGAAATTGCTTTTCTTCTTTCTTTCTTTCTTTTTTTTTCCTTGTGAAAGGAGCTGGGTCTGAGAATACCACTCTGTTTTGTCTAGCCCACAGATCCTATAGTTTATTATTCCACTTGATTATTAAAAGTATTCTTCTGAGCAAGGATCTATGCTAGCTCCTATTTAGGTTTGAGGGTTGGGATTTCTCTCACAAAGTTAGGTGAGAAAGTAGGAAATTGATGTGTTTATTTATTTAATTTAGGCAACCTCCCCTGAGTTTTGCTGAATTTTTGACTCCATGTTGATAAGAGAAACCTGGGTAATTTCCTTTTATCTCAGCCTTTCTCCATGGAAACATCTGAATCAACATGTGTAACGGTTTTAATGGCTGTGATGTGGATTACCACCCACTCTCTTCAGTGTCATAATCTGTACTGTTTGTAGATTGCCGAAGTAATTAGCTTGGCTATGTTGCTGTACTATTCAGTGACATTTTATGACCATAATTAAATTGTGTAGGCTTCTGTTTCCCATCATCTAAGTGTAAAATATTTGCTGGCTTAAATCATTGATGATGATTATTTGGATATTTGAAAGGATCACATTCCATACTCACGTGGGAGAATACACTTAGATTATTGTCAGAAATGAGTAAAGTGAAACTCTTAAACATTAGCACGAGAAAGAAATCCATGTGGGATGACTGCAAGAACAGGTAGACTTTTAATTTTGTTAATGTTGAGAAAGTTAAACTTTCCATCTAAAGTAACAGTCATTCAGTGGTAACAAATTGTCATGAATTATTTTTGTTATGCTAGGATCAAGAAAGCTCACGAGGGCAGAAACTGGACTAGGGTCTGCCCATTCTGCTTTCTGGCCTGCCCCCAGACACATGCATTGTGTACTGTTCCTCATAAGGGTATGGCATTTTATCCACATTCAATATTATGTTAGTTACTTTGAGAATTATCTATCCCAGAACTTTAAATTTTAACTCAAACATTTAACTAATGGACAAAATTAACTGGAAAAAATAAGTAAAATATACGATAAGAACAATAAAGAAAAAGCATTTTACTTTAGTAATTTGTACATAGCAATAAATGTAGTAGTATCTTTATGTACCCTTACTTTTCAGAGTAAAATAAAAATAAATTAAATGGCACTTGCCTGGAAATATAGACAAATAATTTGTAGCTGTTTACTAGTTCAATATCAAGTGAGCCAATTCACTGAAATTAGAACATTTAGCACGTTAGAGTAATTAGCCCATTGGAAAGATTCTATCTGGACAAGACTGAAGACTAATAGAGAGGCTGAATATAATGAGGGAGTGAATGAGTGTGATATATTTTTGTTGACTTTATCTTGTTCTTTAGTTTTTTGAAAAAGTGATAAGGAATTATCTTAGACCCCTTACAGTATGATAGTAAGGAATGATATCATTGACAATCATTTAGCAATATCCCACAGCTGAAATGACAGTCTTCCATAAAATTAGAATACTTCCAGGAAAAATAGCTTAACGAGAATATTTTGATCACCTATTATGAGAGAGACATTGTTGCAGTTCTTAGGCATCTGAGATAATAAAAGACGATATGACTCCATAAGCTAGCATTGTTTTCAGTATAAACTTGGATTTATTTGTGGTAATCCACACTTGGTTTCTCCATCTCATTTTGGACCCAAGGTACTTGCGGGGGACCCTGGTACACTGTACAACTTTTCTTGCTTTTGAACAATGGCAGAAACATAGAAACATTCTTACCTGATATAGCCAGGATGGGGACAGTTGGTTGGCTAATCAACAATATGGCTAAAACCTAGAATCTTTTCTTAAATTTTTTCTTTTCCCTTTTTTCAGGGAGTCTTTAAAAATTAACATATTAAATGTGTAATTGAAACCTAAAATGTAAATATGTATACTTTTGTCAAGTTTTTGGAATAGAGTTATGGCCTTTTTTCCCCCCACATGGGTCTCATGATCGGAGTTCTGTAATCTCTTTCATACATACATGATGTATGTACATGATAACACAGTAGTGTTATCAGTTGTGATTCCCAGTTTTGTCTCCTGAAAATGGGATGGAAACTTGAAAATACTTATGAAATGAATGGTGAGAAAGCTCCTCTGTTTTTAAGATTTCTTCACCTATCTTTTGGAGTGTCTGTTCAATTTGTAATTCAAAGACAGTAGTTGTTAGAGTTTCACGTTTATTGACTCACTAAAGTGCATGACATGGTATAATTCTATTACTTGGAGTTTCTGAAATATTTAACTTAATTAAAACAACTTTGCTTTTTCATTTATATTTAATTGTTTTTTGTGATATTCATCTGAATTATATGTTTATAGTAATAAGCTCAACTGGAATAAACAGGTTTGAGCAAACCTGACTGATTTGTTGGCAACATAATTCAACTGGTGGGAAAAGAAGTGTGTGGGCATAAAAGAGGAGGTATTGGTGATGATTATAAAGTGTGACAAGGGTCTTAGTATGTTTTAAAGAAGATTGTAGAATAAATGGAGAGTGTTAGTTTTGCAGCAGGGCAGTTAGTTGGATAATCATTGAAGATACAACTGCAAGTGTCAGATGAATTCATCAGTTAACCACAGTAGTGGGGTCTTGAGACTTTGTTATGTGGTGTTGAGGGGGGACTCAAACATGCTTGTTTTTTGTTTTTGTTTTGTTTTGTTTTGTTTTAGAGATAGAAAGAGGGAGGGGGATGGGCAGAGAGAGAATCTTAAGAGGCTCCATGCCCAGCATGGAGCCCCATACTGGGCTCCATCTCACGACCCTGAGATCATGACCTGAGCTGAAATAAAGAGTTGGATGCTTGACCAACTGAGCCACCCAGGTGGCCCTCCACATGTGGTTTTATCAGGGGTCTTCATTCATCAGTGATTCTCTTGGCTTTTCCTTCCTCTGTGTCTTGGTTCTTTTCTCGGGCTGATTCCCCTTATGATAGGAAAACAGCTACAGTTCTAGACCTCCCATCTACACACCCACTGATCAGAAGAATTCAAAGTATATCTTCAAGTAGCTTCAGCAGGAAAGTAAGGATGCTCTCTTCCCTAAAGCCTCCAGCATACATCTCTTTTTTCATTGGTGTGAATTGCCTCATGGGCCCTTCCCTGAATTAATTACTGTGACCGGGTAATGGAGTATACCATTTGCCTTAAACCCATCAGTGTATATACATGAAACATATGGAATGAATGAGAGAGGAATGAAATGGAATGAAAATTGTGGTTCTATAAGAGGAGAAAGAAGGAGGAAATGCCCACTATAGGCTACAAGCTAAGTCTATAATTTCCTTAACATGTTGGTCAATTAAATCAAATACCATCCTTGAATGTACAGGCAATGTTTTTTACAGTAGGGAGAAGTCATCTAAAATATTTTTCTTTTTATTATTATTATTAATGTGAAGTAGTATTTGTAGCATACTGGAGATAGATATGCACATTACATTGAATAATGTGAATTATTTTATTCTGTGTCTCAGAGGAGAACATGGCTTAGTGGCTGAGAACATGAGCTCCAGAGACAGTGGATTCATATGCACTGTTATAATATGATTACCTCTGTGACCTTAGACAAGTTTCATAACATAAGATCTCAATTTCTTCATCTACTAAATATAAAGCATCATAAAGTTGTGGGGATTAAAAAATCCACATAAAACACTTAGTATAGTATCTGGCTGCTCTTCTAAATGTTCTTTTTGTCAGGGTCAAATCAGAGTGGGTATCCTTATCACCGTTTGCCTACCTGGAAGTCTTTTGGATCTCTGGAATCAAACCTCATGCCACATCTTTGAGAGACACTTATATAACTTGAAAATGCATCTCATTTATTTCTGTGAGTGAAATGATAAATTCACCCTTCGCTTTTCTTTCTTAACAATGTATTTGTAAGAAGGAAAGGAACTATAACCACCTAAGACAACAATGTTGAGCTATAGAGCCTGAGTAGAAAAGAACAGATACTATGTGATTTTATTTAAATAAAGTCAGTAGAGGCAAAATCAATCTGTGATGTTAAAAGGTAGGATACAGATTAGTCTTGGTGGGTAGGGGTTAGGTGACTGAAAGGGGCTTAAGGGGAAACTTCTGGGCTGATAGTCATGTACTATATCTTGATTTGGATGTTGGTTATAAAGTATATTCACTTAATGAAATTGATTTAGCTGTATGCTTGTGATTTGTCTATCTTTCTTTTTTTAATTTGTTATACTTATCAGAAAGTTAAAAGTGAATATAACTGACTTTCTTTGGATCAAGAAATATAACTTTTTACCTTTTGTCCAGACTTAAAGTTATTCTAAGATAAGCCAATAGTAACCTATTTCTTTGGAGGAAATAAGGACTTACAAGGACAGTCTCTCCCATGATTCTGTGGTATGAAGGGCTGGCCCCTGAGATAAGTGATTCCTATGTGAAAAGAGACACTTCCTGGGAGAGTGGTGATTGAAATATCAACCCTTCTCTTTTGAGGTCTAACATTATAAAAATCTTAAATGAGTGGTGTTGGTCCTAATGGAAGACCATTGTGAGAATGTCATTAAAGTTCCCCCAAAAGGTTGCTAAAGATTGGGGAAGGAGGGAAAGTGTCTGCTAATGGAAATCTGGAGGTTCATGAATGTAGAGCTGGGTACATCACTCTGTTCTGGAACATGTGGGCTGTGCTAACTTAAGCCAATCTCTGCATCCCATCCTTTAACCACAGTGATTTTTTTCAGACATGGGTGCATAACCAGATCAGAACAATGATATCTAAGGTCACACTTGCTGAGCTATCTTGTTAAAAGAAAGGTAAAGAAAAAAAATTCAATTGTGGAAAATGGCAGAGAAGATATCCTTTTTGTCCTAAATGCTGAGATATAACATGTAAAGTTGGTTTTATTGTGTCTGTATTACTGTCACCAGCAGTGAAACCGTGAAGCTTCATTGGAAGGCCATTATATAGATTCTGAGGATAAAGCTTATGTTACAAAAGTCAGAGTGGAGAGAAAACGGAGTCTTTGATCACATAGACTCCTTTATTGCTAAAACCAATTTGAGTAGGTTTTTGTCTCATACATACCGATTGCTTAATGGATTCAACAATTTAATTATTTTAAAAATGCATGTAATATAACATGTATTTAACATGTATATAAATTTAACATGTATGTACATTATTTAACATGTACATTTTATTTATTTCTTTTTAAAGATTTTATTTATTTATTTGACAGAGAGAGATCACAAGTAGACAGAGAGGCAGGCAGAGACAGAGAGAGAGAGGGAAGCAGGCTCCCTGCTGAGCAGAGAGCCCGATGCGGGGCTCGATCCCAGGACCCTGAGATCATGACCCGAGCCGAAGGCAGCGGCTTAACCCACTGAGCCACCCAGGCGCCCCTAACGTGTACATTTTAAAACATGTATATAAATATTGACCTGGGAAGGAGCTACATAAAATGGTTGGCCTGAGTTCCTTAACCCTTGTGAGTTGTTCTGCTCTCATCTCTTCCTACTTCTATACTCTTTTTTGTTGATGTTGTTGTTTTTTAAAAGATTTTATTTATTTATTTGACAGAGGGATAGAGAGAGAGCCCAAGCAGGCAGAGCGGCAGGCAGAGGGACAGGGAGAAGCAGGCTCAGCCACTTAACTGACTGAGCCACCCAGGTATCCCCTAACTTCTATTATGTCTGACTTAATTTTGAAGGATTTCCAAAGATTACTCTGTCTTTACATGTAATTTTTTATATGAGATACACTGTACTTCCTTCAAATAGGGACCAAGCTAAAAATTGTCAATAAAATGTTGTTGAATAATGACCATTTTAAAAAGCAGACCTTAATTTCTTTTTTAATTATAGGAGGAGATGTCTTCTTTTTAAAAATTTAACTTAATTTTATTTAAATTCAATTAATTAACATATACTGTATTATTAGTTTCAGAGGTGGAGTTCAGTGATTCATCAGTTGCACATAACACCTAGTGCTCACTACATCATGTGCCCTCCTTAATGCCCATCACCTGGTTACCCCCCCAACTCCCCTCCAACAACCTTCGGTTTCTTTCCTAGAGTTAAGAGTCTCTTATGGTTTGTATCCCTCTCTGATTTCATCTTATTTTATTTTTCCCTCCCTTCCCTACGATCCTCTGTTTTATTTCTTAAATTCTACATGTGAATGAGATCATACGATAATTGTCTTTCTCTGATTAATTTATTTCACTTAGCATAATACCGTCTAGTTCCATCCACGTCATGGCAAATGGTAAGATTTCATTGTTTCGATGGCTTAATAATACTACATGGTATATATATATATATATATATATATATGTGTGTGTGTGTGTGTGTGTGTGTGTGTGTGTGTATACACATATGTATATCACATCTTCTTTATCCATTCATCTGTCGGTGGACATCTGGGCTCTTTCCATAGTTTGGCTATTGTGGATATTGCTGCTATAAACATTGGGGTGCAGGTGCCCCTTTAGATCACTCCATTTGTGTCCTTTGGGTAAATACCTAGTAGTACAATTGCATAGGATAGTTCTATTTTTAACTTTTTGAGGAATATCTGTACCATTTTCCAGAGTGGCTGTACCGGCTTGCAGTCCCACTGGCAGTGTAGGAGGGCTCCCCTTTCTCTGCATCCTCGCCGATATTTGTCATTTCCTGACTTGTTAATTTTAGCCATTCTGACAGGTGTGAGGTGGTTTTTTATTGTTTTGATGTGTATTTCCCGATGTGGAGTGATGTTGAGCATCTTTTCATGTGTCTGTTGGCCATCTGTGTGTCTTCTTTGGAGAAATGTCTGTTCATGCCTTCTGACTCAGTCTTTTCTTGACCGAATAATTTGTTTTTTGGGTGTTGAATTTGATGAGTTCTTTTTAGATCTTGGATACTACCCCTTTATCTCTGATAGACATTCGCAAATATCTTCTCCTATCCTGTAGGTTGTCTTTTGGTGTTGTCAACTGTTTCCTTTGCTGTGCAAAGGCTTTTTATCTTGATGAAGTCCCAATAGTTCATTTTTGCTTTTGTTTCCCTTGCCTCTGGAGACATGCCTAGCAAGAAGTTGCTGTGATGGAGGTCAAAGAGGTTGTTGCCTGTGGTCTCCTCTAGGATTTTGATGACTTCTTATAGCTACTTGTTAAGTGATCCATAACTTGAAAATCTGTAATTCCTAGATTCTAACTATATCAGCACACACCATGAGAGATGATTTCTGCTGAGCACCATGGAAGTCATTAACAGTTTGGCTTGTCTCCATTTTTAGGTCAACACTCTCATACCCTCCCTCATTCTATTTCCAGTATGTTCATGTTTTCCCAGAATAGCTATGAAATCATGTAATTAGCCTCCAAATCAGCAATGCTGACACAGTCATTGGCATTAAGTATAGAAAAATTGATCAACTTTTTTAAAGAAAACATTCCAAAGGAGTCAGGTCTGTTTTCAAATGCCAGGAAGAGCCCAATCTATCAATACTACATTTCTATCATTACAACATGAGATGGCTACTGAAAATTGTTCCCACATTGCCTCCAAGAGTGCCTAGTCCCGGAGCAGGAAACACCCCACTGGTCAGTCTTCTGGACATGTACCTTGGTGTGCCCATCACAAAGCCAAACAGGCTAGATCCAGATGGAAGTCTATAAAATAGCATATTTAAAGGGGAAAAGTAATCAGTGGTGAGGTAGGTGGTATACAGCAGCAAGAGTGGGGTCCCACTCAAGAGATTTTTTGAAATGGAAATTGGTGTTTTCCTTTGTGCTTTATTCTACAAAATCAGTACATGGTGGCTGTGTCAGATGTAAAAAATACTACCTGGCAAGTCAGAAAGACTCAGAAATAAGTGTAAGACATAATGGTGACCTGACTGGTGATGTGTGTGGGTATATATTTGTGAGTGCATGCACATATAAAGCAAGGCAATCCAGTTTTCTCATCTGAAAAATACAAATAATAATTGCACCTATTTCACAGTGGCCTTGTGCAGATTAAAGGGAGGGAAGCATGTCAAGCACTTAGTGCAGAGCCTACTGCATCAGAAGAGCTCTGAGGGGGTGGGAGAAGAAAGCAGCAGGCACAAGAGCACACAGGCAATGCCATCCATTTGCCTCCCTTTTCTGCACAGTCTGTGGTCTGCCCAGGAGCTGCTCTAAGTGCTTTACCTGTTTTAACTCCTTTCATTTGCACATTAGGTACTTTTAAGTACCTTTAAAACAGGTGCTGTTTTATCTCCATTTTGCAAATTAGGAAACCCTCACCAAGGAGTTACTCAAGCCTAACATTGCCGAGATTACAAAGTAGGCAAGTGGGCAATTGCTGGAGACAGTATGGACCCTTGTCAGTCTGTACCCTAGGCATCGAGGGAGCGTGAGTGTACCCAGAGCCCACTTCAAGCTTCTGATGGTGTCTAGGGGTTCCTACTTTTTGCCCAGAGGCTTTCTTTTCCAAAATTAGGCATCTCATGGTTTTTGGTTTGTGAAACTGCTTAAATTTGCATAATTATAGGTTTACCAGAGACCTCTACATTCTTGAACTTTTCTGCCTGTTTCCAGCGAACTTATGACCTGTCGTTTCTCTTAAGAGCTTTTTAGATTTCCTTAGTTCTTTGTATGCCTAGTAATTTTGGAGTTTATTTTGAACATTTGGAACATTATAACTCTCTGGGTCCTGTAAATGTCCTTTAGAAATGTTGATTTTATTATTGTTTTAGTAGACAGTCCGCCTGGTTGGGTTGAAACTACAAATCCTGTATTCGTGGGCAGTGGTTCAATTTTCAGTTTTTACAGCTCTTTGGATCCCATCCCATGTGTGTCCCACCGTGCCAGTCTGGGATCTGGGTGGGGTTCTATACCATGGTTTGGTTGTAAAGACTTCACTAAGCTGTTTTGGGTCTCTGTTGTACATGCACATCTCACGGGTGAGCCCGAGACCTGTGTGGGTTCATACAGGGATACACAGAATGAGAGTTTCTCCTTCAGCTTCCTCTTCTATGATTTCCCGTCTTCCATGGATACCCTATCCCTGTCCCCTCGCTAGAAAGCTGCAGTTTCTCTTAGAGTTTTAGCCTCCCCACAACTATTGTGCACTTCCCATAACTGGGACAGAAGGGCAAGAGGATAAAAGAACAAAGAAAAAAAATGTGAGAGAAATATCTTGGGTTTCTCTTACATTCTGGTATGGGGAGCAGGTCCTCACCCGTCTTCTGCCCGGAGATAAGCGTTTCTCTCTGAGTTTTAGGAGCCCGTAAGACCTTAACTTTCACCGGAGTTTGCTGTAGGGAAGGCTGGGACAGAGAGAAAGAAAAAAAAAAATAAAGATTTTTTGCACGCTATCAAGCTACTACCTCATCCTGTGATGAGAAAGTATTTCTGTTGGAGATTTTCACGTCTACGTATACTGCCCAGTAGACTTTGGGCTGCTCTCAAGTCTAAGCTGCAAACATGTTGCATACATTGTTGTTTAAGTTTTGGATTCCTTCCCTAATATGTCTGCTCTGATTTATTTTCAGAGTCCTGGGATATTGCTGTCTGCATTCTGGCAGGACTTCTAGTTATAATCACCAGGTGAGCTAGGGTATAGTGGGCTTACAGCAACTTATGTGAAATCAGAAACTCTTTAAATGTATCTTTTAAATTGAGATACCCCCTTCCTGTGTGATCATATATTCAATATGTACTGTGATATAAGGAAACTTAATCCCCTGGAGTTACCTATAGATTGATTTCTTTATTCACTAAATAGTTGAATGCCTACTCTGTTCCATACCCTAAAAAAAGGTGTTGGAATACAAATATAAATAAGACCCAGTTTCTGCCCAAGTTTCTCAGAGTATGCACAGAAGACAGATAAACCAGTAACCGCAATATAGAATAAATGCTATCGTGGAACTTTAACTTTTTTTTTTTTTTAATATACCCCAAGCAGGGAACTATCTCTATTAAAGGCTAAGCTCTGATCTCTCTCTCATTTTTCATTTCCTTTGATAGCTCCCCATTTCCCTCTCTGCCTTTTAAAGTACAGTCCGGAAGAGTTGGTTCCAAGGCAGAACTACATGTTTTCATTTCACCAAGAAAGGCGTATATTTTAAGCAAAATTAAAAGCAAATTCTCACTTCACTGGGTTACTTGAGAGGGCTTTGGAACCTTGATATATCTTTCCCAGTCTCCTCTGCCATCATTACCCTTTGGTCTTCAGATCTTATCTCTTGTCTAAGGATCAGTCTCTGAGTTACACACTTTAAAAATACATTCTTTCAGCCATTGCGCCAATGCCAAGTTCTAGTTGTCCATTCTATTTCAGCTTGTAAAACTCAGTTGCTTAAAATAACAAACATGTATTATCTCACAATTTCTCTGAGTCAGATGCTCAATGCCTCGGGTTCTAAGTCTCTGTTGAGGTTGTAGTTAAGTTGTCAGAGGGGGCCATCGTCTCCTGTCAGGCTTGACTGGGAAGGATACACGTCCAAGTTCCCTTATGTGGTCGTCTTCTGGATCCAGTTCCTCTTGGGGTGTTGGATGGAGGGCTTCTTTGCTGGCTGTTGGTCAGTTCTTTGCTGTGTACCTCTACTTCTAAGCTGTGCATCTCCAGAGGGCTGGTCCTCACATGTCAGCTGACTTGCCCCAGAATGAGGGTGTAAGAGAATGGGAGAGAGCTCCCAGAATGGAAGCCACGGTCTTTCTGTACTCTAATCTCAGATTTTAGGCCATCACTTTTTTTTTTTTAAGATTTTATTTATTTGACAGAGAGACATCACAAGTAGGCAGAGAGGCAGGCAGAGAGGGGGAAGTAGGCTCCCTGCTGAGGGGAGATAGCCGGATGCGGGACTCAATCCCAGGATCCCGGGATCCTGACCTGAGGTGAAGGCAGAGGCCCAACCCACTGAGCCACCCAGGTGCCCCTAGGCCATCACTTTTTACCTTACTCTATTTGTTAGAAGCAAGTCACTAACACAGCCCATGCCCAGGGGGAGGAGATTATAAAGTTTAACTGCCTGCATCAGTGCATTTCTTATTTGCTGTAAATAGGACTTCTCTGTCATAAGTCACGGGATAGGATAGCCTTTGCTGGTTGACTCAAAGCATCTAAAATTCCACAGATATTTATCTCTACCCTTTTTATTTTGTTTATTCATCTTAGCTTTGAACTACTTCTTTTCCAATTGGTTGGATTCAATCAAACCAGACCCCCTTTTAAAACATCCTGCAGGAAGTCGTAATGCATATTTATATATTAATAAAAAAAACCATCTTCCTAAAGACGTCTTTACTGTCTTTCAAAAAAGGGTGCAAAGTATTTAAGACTTCATAGTTATATTTGATTCATGTGCCTTGTCTGCCTCTTATTTCTTTGTTGTTTTTTATTTCCCAGTTATTCTTGGGAGTTGGAGGACATTTTGTGAAAAAGGAAAATCTTTAACAGGGTCATTTTGGGTATAATTCTTCAGGTCATGTGATTCTGGGAGAACTCTATAAATTCAAAATTGTTTTATTATTTATGTATTAATGCATAACTAAAGATGTGCTGGTCAAAATCACAGCAAGGGAATTGCTGCCGTGGAAAGCCTACATATCCCATTTCTATTACGTGACCTGCAATAATCGGATTATCTCTAACAGAAGAGAATTGACAACCTTAACGTTTTAGTTCAGCATTATATGATTATAATGGGAAGCCACTTATGACCTTCTGCTTATTGAATTTGTGTCCACTTCAGATTTTAATAAGTTATGTTATATTCTACAAAAAATATTATTTTTGGTTTCCATATGATTTGATTTTCCCCAATTCTTGGAAGTTTTCTGTTTAACAAGACAAAATTTGGAGTGTCCTCTTTCATCTGTTCAGGCAGTAATCCACTTGTTGCTAAAGCTGACTGAGCAGTACTGACCATAGTATTGTCACAGTGCCCCGGGAGCACATGGCATATATGCAGAGAGGCATGGGAGATAAGGGCATGAACATTTTGTCCTAAAGAGTCTAGGTCCAGAGGTTGATTCTAAAGACAAACCCCTTGAAATATAATCACTGTACATAGATAATGCAAGAGTACAAAAATCAATTTCTCTTAAATTCTAGAATAAAAAATGTATTTCATTATCCTTTGTTGAACATTTTATTCATTGAACAAAATGCATTAAGTGTCCATATGTGCCAGTTCTCAGCTGAGAATTGTCACTTCCTGCAGAGCTCGTGGTATGATAGAGAAAACAGGAGTAAATGGCTCGAAATAGTGCCATCTTTCTTTATCTCAAATGAGCTTTTTAAGAAGATTTTTTAAAAGATTTTATTTATTTATTTGACACACAGAGAGACAGAGAGCACAAGCAGACAGAGAAGCAGGCAAACGGAGAAGAAGCATACTGCCCACTGAGCAAGGAGCCTGATGTGGGCCTCGATCTCAGGACCCTGGGATTATAACCTGAGCCAAAGGCAGATACTGAACCAACTGAGCCACCCAGGTGTCCCAGAAGAAGGCTTTTTCTTCTTTTAAGATTTATTTATTTCCTTTAGAGGGAGAGTGCACACACAAGCTGAGAGAGGGGCAACCTGGAGGAGAGACAATTGAATCTCAAGCAGACTCCCTGCTGAACACAGAGCCCTTCCTGGGGTTTGATCTCACAACCCTGAGATCATGATCTGAGCCAAAATCAAAAGTCAGTTGCTTCACTGATGGAACCTCCCAGGTGCCCCTAAGGAGAAAATTTTATTATGAAATATATTGCACATGTATAAACTTTTGACCAAAAAAAATTCACCACCTTTTAGTTAATGAAGACAATATTTAGTGTAAATGGCTTAACTAGGTGACAGTTCTTTAAAATTCTCTCACCAAAGACATGAACCAGTCTTTTTAACCCCTCCCAAACAACCTTATCTGAAAGTCCTAGTGCTCTAAACCTGTTGCTCCCAGATCAAAGACTTCCAGTAGTTCCTCTTTGTTTACAGAATTTACCTCAAACTTTTATTTAATTTATTTATTTAATTTATTGTTTATTATGTTATGTTAGTCACCATACAGTACATCATTAGTTTTTGATGTAGTGTTCCATGATTCATTGTTTGTGTATAATACCCCTACTCCATGCAACCCATGCCCTCCTTAATACCCATCACCAGGCTCACACCCCTCCCCCCTTCTAAAATTCCCCATTTATTTCCCGGAGTCCATAGTCTCTCATGATTCATCTCCCACTCCGATTTCTCCCCCTTCATGTTTCTCTTCTCCTAATGTCCTCCATGCTATTCCTTATGTTCCACAAATAAGTGAAACTATATGATAATTGACTTTCTCTGTGTGACTTATTTCACTTAGCATAATCTCTTGTGGTCCTGACCAAGTTGATGCAAAAGTTGAGTATTCATCCTTTCTGATGGCTGAGTAATATTCTATTGTGCATATGGACCACATCTTCTTTATCTCTTTGTCTGTTGAAGGGCATCTTGGCTCTTTGCACAGTTTGGCTATTGTGGCCACTGCTGCTATAAACATTGGGGTGCATATGGCCCTTCTTTTCACCACATCTGTATCTTCCCGGTAAATACCCAGTAGTGCAATTGCTGGGTCATAGGGTTGTTCCATTTCTAATTTTTTGTGGAACCTCCACACTGTTCTTCAGCTTTCTCCCCTTTCTCCACAGCTTCTCTAACATTTGTTGTTGCTTGCCTTGTCAGTTTTTGTCATTCTGACTGGTGTAAGGTGGTATCTCAATGTTGGTTTTTGTTTTTTCTATTTTTTTTTTTGAATATTTTTTTTCTTTTTTTATTTCTTTTCAGCGTAACAGTATTCATTGTTTTTGCACCACACCCAGTGCTCCATGCAATACGTGCCCTCCTTAATGCCCACCACCTGGATCCCCCAACCTCCCACCCCCCGCCCCTTCAAAACCCTCAGGTTGTTTTTCAGAGTCCATAGTCTCTCATGGTTCACCTCCCCTTCCAATTTCCCTCAACTCCCTTCTCCTCCCCATCTCCCCATGTCCTCCAAGTTATTTGTTATGCTCCACAAATTAGTGAAACCGTATGATAATTGACTCTCTCTGCTTGACTTATTTCGCTCAGCATAATCTCTTCCAGTCCCGTCCATGTTGCTACAAAAGTTGGGTATTTATCCTTTCTGATGGAGGCATAATACTCCATAGTGTATATGGACCACATCAATGTTGTTTTGACTTGAATTTCCCTGGTGGCTAATGATGATGAACATTTTTTTCATGTGTCTGCTAGCCATTTGTATATCTTCTTTGTAGAAGTGCCTGCTCATGTCTTCTGCCCGTTCTTTGACTTGATTATCTGGTTTTTTTGGGTGTTGAGTTTGAGGAACTCTTTATAGATCTTGGATATCAGCCCTTTGTCTGTAGTGTCATTTGCAAATCTCTTCTTCCATTCTGTGGGTTGCCTCTTTGTGTTATTGACTGTTTCCTTTGCTGTGCAGAAGCTTTTTATCTTGACGAAGTCCCAAAAGTTCATTTTTGCTTTTGTTTCCCTGGCCTTTGGAGATGTGTCTTGAAAGAAGTTGCTGTGGCCGATGTTGAAGAGGTTACTGCTTATGTTCTTCTCTAGGATTTTGATGGATTCCTGTCTCACATGGAGGCCTTTCATCCATTTCGAGTTTATCTTTGTGTATAATATACCTCAAACTTTTAAACCAAAAGTATGAAAAGTTTTGTTCCCAGAAGACTTTTCTAACCCCATCTTTCATTACTTTATTACTTTTCAGCCCCACCTTTTATAATGAATAGTGGTTACAATACTGTATTTCAACCAAACAGTTCCCTTTCCTTATGCTATTTGCCTGCATGCCTTTCCATGTGCTGTTCCCTTCACTTGGTTGTTTAACTGGTTCTTAACCAGGGCCATCTTGTCTTTTCCCTCTTCCCCTCACCAGGGACATTTAGCAATGTCTGGAGGCTTTTGGTTGTCACAGCTAGAGGATAACTGGCATCTAGCAGGTAGAGATTAGGAATGCTGCTACAATGCACAGGACAGCCCCTCCAGGACAGATAATTGTCTCTCCCAAAACATTTCTAGGTTTAAGAAAACCTACCTGAATAGTACTTTCCCTCTGTTCCAATACCAAACTCTTTATGGCCTCTTTTAATGATTATTTCCTCTATGCAAGCTAGTGTTGGCCTTTCCATCCAAATAATCCCTCTTTTGACTTCAGACTTCCCTAAGCAAAGTGCTTTTGGTACTTAGTATTTTAAATAACTTATTTAAGACTATTTTTTAGAGCAGTTTTAGGTTCATTGGCAAAATTAAGGGGAAGGTACAGAAATTTCTCTTATACCCCCACCTTCCCACACATATAATTTCTCCCATTATCAGTATCCCCCAACAGACTGATATGTTGTTATAAATGATGAACCTTCAATTACACATCATAACCATCTGAAGTCCATAGTTTACATTAGGATTCACTCTTGAAGTTATATATTCTGTAGGTTTGGACAATTGTGTAATGATATGCATCTATCATATAGTAGCATACAGAGGATTTTCACTAAATACTAAAAATGTCTGCTTTCACTCTCAAGCCCCCAACTACTGATCTTTTTAACTGTCTCCACAGTTTTGCCCACGTCCAGAATGTCATATGGTTAGAGTCATAAAACTGTAAGTAAATAGCTTTTTAAAATTGGCTTCTTTTGCTTAGTAGCATGCATTTCAGCTTCCTCTATGACTTTTCATGGCTTGATAGCTCATTTCTTTTTAGCACTGGTCACTATTCCATTGTCGGGAAGTACCACAGTTTATTTGTCCATTAACCTACTGAAGGGCATCTTGGTTGCTTCCAAATTTTGGCCAGCATGAACAAAGTTGCTATACATATTCGTGTGTGGGTTTTTGTGTGGACATAAATTTCCAGCTCATTTGGAGTGCAGTTGTGGGATCATATGGTAAAAGTAGGTTTAGCTTTCCCCATCTCTTCTTTACACCCACTTCTATTCTTCCTTTCTCTAAAGTTCAGCTTATAGTATATCTTCTTTAGGAAGTCTTTTAGATCACTTCTGCTCACAGAATTCCTTCTTTCCTTTAAAATCATTTTATGGAGATGGTATGGTGTAGAGCATAGGGTTCTCAACCTTAAGCAGGCATTGGAATCCTCACGTGAGGGCTTGATTAAAACAGGTTTCTGGGCTCCATTCTCAGAGCTTCTGATTCAATAGATCTGAGTGGGACCCAAAAATGTGCATTTCTTTCTTTCTTTTTTTCTTTTTTTTCTTTTTTTTTTTTAAAGATTTATTTATTTGACAGAGAGAGAGAGTGAGTGAGCACAATTAGGCAGAGTGGCAGACAGAAAGAGAGGGGGAAGCAGGCTCTCCGCTGAGAAGGGAGCCCAACGCGGGGGCTCAGTCCCAGGACCCTGGGATCATGACCTGAGCCAAAGGCAGACACTTAACCAACTGAGCCCCGCAGATGCCCCAAGAATGTGCATTTCTAACAAGTGCCCAGGAGAGGCTGATGCTGTTGGTCTGGGAGCCACACATTGAGAACCACTGTTATGGGAAGCATAGGAGACCACCTTTGTAACCAGACAGGTCTGGATCTATATCCCAGTTCCTCTACTTCCAAGCTGTATGTCACTGAACTAGTTACTTTACCTCTCTAAGGCTCAGTTTCCTTACCTGTAAAAGGGAAACAATAATAGATTACTTCATTGGGATTAAACAAAGTAAGACCAATAAGTGTTATAAAATAGCAGATTTCTTTGGTATTATTTGTCTTGTTTATGATAAATACTAAAATATGCCAGTTATTATTTTTGTTGCTGGAAAATAAAAAGTTAGAGTATAGAGATTTGTTGACATTCACAGGCCAAATCCAAAGAGGCTAGTAGTCAGCACTTCCCAGATTGGCCTGTGAACAAACTATAGGAAGAAGGAAGCAATTGTTTATCATATGGTGCCTGTGAGACCCACTTCTGTGTGCATATTATCTCATCCTTCACAAGAGGAACAGAGTGTGTTGATACGTTACCATCTGAGGCAGAGCATCCCAAGTGGGCAGAGTTTCACTGCAAGTTTCTCAGAGGATTCGCTCTTCCTAATGTTAAGCTTACCCTGTCTGCTTTTAGCATGGACAAGAATATCCAGTCCAATCTGCTGTGCTCTAAGTGGTAGGGTTGGTTGTTCTTGAAGTACGTGGTATAAGGCACAGCAGAGATGGCAGGGGGCTGCTCTCACAAGAGCACAGTGGGAATGGCAAATAGGACCTTTGAATGGCCCATCTTGGTAGGTAATTTCACCCACTGCTCTTGGCTGGGCTTGGCTGAGTGGTACTGCTCTAAGATCTGCCTTTAGGCTCCAGGGTCAGTGTCTGTAGAGGAAGCTCCTTTCATGGCCATGGCAACAGTAGAAGAGAAGCACCAGAAACATGTAAGTCATATTGAGGCCTAGGCTTGGAACTTGCATTTTCTCACTTTTACCTGCCTGTTTTGGTCAAAGCAAGTTTCATGAGGTAGAAAAGATAGTATCTCTCTATGATGACATTACACAATCAATTTACCAAAAGACAAAAACAAAAACAAAACAAATGAAGGCTCTACATGAGGAAGACTATAGTAATTTCAATGTAAAATCAAGATCTGAACAAATGGAGAGGCATACCATGTTCTTGGATGAGAGGATCTAATTGTAAGAAGCTAATTATTCCCAAATCAATTTATATGTTTCATATAATTACAGTTAGAATACCAACTTGGATATGTTTTGTAGAACTGGACACAATAGCCTTAGAGTTCAGTTGGAAGACAAAAAAAAAAAAATCTTAAAAACATCCAGGAAATTTATCTAAAAGAATAGTGACCAGGGCATCCCATATATCAGAATGTAGTCTAAAGCCACTAAAACCAAGCAATATGGAACTGGTATAGGAATAGACAAATTGTTCATCCAGATACAGAGCAGGAAGCATTAAAATATAACATATGACAAGATTATTTTAATTCAGGGAGGAAAGATTCATTTAACAGTTGGTGCTGGTAAAACTGATTGCCCACCTATAGGAGTACAAAATTAGATTCTGACATTTTGTATATACAAAAGTCAATTCCAGTTCAAATACTTAAATATAAAAATTAAAATGTTAAGAATTTTAGAAAGAAATTTAGGAGATAACATAAAATCTAGGGAGAGAGAAAGACCATAATGATTAAAATCCTAGATTAAAATTACATATCTGAGAACATAAATATTAAAAATCTTGTATGAAAAATAAACTATAAGCAATGCTTGCAGACAGTCCTTAGATTTGGAACAGATATTTGCAAAGCAGATGATGGATTAAGTAAGGGTTAATAACTATAATACTCCGCTTCTATAATTTGACAAAAAAGACCACTTGTTAGAGAAATAGACCAAGGATATAAATCTGCAGCTCACAAGGGCAAATCCAAACAGCTGATAAGTATATTAAAAGATGGTCTAATGCAATAGTAGTTCATAAGAATGCAAACTAAATTAACACTGACATATTGCTTTTTACCTGCCAGATTGGTATATATTTTAAATGGTGTTAACAGCTACTGCAAGTAGGGATTCAGGAACTGAAAGTAACAATTATCATGCCGGTAAAGGTGAATTTTCATAGTCTACCTCTTTGGTACCCAACATCACGTTTTTCTTTCCATATATATAACCTGTCCGTCTGTTCTCAAAGTCCAGATCTCTGGGTGATGTTCACTCCACTGCTTCAGGTCTCCTTGTGTTTCCCTGGGCTCAAGTGACAGACAGACTAAAAGACAAGTTATCGGTTCTCAACATAGTCATATGCTATAATTAAGAAGGAATAGGAAAAACTGCAATATAAGCTTCTGTTTGGAGAGAGACAGTAAAAACAAAAAACATCCAGCTTTCCCTGGTCCACAACAAATATCGAATCCTGATGGGTGGGAGTAGCAAGCACTCTCTGCGAGGTCAGGGAAGTCGCTGCCAATCTAGCAGACCCTGGTTTTGTTTTCCGGGAAATCTCTGTTGTTTCATTCCGCAGCGTCTGGTACTTGCTGAGGTGGGAGTAGGGAATCCTCCTTGTCCATTATACTTCATGACCAGAGGTGAGGTCTGCTGCTCTGTTTTAATGGCTCACTTCTAGTTGGTGTGAGTTTGGGGCGATTGAGGATGGCTTTAGGGGCTGACTGACAGAACATCAAGTTGATATGTGAAGTAGAATCGGGGGCTAGAGTTAGGCACACAGTGAGGGGGAAGGGGAGGGCCAAGAAGGGCAAGGTATTTATCTGCTGGTTCCTTTTTAAGTGTTTCATCTCTTAGAATATGTAACCTTCTCCAAATGTGTGAGTTGTTTTTATTTGGCCCCTCCACTGGGGACCCATGTAGCTTATTTTCTGCTCTGGGTGTTGGGAAGAGCCAGAACCTCAGTGGGTCCCTTCTTGTCTGGAAGGGACACAGGAACTGTGGTGGCTCTGTAACAGAGAGCACAGCAGCAGGCATGCCAGTGTTTGGCCCTTAAAAAAAATCTGGGGAGACTGGGTCAGCTAGTGCTATTGGAACACACTGCCAACAGCATGGGTAAATCTGGACACAAGTGCCTTGTTGTCCCTATTGGAACAGATCCAGTACCATCAACTGCCCCTCACTGAGAGGACTGGGTCTCATGCAATTCCCACCCATCTCATGCATATGCACATTCTAAAAATAGATGTAAAAACTGACTATAATCATATGACATGTAATATTTACTAGTTACACAAGTAACTTTTTATTTATGCAAGATGATCTATTTTATGTTGGTCAGTTTTCATTTTGTCTGTTTATAGTTGGTGAGTAGGATAATAGGAAGGAAGCTCCCCTAGTCTGTAGTTCAGGCAGAAGAGGGAAAGGTGAGGAGAAAAACCCTGTCTTATCAGGGCTTGCATAGCCAGAAATTGCACTAGATTGGCCGAATATATTGGTGTTTCTCAGTGTTGGGTCAGAATCACCTGTGAACTTTGTACACAATGCAGGTTTTCAAGTTTTATCCTACTTCAGTGGGGGTCTGTATCCTTTTTTAACTCTCCAGGTAGTAGTACTCCAATATGTCCTCAAGTTTCAGCTCTCCTTGCATTAACTCACTGTACTTGAGGTGGATATCATTGCTGACATTACAGAATCCCAGCCTGGGATTTCTAGAGGTTAAGTGATTGGTTCAGATTGGGCTGGAAGATGGGGAGGAACTTAAAAAAGTAATTTCTAACAAAAAAAAAAAAGTAATTTCTGCCTGAATTGGTGGGGAGTTTAGAAGCTTGGAGATCTTAGTTAATATTAATGTGACACTGTTCTTGCTCATTTTGGTGAGGACTGATGACATGCCGAGTATGCTTTAAAAAAAGTATTGAGCACTAGGTGTTATATGCAACTAATGAATCATTAGACTCTACATCAAAAATGAATGAGGTACTATATGTTGGCTGACTGAACATGAAAAAAAAGTGTTGCACATTAAATCAAGAAACAAAGCTCAGTATTAGTTTACTACCTTATATTCTTAGCCTATTTTTTCATCAAAAATTTCAAATATTATATGTACATAGTTAAAAAATAAAACAATGAAGAGTTTCTCTTTCAATATTAGATGTTTCGAATGCATCCTGGGGACTGGCAAGGGGAATGTTTGTGTACTTTTTAAGATATATAAGTCCTTTGAGCTGACCTCCCCCTTTCCCCTAAACTTAGCCTCGTTAGTTTTCCACTGCATACAGAATAAAATGTAAACTCCTTCACATGATCTAAAAGACTTTTCATGATCTGGTCCTGCCCACTTCTTTAACTTTTTTCTACCGTCTCCTTTAGCCCAATTTCACCTCCCTGGCTTGGTGCTGTCTCCAGGTTCTTGCACTGGATGATTTCTCTGCTTGAAAGATCAAATCTGGCTTTCAGGGCTTTCCTCAGCCAATTTATACAATGTGTCCTTTAGTGTGGTTTATTTTCTTTAGGGTGCTGGTAGCTTTCCCAAAGTATCTCTCTGTTTAATTGTGCAGTATAGGGGCGCCTGGGTGTCTCAGTGTGTTAAGCCTCTATCTTCGGCTCAGGTCATGATCCCAGTGTCCTGGGATGGAGCGCCACATTGGGCTCTCTGCTCAGCAGGGAGCCTGCTTCTTCCTCTCTTTGCATGCCTCTCTGCCTACGTGTGATCTCTCTCTCTCTGTCAAAATAAATAAAATCTTTAAAAAAATTGTACATTATATTTCTCCTCCACACACAAGTAGATTCCATGAGAGTAAGGACCTTGTCTTTTTTGTCTATGTTCCTATAATACCTAGAAAAGATTGGCGCCTGGTGCATATTTGTTGAATGAATGAATATACCTTCCCGAGGACACACAAACATATGCACACACAGATGCAAGTACGAAGACACACACACAAAGATATTTACGCCAATAGAATCATGCTATCTTTAAATACAAAATTAGTTATGTATCTTTGAGATTTTTCCAGAAAAACAGACGTTGATCTACCTAGCTTTTTTTTTTTGTTTTCTTTTTTTCTTTATGGCTTAAAGATCTGTAGGATATAAAATTTAGCTAAAAATAAAAAAACAAAAGGCAGAATGTAATATTCTTTTGTGGATGTACTGTGATTCATTTACCGAGTCTCCTACTGATGGGTAGTTTTCTTTTGATTCCAAGAATTTACCTTTTCAAAAGTGCAGCATGTATACAATCATGGTATCTTGGAATACTTCTGTTTCTCTCTTACTTCAAAATTTTTAATATTTCCGGTACACACATATTTGAACATCATTTACCAGAGTCACTGTATTATGTGACTATTATTGCTGGTGGGGGGGCAGATGTTGTTAATTAACATTAATACCTGAGGGCTTTCAAAAGTCAATAAGACAATTCTTAGAGAGAAAACACTATTCTTTTTACTTTAGCTTCAGACTTACTGTAAGTGATATTATTCTATGTGAGACGCCAATTTTTAAATGAATTTCCTGGAAAAGGAAGAAGTAGTTCCCTTATTACTCTGACTTTTGAAATAATAGCAAGAGTCATTTAACTTCTCAAGTGTAAAATTCAACAGGGCCCATGCCGGCTGACCCATGAGAAATTTCAAAAGGCTGGCTAATGCATTATTGATTGAATTTTTTCTAAGTAGTTCTAGTAAGTGGGCAGTCCTAGGAGTGGGGCAACAGGGACAGGGCCTAAAGCAGACCTTATTGCATGTCCTCTTCTCTGCCCCACCAGTCCTGTTAACCTAGTGCTATCAGGTCATGAGGAACACAGACGGCTTTGGTGGCAAAAAGCTGCTAAAAGGACCAGCCCACCCGCGGACAGTGCAAGGCAGGGAGGGAGAGGCGGTTTCCCCAGCTGCACTGGGTGGTTGAGAATAAGGTGGGCTCACACTGAGTGCTCATGGGTAAGACTCAGGTCTGACTTGCAGGCAGAACCAACTCCTGCCCCACACCCCCATGGGTGCTTCCCCGCATTCCAATTCATCTTTCAACAAGAGATGAGAAGGGGAAACATAGGTGGCCCAGGGTTGTTTATCTGATCTGCATAGCCTAGAAGAGTGTTTCTCAAAGGGTGACTTTTGTACCTTTCTGTACCTCTGGACACACTCCAGTTTACCAGTGTTTCTTTTAAAGGCATTTGTGTAAGCCTGCTGCTCCCAACCCCGGTCTGTAGCTTGTCATCACCACCCTCTGGGCAGCCACAAGTTACAATACCGAGAAGTCAAGACCAACTCCCCAAGACCCGGCAGGACCTGCCCTGTCTGAATGGCAATTCCAAGTATTTACACCCCCAGCACCAAGAAGAAAGCAAGCCAAGGGAGAATCCGTGTGTGCCTTAAGTGCTTTAAATGTACAGTGAATTCTCATACTTTTAAGTGTGGCCACATGAATATTTTGAGCTTATCAATCTGGTGAGCAATTCCTCTTTCCTCAGGGAGAAGAAAGGGTTTGGCATAAGGTGGGTAGAGTGGCAGATGTATTTTCTCTTCTATATCTGGACTGAGTTTAAAAAGAGAGATTTTCCAAGTAGAAATGCTAGAACTCAGTTTCATCAACAGACGTCTGAAGACATGGGCTCTTTGAAACCACCTTGGTGTGTTCCCCTCCCTTTTGTCTTTCTGTACTGTTTTTCTGTAATTGCAATTTTTTTTAAAACAAAATCTTGGAAGGCCACATATAAGCTAAGTGACATACGTGGTGATGTGACGTTAGGAGTACTCTTCTCTATCTGGGGCCTTTTTCTTGTGCTAAGGGCTAAGGCTCCACGAGATGCTAGAATACCTCAGGAAGAAGATGACGTCACTGACCGAGACCTCACATTCCCCAGCCAGATGGAAACCACTTTGTGAGATCGCCCTTACCCCACCCATCTCCTTATATCCTCATGCTTAGAATGGCAGGTGGTAATGGTAATTAGTGTGGTATTGAACTCTAAATATGTAATGAAATGTGGACAGGTTCTTTTTTTTAAAATTTTATTTATTTATTTGACTGACAGAGATCACAAGTAGGCAGAGAGATAGGGGGAGGAAGGCTCCCTGCTGAGCAGAGAGCTCGATGCCGGGGCTGGATCCCAGGACCGTGGGATCATGACCTGAGCCGAAGGCAGAGGCTTTAACCCACTGAGCCACCCAGGCGCCCCTGTGGACAGGTTCTTAACTCAAATATGAACTTTGCAAGAATGTGTGCCTTTGAGTGGGTTTTGAGCATCTCATTATGTATTCCCATCATGCCAGTAGGCTCAATTGCATAATAGTTCCAAAGGTTCTACCTGCCAGAGCCTTATCTGTGTTCATGTTGTATTCCAGAAGACTCTGGAGAGACCTGATACTTAGGGAGAAAGGGCTTGTTGTGTTAGCAGTGACTGTAGGCATTTGTTCATTTTCTATTTGGGAAAATTGCTCTTTCACCAAGATATTCATAATGTTTTAAAAATGACACTCATTAGATGGTAATGTAGTGATTTCTCCTCCAAACAGGAAGAATGAATATAATTTTTTTCTAAAGAACCTGTTATTACAGCTAATGATTTGTAGGTCACTAATTACTTTGCTTGTGGCTGATGAGGTGGTGGTAGGATCTGAAGGTCCAGAACCTTACTCCCCTAATTATAGATATATTCCTTTCAATGATAACTGAATATTTATTTGTAAATATTATTTTATAAGGAGTTGAATCATAATTAAAGCTCTGTAGTGCATTATTTTGTTTCATGTAAGTTTCCATTTTATTTTACCAAGGTTTTTGTTTTGTTTTGTTTTGTTTTGTTTTTTAAAGCTAGGTGCACTTATGCTTTCTTAGTGAGTGGATTCCTCCTTGGGTATAGATAGTCACACCTCTTTCATCCTAGCAGGGAAGAAGTAAAGAGGCGAAGATTATAGGAAACAGGAGTGGAGTGTTACCTAGCCCACTTTGTGAGTAACAAGGAGAACTGAGAAAGTATGGTCCAAGGATGGATTTGTCCCAAGTAAATGTTTATTTCTCCAGTGTGGTTGTAGGTAGCCTATCAGAGATAATATAATAAGCAGAGAAGAGCACAGTTCAAAATGAACAGATGTTTTTTCTATCAGAGTAAATTTTAACTTCAGACGTATTTATTTTTATATTTAATTTTTGGTTGTATGGTTTATTTCAAAGCTCCAAAATGATTCCAGAATTACTTTTCTGCGTAAGATTTAAATAACAACTTATGTATCTCTGGAAGGTTAGAGGCAAAAAGTATGACAGGCACTGGGAAATCACGGCAGACAGCAGTGAAGTGATCTCACTTTATGTCATAGAATTCTCATGCTTTGACCGAAACTAGATTAAGAGATGGTGGCATAATGGAAGGAGAAAGTAGGTAATGTAAAACTGTAAGGGGCCAACAATGATGGGAAAGAAGACTACTTTAAGAGTGGGCATTTTATTCTCCTTTCCTGAAAATTCTAGAATGATGCTTTCTAGGGAATGTGCAAACAATGATTTGGAGGATGACAGCATTAAGGCTTCAATGATGACAAAGCTTAGTACAATTCAGCATGGCACAGATAATTGAGTATGCATGGAATGTTCTTTAACACATAGACCAATTTTTCCCATCACCCACCATGTATAATTTCATGTTTTCATGAAAAGATGGCAATAAAAAAAAAACAAATAACTAGGAGATAGGCTGTTTGTTATTCTTTCTTAATTTTGTTGCCGTTTTGAAATCTCTCAGGCTTTGCATTTCTTTCTCACATTCCTCTTTTTCCCTTTTGCTTGGCCTTGGGACAATGTTAGTTAATACTCTAGTTGTTTACCCCTTGAATTAATTATCATGAGTTGTAGAGACACATGTTCTGCTCTCTGTTGCACATCATTAAGTGGCATCATTAAAACATTAAATTATATCAGGGTGAAAAACACTTGTGAGTTCTGCTCATTTATATACCATCCTTGCAAACTCTCCTTAGGAACAGCCATCTGTGCAAAGATCTTGATGAGGAAAGAGGAGAGAAGCTTATAGATTATAGACTCTGCACAAACACAGTTGAGGAACTCCGCGATAATTGTTGGCTCACGGTGACTCCCCACAGTGCTCTAACATAGTTTGAGCAAGATTATGGCCAGAGCTCCACTGTCTCTCACCTTTAAGAAAACTATGTTCACATTAACTGGGGAGTATATACTGTACTAGCTTCCTACTAAGAGATATATGTTACAGTATCTGTTAGAAAGTTACTGACAAAGTGAAGTGTGGCTACAAAGAGCTCTAAATCTCTACTCCAGGTGGTTGGAAAGAGGGAGGGCAGCAGTGGGCATTTTCCATGAGCAGCCGAAAAGGGCAGAAGTGAGGTTTTTTTGGAGGGTCTTTTGTCTAATGGCTTTACTCTGGTTTGGCAGAACCTTAGAATTAGGTCAAAGGTCTATATCTGTCATGCAGTAGAGCTCCTTGTGTCAGGGCTCTGATGTAGGAGATCTTGGTGTAAATCCTGGGTCGGCCACGTACTCTGTGTGAACTCCAATTCTCAGTTTCCACCTTTGTAATACTTCCTAAAGCTGTGATGATGATTAAATTAAATCATGTCTGTAAAGACACTCAACTAAGGCTGCTCACTCTTATTTTAGTGATGTAAGTACAAGTTCAAATATAAATCATGATGCTTCTTTTCTGAGGGACTGTAGATGAGTGATAGGGAAGAGGGGATGAGTATATGACTGGAGATGGCATGGAGGTACCTAGGATTTCCTGTATCTCCTAGAGTTCATATTGCTCACTGGCTTTTCAACTTTTCTTTGCTTCCTTTTGTTCCAGAGCCGTAGCTGTAAGACTGGTGAGTAGGCAATCCTGAAGTGCTACACATCTCTCAGCCTATAAGGTGCTAGCATCTGGGTAGGTAGATAGATAATTACTTGTAGTCAAAAGGAAGCCAGAGGCTCTAAGTCAATCCTGCTCCTTACTGAATGCAGAGCAAAGATTCTGGGATATTAAACTAAAGCAAAGAGAAGATTTACTAAATGTGCTGTTAGAGGTTTAATTGGGTTTCCCACTCCCACCCCCAAATTCATTGCTGCCATCCTAATCCTCAGTACCTTAGAAGGTAACTTATTTGGAAATAGGATGATTGTAGATGGAGTTAGTCAAGATGAGATCATACAGAAGGAGGGCGGGCCTTTAATCCAAGATGACCAGTGTCTTTATAAAAAGGGGAAATTTGGACGCACACACACACACACACACACACACACACACACGGAGAACACCATGTAAACATGAAAGCAGGGATCAAGTTCAGGCATCTATGAAGTACAGATCACCAAAGATTTTCAGCAGATCACCATAAACTGGGAGAGAAGCATGGAACACATTCTGCAGCACAGTCCCCAGAAGGAACCAAGCTTGCTAACATCTCCATCTTGGGCTTCTATTTTTTTTCCTTTTCTTCAGCTTTTTTTTTTTTTTCTTTTTTAAGATTTTATTTATTTGAGAGAGAGAGAGCATGAGCCAGGGGGAGGGGCAGAGGGAGAGGGAGAAGCAGACTCCCTGCTGAGCTGGGAGCCTGATGTGGGGCTCGATCCCAGGACCCTGGGATTTTGACCTGAACCAAAGGCAGATGCTTAACCTATTGAGCCACCCAGGCACCCACATCTTGGGCTTCTAGATTCTAGACCTGTGATACAATAAATTTCTCTTAAGCCATCCAGTTTGTGGCACTAGCCCTAGCAAACCAATACACACATGTAAAATTAATCTCCATTTCTCTTAAAGTTGGGAAGAGGGTGAAGCAAATGAAGCACTTGCCTCAGCACATTTAAAGGGCACCACGAAAAAAAAAAGGCCCTTACTAATCAAAATAAATAGTATCTGAATGCAGTATTTTTTAAAAATTGAAAGTAATGCAAAAAATCAATGCCCCAAATATCAAAAGTTTAAAGAGCAATAGGATCAGTAACAGCTTCATGCTCAGCATATTGGAGCATGGAGCAAAAGAAATGAAAAAATTAGTAATGCTGTGTTCATAGTATTCTTAAGAACACTAAACTTAAAGAAACACTGACCTACAACTTGTGTTTACTGCTATATAAGCATCACAATCAACACCTTTATACATCTACACTTTTCTAATGATTCCCTCAGGCTAGATTAGAAGAGAAATTATTAGGCCAAAAAATGTACAGATTTTATGGTTTCATACTCATTGTTAAACTGACAAAATTTTGCTTTCCTCATGGGTTTATGGATACCTTTTTCTCCTGGATATAGTTTGGTGTCTTGAATATTTCACTTATTTTGTGAATCGCCTGTTTATGTCCTTTATATATTCGTTTGGGTTCTTCATCTCTTTCAAAGTGTTTTATTTAAAGAGATCTTATATTAAGAATATTATCTGGAGATTAACTCCTAGTTAATGTTATATATAATGCTAAAGTTTTCTCCAGTTTATCAGTCGTTTGTGGGGTTTTTTTGTTTTTTTGTTTGCTTGTTTGTTTAGGATTTTATTTATTTGAGAGAGAGAGAGTGAACAGGAACAGTAGGAGGGGCAGAGGGAGAGGGAGAAGCAGACTCCTTGCCCAGCAGGAAGCTTGATCCCAGGACGCTGGGATCATGACCCAAGCTGAAGGCAGACACTTAATTGACTAGGCCACCCAGGCACCCCAGTCTTCTTTTAACTTAATTTATGTTATGTTTTATTCAGCCAGAAACCTGAAGGTAGGTGGGAAGAGGAGAGGACTAGAGCAGAGAAGAAGGTAGATTCTTTTCATAAGGTCACAAGCAGACTAATAAGCATGAAGGGCAGGCACCTGAGGTCAGAACAGGCCAGAACAATGAGGAAGAGCTTGTCGCTGTATCTCTGCACTCCTGAAGAACTAAATACAAGTCTATCTACTACACATATACTGACTGATTGGCATGTGCTAATGAATCCCACTTTTTTTTTTTTTAACTTAAGCCACTTTGAGTTAAATTTTTGTAATGTGTAGGCAGAAAGGGTCCTGATAAATCAGGCCACATAATTTGGGGAATATAATTTCTTTTTCTGTTAAATACAAGGAGAGATTTCCAGGGAACCTTAAGAATTGAAAAAGTAGACGACTTCATTTTCCTGATTTTGGAGGGCAAAGGCTCAGGTGGTGTTTAGACAGACTACTTATAAATGAGAAGATAAATTAGGATTTTGACATCAGAATCATGGAAGCTGTTAGTATTTACACATATCTAAACCTCTAAGAGTAAAGGCTGAATTGGAACTGAGGGTTAAAGTTTCTGTTTACCCTCTTGGAGGTTTGCCTCCAGGGAGAAAATATGCTGAGCCTATTGACTAAGCCTTCTGGCTTTTTGGCAATTATTTTTATTGTGTAATACTATGTTGGCATTTGGTTTTGAATACTGCGGTCTTCTGAGTGGGTTAATAGGAGTCCTCCCTTGGGACATGCAGAGTACCAGGGACTGAGCTATTATTATTTCACGCTAAATTTAACCATCTCTGTGCAGCTCCGTGATGATGCAGCCAGGACTTTGCAAACTACATTTCCCAGAATTCTCTGCCTGTTAGGCCCTTAAGTAGCAGGCCCTACAAAGGAATTGGGAGTCGGGAGGAGGAGAGAAGGGATTTTCATCCTGCTGGCTTGTTGTTCCTCTTAGAAAGGCCCCTACATCAGCATTTTGTCATGGTCTCCAGCTTCTTGTACTACTTTTCTTGCGTGTCTCCTCAGAGGTACCTAGAGCAGCCAGGTGTCCCTCCTTTGAGCTTCTAGGCTCTGATAATGTAAGCTGGTAGCCGCATTTAGGATCTCTGCATTACCTCAGTGTTTTCTATTTTGCTCTTTCGGCCAGCAAACACCTGTGTAATCAATTCCTTATATTTAATTCTCTTCCCGGCTAGACCTTAATATGTAATAATAGGATTGGTTCCAGGAAACATATCCTAAAAGATAGATTTCTGGAATTGGTTCAGTTATGTTTCTTGGCTTTAAATACACTGCTTAGGGGCACTGGGTGGCTCAGTCTGTTAAGCGTCTGCCTTCAGCTCAGGTCATGATCCCGGAGTCCTGGGATCGAGTCCCACATTGGGCTCCCTGCTCAGCAGGAAGCCGGCTTCTCCCTCTCCTGCCCCCTCTACCTGTGTTCCCTCTCTCGCTGTGTCTCTCTCTGTCAAACAAATAAAATCTTAAACCAAAAAAATCCTAAATACATTACTTAACTCCTTGGGGAAAAAAAGGGGAGGGGGTTACTAATAATCCATGACATGCATTGGTATCATGATTAGGTAAATGACCTCTTGTGGTTGACTGTGATGCAGTGTTTGCTGAAGCCAATGCCTGGGAGACCAAGTAGCTGTCATACTTTTTTATTTTGTTTTGTTTTGTTTTGTTTTGAATGAAAACTGCCAACTCTAGAAGGGAGGGTAGCTGCTTTTGACTGCACTGGTGAGTTGACTGAGAGAAAAAATGACCAACTTCCAGCCTTTAAACTTTCAACTAAAGACACTGTTGGATAATCAGAGTTTCTTTGGCAGCCCCAAAAGACTCCCTTATTTTTCTGTAGCCGCTAAGCTGACTTTGCTGCAGATTAGTCCATAATTTAATTGGGTAGGCTGCAGAATTACAATATCAATTGGATTTATAACCTGCCAACTTCTTACTGGAAAGATTGGGAAGGAGTAAGACATGGAATGGGGTATCTGTGTAAACTCAAAGCTGAGAGTCTTGAACCCTTGAGTTTTTCTGAGACTCTCTTACCACCAAAATCAACTCCTCCCACCTCACCTTGTCAACACCTACCAGCACCACCCCTCACGGTCTCTATAACTTGAGTCAGACCAAGTACATGGTATGAGTCGGGAGGGTATAGTTATGATAAAAATAATTGCAAAATTGTGTTATTACATATTTGCAGAAACATGGCTAATTTATGTGGGAATGGGTTTTCTGATTGTTAGATTGAGAAGAATGAAATATAACATTGGGTTAGGCTAAATTTACTGAAGTGAGTTCACAGAGAGTCTGGATTCAGTGTGTTAGCTCAGGCAGCTGAAAGTGGCTGTAACTGTTTGTTTGGCCGATTGACTGAAACTTGCACTCACTGGTTGTCTACATTCAATGAGGTTGAGATGTCAGAGCTTTTGGGAGTAGTTTTGCAGAAGAAATCCAAAGGTTTACAGAGTTGCAAACTTTGGAGTACATTAATCATAGACAGCCTCACACTTTTCCACCCGCTTCACTCTAACCCTACAGAGGGCCCAGTGATGACTTCCTTCATGTAGGCATGGAAAGATACATCAGTGAGAGGAGCTTTAGCATCTGTTAAAGATTGCATGACTGTGGTAGATGTTCTCTGGAGGCTAGGGATAAAGGCATCAGAATGCTTTGACTCTCTTGACACAGGAAGACAGTGAGGCCCCTCAAATTTAAGTTTATTGGGAGTAGAAGTAGAACCAGAACATGTATCTCTTGATTTCCAGTCTGAGACCCCTTCATTAAGCCTCATTAGGTCCAAATCCATCAAACCTGTTCTGGCATATACTTCAAGACTCAAGGTCACTTTGGTTTTACATGTATATATTCACATGTACTTGTTTTCTTCCTTGCTTTTGACTTATGAGGAGAAAATACTGAGACAAACTCTAACATCCACAACCAAACATGGCAGTCCCTCTACTAGTGGCTGCGTGCACATTTTTGCTGCCATCCAGCTACAAAGGCAGCACTGAGCGATTGTAAGAGATCCTATGACCTACAAAGCCTGAAAAGTTTACCATCTGGCCCTTGATGGGAAAAGTTTGCCTACCCCTGCTCTAAAAATAAAAACACTGCAGATAGGGGTGCCTGGGTGGCTCAGTTGGTTAAGTGACTGCCTTCAGCTCAGGTCATGATCCCAGAGTCCTGGGATCGGGTCCCACATCAGGCTCCCAACTCCATGGGGAGTCTGCTTTCCCTCTGACCTCCCCTCTCATGCTCTCTCACTCTATCTCTCTCTCCAATAAATAAATAAAATTAAAAAAAAAACCCACTGCAGATAAAGCTTAAGTGTCAGGTGATCACTCTTCCTTTTATCAGCATAAATTTGATAATACTGTGTTTTTGTGTTTATAGATTATTTGTCAATTTAAATAATCTGTGATTTCTCTGGTCATTAAGAATGATGGGGACAATTTTTCCAGAAGACGGAACAGAATGACTGACTTCTTGAGAAGGTGGGCTACTTCGTCTTCCCTTTTTTAATTTTTAAATTTTATTTAATTAATTTATTTAAAATTTTTATTTATTTAGGGAAGAGAGAGAGAGCACGAGCAAGGAAGGGGCAGAGGGAGAGAGAGATTCTCAAGCAGACTCCATGCTGAGCATGGAGCCTGATGCAGGGTCTGATCCCACAACCCTGAGATCATGACCTGAGCTGAAATCAAGTGTTAGAGGCTCAACTGACTGAGCCACCCAGGCGCCCCTCCCCACCTTTTAAAAGTAGGCTCCATACCTAGTGTGGAGCCCAACATGGGGCTTGAACTCACAAACCTGAAATCAAGACCTGAGCTGAGATCAAGAGTCAGATGCTTAACTGACTGAGCCGCCCAGGCACTCTTGCCTCCCTTTTCACAGATGAATCTTAAAGAGTATAATACCAGAGAGAACTTTTACAGGTCACTGGTACAATGCAGAGCTGCCTCCTGATGCCCCCTTAATCTTGATGATTAAGAGCAAAATTTACTTTTATAATTGCTAACATTCACTATCTATATTGTTAAAGATTTATTTATTTATTTGAGAGAGAGAGAGAGAACGAGCAGGGGAGGGACAGAGGGAGAGGGAAAGTGAGAGAATCTCAAGCATACGCCTCATGGAGTGTGGGGCCCCGTGTGGGGCTTGATTTCACAACCCTGAGATCATGACCTGAGCCAAAACCACGAGTGAGATGCCCAACTGACTGAGCCACCCACGTGCCCCAACATTCACTATATCAAAAAAAAAAAAAAACCACCTCCTTCAATATAACTCTGTAGACCAACCACCTAAAGACAACCATTGTTATTGTTAATATGGGTTCTTGATGAGCATTAGTTTTTGTTGAAAAATGCTGGATAAATACAAAGACTAAATGGAGGCATTCATTATTCTCTGATTGTTTCTAGCTTAGCCCCACATGTAATATTTATAGCATATGTAGTCAATAAATAATTAGTTGTCACCTCCCTCATTTTTTTCTTGAGGAATGTAAGATTGCATGTATTTTCCACAAGTCAAGAAACATGCTCATATCCAGGACAGACCATTATTTCCTAAATTACTGAAGTCACCCTGAAGATGAAGTTGTTTTGAGATGATTGATTTTTTTCATTATCCCACCAGCCTGAATATTTACTGTTGTGTTCTTTTTCACCATTCATATTTTAAAAAATCTCTCAGGGAAATAAAAACAAAAAAAGTCCCTAGGATCTGTCTCCATTTTATGGCTGCTCTGACGCACGCCCTCATCTAGCTTCTGTCTTTCCTGTGGAACTCCATCACGTCGTCTTGGTCAGATTTTTCTTCCCAAAAAACACCACATAAGAATGCTTCCTGATGGATGGACAATGGGTACTGTGTCAGTCTGAAGACCTACTCCAATGCCTTTTCTCAAGTGATTAAACAAATATACTAATTGAATGGTGATTTGATTCTTCCTTCAGCTTTGATCCCCTCTGCTTCAATGAACACTGTATTAGTGTCCCATTGCTGAAATAAATCACCTCAAGTTCAATGGCTTAAAGTGACACACATCTATTAGCTTGGAATTTTTGGAAGTCGGAAGTCCAGACTGGTTCTCACTAGTTGGAAATCAAGGTGACTGCAGGGCTGTATTCTTTTCTGGAGGCCGCATGGGAGCATCTGTTTTCCCGCTTTTTCCAGTTTCCACTTCATTCCCCTTCCATCTTCAAAACCAGCAATGGCCTGTTCCGTCTTTCTCAAGTCACAATACACTGACACCGACACTGTGGGCTCCCTGCATATTTAAGGTCCCTCGTGATTACGTTGGGCCCACCATGGATGACCCATGGTGAAGTCTCCCAGGTCAAGATTCTTCATTTAATCACAGCTTAAGTACAGTTCAAAGTCCCATCGGGTATGTGAGGCAGCGCATTCACAGGTTCTTGGGGATTAGGACATGGGCGTCTTCCTGGTGGGCGTATTACCCTGCCTGCCACAAACAGTTTCACTCAAAAGAGTAGATAATGTCTGAAATGGACCAGAATCATTGGGGAGATTTTGTTTTCCTGTTGCTATTTCTCAGTCATACTAGTTTGCTACTTCAGCTGTCACAGGATAGAATACGTTTTGGGGATAAAATTACTGTTCTTGTATGCCCCTTTTCAGAGCTGGCCTGAGGCAAATTGTGAACCTGCAAATGAATTAGTTTGGCCTGTCTATCCCCCCTCACCCTCCCTGAGTCCTATTTCTTCCCTCCCAGAACTCTGCTCTCTTTTCTTACTTGTAGTCTTCAACTAATCCTGATAAGGTATTTTGTAATAGGAGCTAAAAAAACGATGCTCCTACAGATATTTTTACATTATCAAACAGTTTTTGAAAATTAAAAGACTTCTAAGTCTTTAGGACACGTTATGGAGCTATAAGATCCAAAATCGGTAATACACTGATAGTAAATTATATTCAAATATTTACTCATCATATGCTATGCTAGTCACTGGGGGAATTCAAAAAGGAAAGTTCAGTTCTCAGTACGTTGTTAATCTGGTCCATTGAAAATTCATATTATTGGACCAGAGGACTTTCAAACCACCCATGTAAGTTCTAGTCCTTTTTAGCTATACTATCATTCACAAAATTAGGGTTTAAAACTAGAATTTTTCTTTATGGAATTGCTATGGACCTCTATTCACCAATGGTTGCAAATTTACTAGTACAAATGTGCCAGGGGAATGTAGCCTTCAAATTTCTTATACCTTCTGATTGCAGAATTTGGGGAGGAAGTGGTGAGACATAAACTTCAAATTTGCCATTACCTAATGTCTTCTGGTTTGAATATTCTTCTCTGCATGATTCAGATTCTTAGGTGTAAAATTGATTTTCCCTCCTTCTCTATACTTCTAGAATGGTATTTGGTTGTATTTGGGGATGAGGCTTATGTGACCACATGATTGTAAGAGGCTACACGGGCCTGTGGATTTTAGCTAGTCTTCGCTGTGGAGTGGCCATTCTGGCTTTCTTCTTAGACATCTGCTGAAATGCCTGTGTGGTCATTTGGGCACATGCTGGTATATATCCTGGTCCCAAACATATGTTTCTAGAGGAGAAAGCCACGTGTTTTGGCTTTGCGTTCCCAAGCTTTCGCGGGAAAGCTGCGTTCCCAGCTCTCAGATTTTGGTCCCTTTATCAGAGCGTGCGGAAACCACTAGGTCTCCTGCTTCCCTCCTGTGTTGGGGCTGCAGGAGACCTGTGTGCTACTTCAGGCTCTCTTTGCAGCATTATTTCTTCTGCATCATTCTGGATGAGGTTGTATGTGGCACCCCAACTAGAGGCATAAAATCTTTCAAGTGTTGCAGGTAAGATGTCCAGGAGACACACTCTGAGGTGGAGCTTTGCATGCAGAAGTTTGTTGAGGAGGGCTCCCAGAGCCTACAGCTGGGTGGAAGTGGTAGAGGAATGATCGGAGCAGGATAGAAGTGTGATGGAATGCCACAAAGTCTCCTAATCCTGTAGAGAGGCTTTGGAGCTGAAATAAATCATCAAGGTGTCCTGAATTAAGGCAAGGGGGCTAGGAACCCTCTATTGACCAGTGCTGGATCAGTATTAGACCCGCATTGACCACTCCCTGGGTGAGGCTTGCTTTCTGCTCACCTCCCCCCCAGGGTCATTCCCTTGCACAGTGGGGCTCTCTTCAGCTGAAAGCAGTTTCCTGAGAAATATTTAGCTGTGAACTGTCAGACATCCATATTGTCACCACCTAGGGAAATGAGTGCATTAGTACTGGAGGAGGGAGGAACTGGGGACCACACCATAGCATTCACTATCCTGGGGAAACATGCCATTAGCTACTCCTGACTCCCAAATGACACACTTGGGATCCACCCTCATCCATCTGGATATTTCTACTGTGTCTTCATTCCCCCACTCTGTCTAGGCGGTCTGCCCTGAGAGGCAAAAGAAGGGGCATAGTCATTTGGTGTTTTTTCTTTATTTCCTTGTCATTTCATTTTCTGCACTCTCCCTGGACAGTAAGTGTGGGCTTTCTTTTGTCCTCCTGCTCTCTGCAGTGAACTTCTCCTGTATCATGTTCTCAGGAATGGTGAAGGGTCTGAGATTTTACCCTGCTCTCAAACCAGCAAGTGAGCTTGCCACAACTTCATGACGTCTGGCTGAAGACATAAGACATCTGAGTCAGAGACTGGGGGCTTTATTACTCAACGCACGTGAGGTAGTATGAACTTTTTGCTAGTGCCCACTTCTCCACGTGCTCCAGGTCCCATGGGAGAAATGTTGATGGCCCTACATGAGTGCTGTGTACACAGTGGATTTATGTCACAGATGAGGAACTGCAAGCTTAGGAAACTCCAAATCTTCCCAAACTTTGAATCAGAGGGAAACATTATTTTCATTTTACTAGGCAGCAAACAAAACTACTCTGTGCTCCAGAGGAACACATTACTTCTATCTTTCAAGACTGTTCTTTGTAAAGTATCATAGAAAAATAGTCCAGAATTAGAAGATGGTCAGTGCCTCTTCTGTGATGTGATGTGAAGAAATGTGAAGATTCGTGGAGAATTATCTCCTAACACACACATCTCTAACCCGTAAGCATTTTTTATAGCTCAGCCTTAAAGGTAGAGGATGTATTATTTCTGCATTGTGGAAAAAATTATAATCAGTGTTTCCTAGGCTTGACTATTGTTACAAGAGCTTCAGAATGCTAGAAACTAGGGATTATTAAGGATAAAATATATTGGCTTGCTATCACCCAAATATTGCCCAAATTACTTATTTTTTAAATTTTTATACCTTTTCTATTTAAAACTTAGGAAGATTACAACTGTATGATGTTTGTAACACACAGATATTATCTTGTCTAGGACCATAATGATCTAAAGGCTGCATTTACCTGAATTGACAAATTACTTCTAGGAGTATTTCATGGCTGTGTTTTGTCTTTTATTCTGACATGTAAACTGTCAGGTAGTAAAGTAACTCCTAATATTAGTCAAGGGTAATTAACATTAGCCGCTATAACAAATAATTCACAAGTTTCATAGCTTAATACAAAAAAGTTTCATTTTGGGGTGCCTGGGTGGCTCAGTGGGTTAAGCCTCTGCCTTCAGCTCGGGTCATGATCTCAGGGTCCTGGGATCGAGCCCCGCATAGGGCTCTCTGCTCGGCAGGAAGCCTGCTTCCCCCTCTATCTCTGCCTGCCTCCCTACCTGCTTGTGATCTCTCTCTCTGTCAAATAAATAAATAAAATCTTTAAAGAAAAAAAAAGTTTCTTTTCTTACTCAATCACAGAACAGAGTAGTTCAGATGGCTCCCCTGCAGATTCTCCACCCCCACACCCCACGTTGAGTCAGGGACCCAGGGTCCTTCCATGTGGTGGTTCTACTTTTCAGTAAGACCCCCAGACTCCTTCAGTGGGTACCCTTCATTTGGGCAGATGGCTAGCAGAGTGTGGAGGACCCCAGGGGATGTTTTAAGAGGCCAGAAAGTGAGGTATATCACCACCCATATTTCTTTGGCCAAAACTAGTTACACAGTCTGACTTACATGCAAAAGGTGGGGAAATATGATCTTCCCATTGTCGCTGTCATTTTCTTTAATAAGAATCTGTCAGTCAACAGTACTTATTGGTAATCAGCTTGGTGCATATCATTGTATTAAGCACCATGAAAACAGGAAGTCAAAATTCCCTTGCAAGGATCTAGAGAAGTGTTCAGGCAAGAAGACTCATTCTTTATAAGTAAATCTTTTTTTTTTTTTTTTTAAGATTTTATTTACTTGAGAGAGAGAGAAAGTGCACAGCAGGGGTGGGGAGGTAGAGGGAGAAAAAGACCCTGCTGAGCTTGGACCCTGATGGGGGACTGCCCTGATGTGGGACTCGATTCCAGGACCCTGGGATCATGACCTGAACCAAAGACAGGCAGCACCCAGGTGCCCTTAGTTAAATCATTTAGTAATAGGTCGAGTCCAATGCTCCAATGCAGGTTAGTTTTTCTGTTTCGTTTGTTTGTTTTTTAAAAATTAGGGGTATATTTAACCCCGGAAGTGAGGTATAAATTATAGTGTGTGTATCAGATAGCATGTTTTCTGGGTTCAAATATTAGGTGCCTAGATCCCTAGAGTGCAGACCATCCTCCATGTTCAACAGCTGAAGCGGCAGAAAGGGGTGGGCAAAAGCAGGGTAGGGAATTGGATATGCCAGTTAACAGGCTAATTCTTTGCCTAAACATAAAGAAAGATACTGTGTGTTAGGCAGTCAGTGACAACCTAAAGGAGGATGGGATTGGAGCTAGGGATCTGGGTCACGAGAAAACTATATAAACAAACAGAAGTGACAGGACATGATGATTGCCATCAAATTGGCAAGAACTGTTCTATAAAATAAGGGGAGCAGTGAACTACTGTGATTATGGAATATGTGATGATCTTTATGGTTAAAGAAGAGAAAACACAAGTTAGAAATTACTATGACCTTTTTTTTTTTTTTTGCTGCAATAGACACAAGTATATTTTCAACAGACTTGATGACCAAGCATTTAAGTAGCTGCTTGCCTTCTGAGGTTTAATTCTGTCCCCTCCCCGAACCCCCATTCTTATTTTTTTTTAATTTTTTAATTTTTTTATTTTTTTTCCCATTCTTATTTTTAAAATGATTCAGATAGTCAAGTAGCCCAGTGATGGTAGTGGGGAATTACTATTTGTTGAATGCCTGTTATATGTTGGGAACCACAATGACACTTAAAAAAAAAGTTTACTATTTAATTCTCGTGAGGACGCTCTGAGGCAGACATGATTATCCCTGTTTTAACAGAAAAGAAGACTGAAGCCCAGTGAAGAGATTAATGAAGGACACATGACTAACTGTGGAATTGGAGCTAGAAACCAAGTCTTTGGACATGGTAAAGGGTTTACATTAAAATGGCGATATAAATTTAACTGGTTATTGTCATCCAGAGATGGTTGATATTTTGAACAGTTTGTAAAGCGATGTAAAGTAAAATAAAAGATTGTTTACTTGAACTCTAAAAATAATGAAAGAAAGGTGAAATGTTGAAATGTATTGATTTGGCATCACAAAAATATGTGTACCTCTCACTCTACCGTTCAGGCTCTCATTCTCTTTCTCTTCCTTTCTAATGTATATCTCATCAATTTCTGGAAAAGCTTTGACGGAAGTTCTTGGCTGACTCCCAGGAAAGTAATAATGTAAAACTGTTTTCAAATTTCTAACTAAATAGATTGCTTGCACCCAGATTGTGAAGAACCGACATTGGTAATAGAAAAATATCCAGGTAGGTAGGACATGCTTTTGTGCCTCATATAAATGGAATCATATTATTTACATTTTCCATAGCCAGCTTTTGTGTTTGATATTACGTTCTTGGGATTTATCCATGTTGTTTTGTGTAATCTGTAGTTCTTTTATTTTTACTGCTGTATATGAAAATTCCATTCTACACATGTGCCACTATTTGTTCATCCTTTGTATTGTTGACAGACATTTAGGCTGTTTCCAGGTTTTTGCCATAACAAAAAGTTCTGGTGTGAACGTTTTTTTTACAGGTATCAAGGTGCACATATGTGAGTGTTTCTGTAGGGGATATATGTTCTTAGGAGTATAATTGCTGAGTCATAGAGTAAGGGCATCAGCTCTATTGGATAATGTCATAGTGTTTTTCCAGAGTGAGTGTTGTGTCAATTTACACTCCCTAGAGCCATGTAACAGATTTGATCAATTGATTGAGGTAGGGTTAACACACAGTGTTACATTAGTTTCAGATATACAACGTTGTGATTGGACAAGTCTATAGTGATGCTATAGCCATGGAACAGTTTTGGTTTGTTTTTTTTTAAGATTTTATTTATTTATTTGACAGAGATCACAAGTAGGCAGAGAGGCAGGCAGAGAGAGAGGAGGAAGCAGGCTCCCTGCTGAGCAGAGAGCCCGATGCGGGGCTTGATCCCAGGACCCTGAGATCATGACCTGATCCGAAGGCAGAGGCTTAACCCACTGAGCCACCCAGGCGCCCAGCTGTGGAACAGTTTTGTTTGCCCCACAACCGCATCTTACACTTGTTCTTGTCACTTGACTCTTGCCAGTCTGGTCAGTCAGTGTAGTTTAAACTTGTATATCCTTGAGTAATGATGAGATTAAACATGGTTTCTTATGCTTTTTGGTTCTTCATGTTTCCACTTCGATTACTATCCAGGACCCTTGCCCATTTTCCACTGGGTTATTCGTCTTTTTATCATTGACTTGGACAATTTTTTTTAACATATTTTCGAGATAGTAATCCATTGACAGTACTTTGTGACACAAATCTTTTCTTTCAGGGTATGATTTATCTTTTCATTTTCTGAATGGATTTTTTAGTAAATACAAGTATTAAATGTTAATCTAGTCAAATTTATTATCTTTTCCTGTGTAGTTTGTACTTACTGTATTGTAGTTAAGAAAACTTTTCTACTCTAAGGTTGTAAAGATAGTCTCTTACATCTTCAAAAATGTTTCATTTTTTTTTTAAGATTATTTATTTATTTATTTGACAGAGAGAGATCACAAGTAGGCAGAGAGGCAGGCAGAGAGAGAGGAAGAAGCAGGCTCCCCAATGAGCAGAGAGCCCGACGTGGGGCTCGATCCCAGGACTCTGAGATCATGACCTGAGCCGAAGGCAGCGGCTTAACCCGCTGAGCCACCCAGGCGCCCCAAAAAAATATTTCATTTTTTAATACATGATTTTCTTAATATATATGTGTGCTTTAGAAATATAATTTATTTTTTTTCCATATGGTTCAGAAATTAGTATCCATCAAATTGGAGTGTTCTTTCATATATCAGGTTTTATGAATTGTATAACCGAAAAGCAGCTCCCCATTTTTAGAATATTTTCAGCCTGTTATTATGTAGTTGTGATTAAATGTGTTTTTGTTGAAAACTAAAGTGTGGGGGTGCCTGGGTGGCTCAGTGGTTAAGCCTCTACCTTTGGCTCAGGTCATGATCTCTGGAATCGAGCCCGCATTGGGCTTTCTGCTCAGCAGGGAGCCTGCTTCCCCCACCCCCTCTCTTTGCCTGCCTCTCTGCCTAGTTGTGATCTCTGTCTGTCAAATAAGTAAATAAATAAAATCTTAAAAAAAAAAAAAAACTAAAGTGGTTTTTAAGTTGAATTAATCTAGATCTGGTGAGCAGGAAACAGGAAGGGTGTAAAAGATAACTTTGATGAAAGGAGACCAGTTAAAAACTTATCACAAATTTAAACAAATGAAGTTTTGAATTGTGACAGTGACAGAGTAAGGGAAAGGATAAAAATGTGAGAAAACTTGAAGAGGAAGAACTGAATGTATTTGTCAAACAAATGGATATGGAAAGCAAAATAAGGTAAGTGGTAAGTGTGACTACAGGTTTTTTTTTTTTAATTTATTTATTTTATAAACATATAATGTATTTTTATCCCCAGGGGTACAGGTCTGTGAATCGCCAGGTTTACACACTTCACAGCACTCACTATAGCACATACCCTCCCCAATGTCCATAACCCCACCCCCTTCTCCCTCCCCCCCTCCCCCCAGCAACCCTCAGTTTGTTTTGTGAGATTAAGAGTCACTTATGGTTTGTCTCCCTCCCAACCCCATCTTGTTTCATTTGTTCTTCTCCTACCCTCCTAACCCCCCATGTTGCATCTTCTCTCCCTCATATCAGGGAGATCATATGATAGTTGTCTTTCTCCGACTGACTTATTTCGCTAAGCATGATACCCTCTAGTTCCATCCACGTCGTCGCAAATGGCAAGATTTCATTTCTTTTGATGGCTGCATAGTATTCTATTGTGTATATATACCACATCTTCTTTATCCATTCATCTGTTGATGGACATCTAGGTTCTTTCCACAGTTTGGCTATTGTGGACGTTGCTGCTATAAACATTCGGGTGCACGTGCCCCTTCGGATCACTACGTTTGTATCTTTAGGGTAAATACCCAGCAGTGCAATTGCTGGGTCATAGGGTAGTTTTATTTTCAACATTCTGAGGAACCTCCATGCTGTTTTCCAGAGTGGCTGCACCAGCTTGCATTCCCACCAACAGTGTAGGAGGGTTCCCCTTTCTCCACATCCTCGCCAGCATCTATCATTTCCTGACTTGTTAATTTTAGCCATTCTGACTGGTGTGAGGTGATATCTCATTGTGGTTTTGATTTGTATTTCCCTGATGCCGAGTGATGTGGAGCACTTTTTCATGTGTCTGTTGGCCATCTGGATGTCTTCTTTGCAGAAATGTCTGTTCATGTCTTCTGCCCATTTCTTGATTGGATTATTTGTTCTTTGGGTGTTGAGTTTGCTAAGTTCTTTATAGATTTTGGACACTAGCCCTTTATCTGATATGTCGTTTGCAAATATCTTCTTCTCCCATTCTGTCAGTTGTCTTTTGGTTTTGTTAACTGTTTCCTTTGCTGTGCAAAAGCTTTTGATCTTGATGAAATCCCAATAGTTCATTTTTGCCCTTGCTTCCCTTGCCTTTGGTGATGTTCCTAGGAAGACGTTGCTGCGGCTGAGGTCGAAGAGGTTGCTGCCTGTGTTCTCCTCAAGGATTTTGATGGATTCTTTTCTCACATTGAGGTCCTTCATCCATTTTGAGTCTATTTTCGTGTGTGGTATAAGGAAATGGTCCAATTTCATTTTTCTGCATGTGACTACAGGTTTTGATATTGGATAACTCTGGGTTTAGGAAAAACGATTATTTCAATGTTAAATTCTTTAAAATTGATGTGGCGACATGTATTGATTTACAAAGTATTTATACTTTGGAAGGATGTTTTTAATAAGCTTTGTTGGTTTCCACATTCTTAGTGTTTCATAGGAATTCTTTATATATTCTGGATATGAATCCTTCTCCCAGGATGTGTGTGTGGGGGGGAACTGTTATTATTTTAAATCTTTTTATGGTGTATTTGAGGAACAGATGTTCTTAATTTTTATAGAGTTAAGTCTTTCAATTATATTCTTTATGTTTGCCCATTTTAAGAAATTTTTCTGGACAGTGAGGTCATGAAACTACTTTGCTATATTGTATTCTAATTACAGTTTTAACCATTACATATAGATATTTAATCCATCTGAAATTTAATGTTGTGTAACGCTATCAGGTAAGGATACACCATCATTTATACCTCTTGTGGATACTCAGTTGTTCCAGTACCACCTTGAAAAGTCCATTTGCCTCTCATCGATTTTTAGTACCATCTTGACCATATATCATGTGATAAATGTAGGACTTTATTTCTGACTTTTTACTAGATTTCATTTCTCTGATTGTCAGTCTGTGTCAACACCACCTAATTTTAATTTCTGTAAGTTCATAAAAATATATGTAATAGGTCAAGTTTTCCAAACCGTTTTTCTTCTCCTTCAGTAGAATAGCATCTTGACAATTTTTTGATCCTTGAACTTCAATATAAATTTTAAACTAGGGGTGCCTGGGTGTCTCAGTGGGTTAGGCCTCTGCCTTCAGCTCAGGTCATGATCTCAGGGTCCTGGGATCGAGCCCAGTGTTGGGCTCTCTGCTCCCCGGGGAGCCTGTTTCCCCCTCCCCCTCTGTCTTCCTCTCTGCCTACTGTGATTTCTCTCTCTCTGTTAAATAAATAAATAAATAAAACCTTTTTAAAAAATATTAAAGTTTGGACTAAACCTTTTAATGCATACACACACAGCTGATGGGATTGTTGTTGCAACTGTTTCAAATTTACATAACAATTACTATGAATTACTACAATTACTATGAGCTATGAACTTTGTGATATAAGTCTTTTAGTTCATGAGCGTGGTATACTTGTTGATTTATTTAGGTCTTTAATATATTTAAGTAAAGATTTATATTTTTGTCTATAATGGTTTTACATATTTTTATTAAACGTCCTTCTGAGTATTTTATGTATTTTTATTTTAGTTTTTAAAAATCTTTTTTTCAACTCTGTATTATTGGCATATAAAATGCAATTTATTTTTTAAAAAAGATTTATTTATTTGAGAGCAAACACACTGCAGGGAGGAGCAGAGAGAATCTGGACCAGACTCTGCACTAAGTGCAGAGTCCAATGTGGGGCTCAATCTCAAAGCCCTGAGATCATGACCTGAGCTGAAACCAAGAGTTGGATGCTTGACTGACTGTGCCAGCCACGTGCCCCATAAAATGCAATAGAGTTTTACTCTGCACATTTAATAAACTTTCTTTTTATTCTAGAAATTATCTATAGATTCTGTTGGATTTTCATAATAGTCATACCACTTAAAAATGATAATATTTTAATTTCTTCCCATCTTTCTAGTGTTTATTTCCTTTATTCCCTTTAGATACTAGCTAGAGACTCCTACACAAAGTTGAGAAAAAGTGGACATTCTAGTCATTGTCTTGATCTCAAATGGAATGTTTTTTATTATTAAGTATGATGTTTAGTGGTAGTTTTTTTGGTAGATCGGGTGAAGAAAGTTTGCTAATTAAAAAAAAAAAAAAAAAGCCAAGGCTGAATTGTTGGGCTGGAATAAGAGAAAGGAAAAGGGGAAAGAAAACTTCACTGAGTTTTTAATTCCAACTTTTATATTTTTAATTTCCAAGTGTCCTATTTAGTTCCGTCCTCCCTCCTTCCTCTCTCTCTCATTGTCTCTTTTAAAACCAGTTTAGTCTTTTTTTAATGTTTTATTTATTTGAGAGACAGACAGAGAGAGAGAGAGAGAGAGAGAGAGAGAGAATATGGGGTGGGGGGAAGGGAGAAGCAGGGAACCTGATGCCAGGGTGAATCCCAGGACCCTGGGATCATGACCTGAGCCAAAGACAGATGCTTAACCAACTGAGCCACCCAGGCATCCCTATCTGTTCAAACTTTTTGAGGCCTGTATTGGCAATTTATACCTCCAGTGACTATTTGCATTTGCTTTGCCAAACATTGGGGAACGCTACCAACATAGAAACACTTTAGATTTTCTTGCTTGAGGATTTTTTGTTTTTTATTTTTTATTTCATTTTATGTTTTGATATTCACAGGTAGTATGAGCTCAGGTGAAGGCCAGCTTGTGGATAGGAATTCCAAGGGAGGATTTAATGTTTCCTTCTACCTAATACCACATTTTATAATAAGCCATTTTCCTGATTGTCTTCTGGATTTATTTTTAGTTCACATATACCTTGAGGGTTTAGGCCTCTGGGGTACCTGATTTATTAAGGCATCTCCTGTTAGATTTCTCATCTTGGTCAGGTGCCTTTTAGGATTTGTCTCCTGTTACCTATAAATACAGACGCTCAAGTTCACCTTCACAGGCAAATGTCCTCAAAGTGAAAGCCAGATTCAAAGCTCAGGTTACCTCTCTGGATTCCTATATTCATTTAGTTTTTGGTTTCTGAGTGTCCTTACTCTCTTGCTAATATAGGAATGTATTTAAAAATTTAAAAATTATTTTAATTATTTTTAGTGGAAGGGTTGGTCATGTGTCAAGTGTGTCATATTACTGGAAAATGGATTTCTTAGGGTCTTTGAAAATAACTTATCCCTATAATAAAGTTGCATTGGTATGAAAAGAATGGGGGTATCTTTATGAATAATACATAGTATAAATATAAGATCAGAGACTAAACACTTATTCAATTATTCACTCTTTTATACATATTCACTGGGCATTCTGTGAGGTGCTGTGTTACACTGCAGAGGAGATCAGTAAGTATATGGAATGGTCCCTGGACTTTAGAGATTGTTTATATCATTTATAGATGTAATGATAAAGTCCATAAAGGTGATATAAACTAAATACTCATACCCAACTGGGGAACTGAAACAAATCACTGCAGAAAGTGATACTTTATCTTAATCTATAGGATAGACAGAGAGAGAGATGAATGGCCTTTCATTCCAGGTAGAAGGACCAAAGAGCCTGAAAAAAGGTGTAGAGTTAAAAAAGCATGGAATGATTTTGGATAACTTTATGCTTGACTGGATCATAATGACTTTAAGGAAATGGTTAATGATAAGAAGGAAAAGTCAGGCTGAGGCCAGAGTGTGAAGGGCCATGAATTCTAGGCCAAGCAATTTGAACTTAAATTAGTAGGGGGACTGAGTTATTAATAGATAAACCTCTCAGTTTTATATAGTTTTAAAATGTGTAATTTATGGGAGGCTGATAGTGGAATCAAGACTTACTCAGTTAATCTCTTGCAATTATAAACAGGTAAACTAATGATGTATGATATGCTGGCTAATGGAACATATAGTGAGAAAATAAATAAAAAATAAAGCAAATATATAAAATAAATAAACAGGGGTAAAAGAGGCTGGGCTGAAGTATGGGAGTGCCAGACAGCAAAATATGGATATTTTATTCTGGTTCCTGAGGATAGCGGGATGTTATTTACATAATTACTTCCATTGCTTAGAATAAAAAATATTTATTTTCTGAATAGGTTTGAACCAACGTCTTGATATTTCCTTCCATGAGTTAAGATTCAAGCCCAAGTTATAACTCTAAGGACACAATATTTAGGAACTAATATTTCTCTCATTTTACTGGGCTGGTTCTTACTCAAACAGTTTTGATCATTTTATCTTATTTTTTTGGTCATGATATTAGTTTAACAGAGCATCCCTATAAATTTCTTAGGTCCACTCATTTTGCTAATAAGAAAAAGAATCATTAAATGCCAATTAGGATTTGTGGTATCAAAATTCAAGGTCTGCTTAAAAATGCTAAGGATCATAAAATTATCAAAGGAATATTAATAGACATACTACAAATGGCTAATGTAATTTTTTATTTCTGAACTGAGATGAAAAATGAGAATGTGTAAGGGGCACCTGGGTGGCTTAGTCGTTAAGAATCTGTCTTCTGCTCCAGTCTTGATCCAGCATCCTGGGATAGAGCCCTATATCTGGCTCCCTGCTCAACAAGAGCCTGCTTCTCCCTCTCTAGCTCCCTCGTGCTTGTGTTCCCTCTCTTGATATCTCTTTCTGTCATAAATAAATAAATACATAGATAGATAAATAAATCTTTAAAAAAAAAGAAAGGAAGAAAGAAAAATGAGAATGTGTCTTTCTCCACTCCAGTACCAAACCTCATTAGGTTCTGACCAGCCTGTGGGGAAGTGACACAGCTGAGGCTTTCTCAGGCAAAATGCATTAACATTACAAATGAAAGTTGCTCCAAATCTATCTCAAGCAGCATTTTCTCTCAGAGGTATAGTAAGAATTACATTAGCAGTGCAGTTATTAAGCTCTGTTGAATAATTCCATATTTTAGAAAAGGAAAGTGAACTTTTGTATCTCTCAGAGGGCTAAGAACCATACAGATATATTTAAGATAAAGCTAATTGGGACAGGCTACCAGATTTACAAAAATATGGGGACAAATTTGGTATTCAGTTAAAAAAATATACAGCATGTAATACAAAGCATTTCATAATATTAGATATGTGACCTTAATCACTTCCAACCAAACAACTTTATCTTCTGTTATAGGTTGTAGATAAGGAATGGAGGACAGAAAAATGCTTAAAAATTCTGTTTTGTACTGCTTTGAAATATGGGCACAATTTGTAACCTGAACTCCTCAATAATTAGCATAACTATTGTTTCTTTTCAGAAGTAGTTGTTTTTCATATTTTGACATATTGGAAATCTGGGTGTTCCCTAAAAAGCAATGTCAAAAAAGAACGTGCCCCGTTTCCTACTCGTCTTAGTGCTCCTTATCTTTGTGAGTGATGACACAGTCATATGTGGTAGAATTCAAAGCGTGAATTAAGTTTTGAATCTGTAATGGTGCTTTAAAAGTTTAAAAGACACAACAGTGTAACACAGAACTGAAAGAAAACATTATTTTATACAAAGAAGGACTATTAAACAGTGAACAATGAAATCAAAGGTAACAGAAAACTGCCAAATCTACTGGCCTTTCAAAGCCAGGAAAGATTGAGTGACAGATTTGTGGTCCTAAAGGATTATTACTCAGGTGCCAAGCAAGTATCTATCTATCAAAAGCTTCTGGATGACTCTCAAGAGAATATAATTCACTTACAGTGATGGGTAATTCAATTAAGGAAAAAGTGAAACTATCAGCTTAACCAAATAAGAAATACAAACAAAACCCTAAAATAATACTGTCAATCTAAAAGATGCCCAAGAGCCAAGATCACAAGCTTAGATTTATAAAAAGCAACATATTGTCACACTGCCTGACCAAAATCAACTCAGAAGACTTCAAATCAACCCAGAAGACTGAGTGGGAAGACACTGGAACTCAAATTGCATTTTGATGATGGGGAAAGGGCTGTCTCCAATTACGTGAATAAAAATATAGTACCATGAGCATGAAAGCAACGTAATATATATTTAATTTAGTGTTTTGTTTCTGAAAACATAATAAATTCTTAAAAGCAAAAATGGTAATGACTAAGATCCAAGATGGATTTACTATTTCTAAATTAATTCACACGAATATAATATTCTTTCTTGAAAGGGTTGCTAAGCTTGAGATAGGGTAACAAATTTATATTTCAGTAGAACACTTAACAAACTCATTGTATTCCTGTGGACAAAAATGAAGAAATATGGCCTAGATTAGCTAGTGTATCAGAGGTCGAATGACTGGGTGGATATGGTCTGATGAATGGATTGATGGCATCTGGAGAGAACCCTTTCCTAGGCCTTATTCTGTGTAGTGTAATTTGTTGGTAACTTGAATACATGGAAACCTTTCTCATAAGACTGTGGTTATAAAAAATTAGCAAGTATAAAAATACTTCAGATCAAATCAGTATCTCTAAAAAATTTTGACAGAGTAGAGGGATGGATGGAATCCAGTAAGATAAATTTTATAAGAGATAAACATAAAATCCTGAATCTCGAATCCTGTTCGGATAAGCTAGTTTTTAATTTCTAATCACTTTGTTAAACCTCTCTCAGCCTCAGTTCCCCTATGTGTAAAATGGGAATAATAATACTAGGTTTAACAGTTTGAGGTAAGGCTGGAACAGTGCTGGCACATAGTCAGTTCTCAATAGGTGTTAGATACTACTTTTCCAGAAATCCTGGGATAGAATCCAAATTCTGCCACTTATGGGGCACCTGGGTGGATCAGTGGGTTGGGCTTCCACTCTTGATTTTAGCTCAGGTCATGATCTCAGGGTCGTGGGACCAAGCCCTGAGTAGGGCTCCCTTCTCAGCGGGGTGCCTGCTTGAGACTCTCTCTCCCTCTGCCCCTCCCCCCACTTGCATGCACTCTCTCTCTCTCTCTCAAATAAATAATAAATCTTTTAAAAAACCCCCAATGAATTCTGTCACTTATAGGGTATCTAAACTTGGGTAAGATACTTATTCTGTGTAAGCCTTATTTTCTAAGCCTCATTTTCTTCTTTTGAAAATTGGGATAGAAATAGTACCTACCTCAGAGGTGGTTGTCGAGAAAAAAAAGGGAGATGACGTATGTGAGGCCTTCTTTGAGGTGCTTGACAACGTAGTGACCCCTAATGAGTGGTAGCAGTTACAGGGAACATTAATATGACTTGCAGAGAGTCTACCTGGAATGAAATTGCAAAAATAGAACTATAGCCTGTTTAGAATAAGGGAAGTTATACTTGTACTCTATTATGGATGGAATCTATGCTATTACTTCACTTTAAATGTATACTTTTTAAGAGGAACCTTGGAAAATTGAACAACAACAAAAAAATCAAATGATGTGCAAAATGATGGCTGCGACTGGGGATGTTTATTCTGAAGAAGAGAAGATTGTGATGGGAGGAAGCTGTTGGAAGGGTCCTCATGGGAAGAGGAGCAAAGCTCGCTCTGTGTGGGCCCTGGAGTTAGGATTATGACAGTGAGACACGTTTTTTTGTTCCCCTGAAGACTTTCTTCCTGGGAGAGCTCTGCCAAGGTAGGATGCCTGCCTGGGAAAGGAGTGATGGCTCTGGACAGAAGTTTTTTTTTAGGTCTGAAAAGTCATTTGATGGAGAGTTGCAGGGATTCGGGGATTCAGGGATTTGAGACGGGATTTGGCTCAGTGATCTTTAAAGGCCAATCCTCTCTTAAGGTTCTGTGGTTCTGCAGCTGTTGACTCCTTTACAGTGCTTAACATTTAAAATCTTTTAAAAAATCTGTGTCCAGTCACCCAGTCTTCTCTTTCAAAAAACTATTTGACTGAAGCATCTCACCTGAAGTAAGAATTGCATATCCCTGACCTTTCAGGACTAACATTTATTTCCTTCACTGCTCTTATCTGCGGTATCTGGGTGAATGGATTTGCAGAATCTGCACATGCCAATCATACTTGCATTTCTTTTTAAAAGAGGGAAGTTGACAAAACGGTTAAAGAATTGTCAGGTCACAGGATTTCCGATGGCTCAGCTTTATGAGCCAGCAATGTCTTGTCCCAAGTAATGTCAATATTAGTTAATAGGCATGCAAATATTGTGTATGCGATTCGTAAGCAAGCTTGTTATTGCAGAGAATTCTTTGAACAAGGAGTCTCGTAGGAAAAAGTTATATTGACATTTACTATCTCATTTGGCATAATAGTCTGCTTCCAAGTGGTTTAATTTTTCTTTGATTTTTAGCTTATGCCTCTTGGCCTTAGTGTTGAAGAATTCTATATGATTAACAAATAAATCATATGTGGCTCTGAAGGACAATGGAAAAGGGAATTTTCCAACAGATACAACCTCATGGTAAACATGGCCTGGAAGAAGGTGACATGATCTCTAATCTGCACCAGTTCACGGGTCACAGTGAAAGATTTGGCATACGGTGAAGGAGTTGGGGAGAGCAAGATTGGAGGTTTGCTGATAAAGAGGATTGAGAATTATGTAAATCAGTCTCTTGGAAAGAGCCTAGTGGCTAGGACTATTAATGTCTCATGTGAATTTTTACCAAATGCTCAATAACCAGGTGAACCAGATGATTCACTCTGTTCATGTCAGTCAACTCCTTTGGCTGGTTACCTTACTGTGTCAGTGAGCTCATAAACAATGGTCCATCACAGCAGTGATAAGAATTGTTCATGTCTTAATAAAAAAAATCAACTACCTGTCTCCAAGGTTGACCTGGATCCCTACCATGGGTAATGCTCAATTTGCCAGCAGTAGAGAACAATAGTGAGCTCTTGAAATTGTGTGATATAATGGGGGACCAACCTCACTGTTGCTGATTATATTGGGTCCCCTACATTATAGAACAAACAGTGTTTTATCCTTACTGAAATAAACAATCTGGATGGTTTATTTTCTTGGTCTAGTATGCTGCTTCTATTGACTTAATGCCTTATTTACATCACGTCTGATTACATAATACAATATTGCTTTCTCACATTATACTGCTTTTAATCAAGAAGTTCATTTTACAGTAAAATAATTAAGTCCAGTGCTCGTGGCTGGTATTTCCACAAAATGTTAACCCAAAGCGCCTGGCTTACGGCACAGCAGAACGACCTAAGGAAGTGATTTACTGTGTCAACTGGGAGACAGTACCTTTTGACGTCAGCATGGTCCATCAGGATAAAGCATGTTCTCTGAACTAGTGACTAATATATGATGTTGTTTCTTCCAAAACCAGACTGCCCTGGTCCAGAAATTATGAGTGAAGTGGGGGTAGTATTTCTCATTACACTGAATGAACAAAGCAAAAACTTCTCCTTCCCAAGTCCATTCCTTTAGATTCTGCTAATTTGGAGGTCTTGGTATTTAGTGGAGAAGTATTCCGCCAGAGGAGACAATTGAACTGGGCGTTGACATGATAAGACACCCCTGTGGCCTTTTTTGGGCTCCTCCTGACAACAGAGCCAGGAGGCAAAAAAAACCCCAAAAAGTTTACTATGATTTTCAGCGATGGAGCTCAGGAATGCCTCTGGAACGCCTCCTAGTATTGTAATAGCCAATGATAACGGTTAATGGAAGACCTCATGTAGTTAGGGTCACCAAGTTTCAGAACGTTCAGAAATTTAGTTTTGGATTGCTGCGCCAAACAACCATGACTGCGGAACTGCCGTCTGAGCACAAAGGGAATGTGAAGAAAGTCATCAATACCAAAGGTAATGTTGAAGCAATTGCAGAAATGAAAATTATTGTCCCTGTTCATATTTTCTTATTTTTGTATATAATACAAAAAACAAGAAAAACAAGAAAATATAATACAAAAACAAGAAAATATGAGTATATAATAATAATATAGTGTTTTCCGTATTGTTTTTCCTGTTTCCCTAGTTTTTTCCCCAAAATTATTAAGTATCTAATGTCTACAAAACCTAATATATTGTCAACTTTAGTGATTATTAACTTCAGTAGTCACTGGTTATGGTATTTAAAAAAAAACAACTCTTGGGGTGCCTGGGTGGCTCAGTGGGTTGAGTGTCTGCCTTCAGCTCAGGTCATGATCTCAGGGTTCTGGGATCGAGCTCCGTCTCAGGCTCCCCAGTCAGTGGGAAGTCTGCTTGTCCCTCTCCCTTTGCCCCTCCGCCCACTTGTGCTCTCTCTGCATCTCTCTCAAATCAATAAAAATATTTAAAAAATTAATCCTTTAACATACAGTAAAATTGAGTTTTTTTGGTGTGCAATTCTATGAGTTTTAATGCATACGTAGATTTGTGTGACCACCATCACAATCAAGATACAGAACAATTTCATCACTCCCCGCAAATCTCCCTTGAGTTATTCCTTGTAGTCACAATTTCCCTACTAACACTGTAATTCCTGACAACCACTGATTTAATTTCTATCACAATAGGTTTGTCTTTTTGAGAGTGCCATATAAATGGAATCATACACTATGTATGCTTTTGAGCCTGGCTTCTTTCCCTTAGCATAAGGCCTATGAGATTTATCCAAGTTATAATGATTTCAGTAGTTCGTTTCTTTGGGGAGCCTGGGTGGCTCAATCGTTTAGCATCTGCCTTCAGCTCAGGTCATGATCCCAGGGTCCTGGGACCAAGCCCCGCATTGCTCTCTGCTCAGCGGTGAGTCTGCTTCTCCCTCTGCCACTCCCCCTGCTTGTGTTCCCTCTCTCTCTATCTCTCTGTCAAATAAATAAAATCTTCAAAAAAATGGTTCATTTCTTTTTATTACTGAATAGTAATCCCCAGTTTTTAATATATGGTGGATTGGTGGTAGTTAACTTTATAATATATCTGATAGATTTAAAGATATCAAGGTGGGGATCGTCCCTGAGTTAGAAGAGCAATGAACATCCCTCAGAGATGGAAGTTTTAATGTAGGGATGAGAGTGTTTATGTAGGTTGAGTGGCAGGAGGGGGAACTGCTGTGGAAAATATACTTTGACTCACTTTTACCCAATCTGTCCTACTTTAAGCCTGCCTTCCTGAAACAAAGAGGAAGGACAGCTAGCTAAAACATTCCCAAGACTCCCTTGTAACCAGATTGTACATTAAAACTAGATTTTGCCAAGGGAATATCCTCACATGAGATTCGGAAGGAGGGAGTGAGCCATGTGAGATAGCAGCTGTGTGAGTGTAGATTAATTCTTCCAGCTGACATGGCAACACGGGCATTTGTCTTCTGCTCTAGTAGGCACAGAGGTTTTGGTGTATAGGGTTTTTTTTTTGTTTTTTGTTTTTTGTTTTTTTTTTTTTTGGATGTTGAGTTTTTTAGCATCCTGTGCGCTGAGTGGTATGTGAAGGCTGCAGGGGGTTTCCACCACAGTCGTGTTATGGGATGGTAGGGTATCACTCATAGCTGTGAGTCTCCTGGCTGTGTAGATCCAAGCTTTATTCCCTGGCCCCTCAGGAAATTTTGCAAAGTAGCCAATGCTGTGTAATAAGTTCCTTTCTCCTTAAACTGGATAAAGTGGATACCGTTATTGGAGACTCCTCCTTTGTTTCTCAACTGAGAATTTGGGGATTCCCCTCAAGTTCATCTTTGGATATTTTTAGAAACTATTAAATTAATTGCTGTGCATCTGAAAGATTTCATATTAACGGTAACAAATGAATTTCTCTCGCTTATGGTCATTTCATAATGCTTTCATTCATGCCACCTGTGTTTATTGAGTGCCTATGTACTAGATCTAGAAACACAACAATTAGCAGCAAAAGCATGGGGTGCCTGAGTGGCTCAGTTGGTTGGGCATCTGCCTTTGACTCAGGTCATGAGATCTCAAGGTCCTGGGATCAAGCCTGCATGGAGCTCCCTGCTTGGTGGGGAGTCTGTGTCTCCCTGTGCCCCTCCTCCCACTTGTGCTCTCTCTCTCTCTCAAATAAATAAATAAAATCTAAAAAAAAAAAAAAAAAAAGCAAAAGCAAAACCTATTTTCATGGAACTTCCATTTTAGTGAGGAGAAATAGTAAGTAAAATAGGCAACATGCAAGATGATGATATTGCTGAGGAGACAAGTAAAGCAGGGAAAGGGCATAGGGAATGTCAAGGATGTTAGAAATGGTGGTCAGAGAAGTCTTTACTGGGAAGATGACATTTGAATGAGAACCTCAAGAAGAAGGAACATTCTGGGCTGAGGGAACAACAAATACAAAGGCCCGAAGGTATAAGCACATCCAGGAGGTTGAAGGAACTGCAAGGAGGCCAGTGTGGCTGGCGTGTAGGGAGCAGCCAGCAAACAGTGGAGTTTTGATTTTAAATGCGGGTTTGCCTGACTTCACAATCTTTTTTTTTAATATCTCTACAACCTCTCACAGAAGGTTCAACTGCAAGTGAAAATATTTCCTCCTTTTACTAAAAATAGTTTTGTTTTGATCCTTGAAGGAAATGGAGAGCAAGGGACATAGATACCAGTGGTAAAAGTCTTTCTGGACTTAGAGACAATAAATCAAGACACCCTAATTTAGCCTTTCCTCATATGACCTATTTCCCATTTTTTGAATAATTTTTTGGTTCCGTTTCGAATCCTTTCCATTTATCCTTCCCAACCCCCCTTCTTCTTCCCCTACTAGTTATTTAAAAAATTGATATATAAATTGATAAAAATTGATATATAAAATATAGGCTATGGTAGAAGAATAGCTTAAGGATCACACTCCTTTTTAATACACCTCATTTTTCTTCTTTGAAACCTGAACCAATATGTATTTTCTGTTGTGAATAATTTGGTCTAACCCTTTCAGTATTTTAATTTTATTTTTATTTATTTATATATTTTTAAAGATTTTATTTATCTATTGGTCAGAGACAGAGAGAAAGAAAGAGCACACAAGCAGGGGGAGTGGCAAGCAGAGGGAGAAGTAGGCTCCCAGCTGAGCAAGGAACCCGATGTGGGGTTGGATCCCAGGACTTTGGAATCTGACCTGAGCAGAAGGCCAGTGCTTAACTGACTGAGCCACCTAGGCATCCCCCTTCAGTCTTTTTAATATGGAGTTTTAAAAACTAGTAAAAGATTATGTTCAATGTAAAAATTTAAATTTTTAAGTATTTCAAAAATAAAGAGAAATACTGAGGGTAATAAAACTAACCTCCTAAGCAGATGATCCTGAGAATCAGAATGCCTGATTGATTAGGAAAATAATACATGTTAATTATGAAAAAATTGAAAACAAATCTGTAAAAATAAAAGAAAAATATCTGTATGCCAATGTTTAAAGATTATCACTGTCAACATACTTATTTCTAGTCATATTCCTTCTATAAAATCACACTTTAGACACTGTCTCCTGCCCTACCTACACACTGTACTTGGGAATACATTGTTTATGAAAGTTTCTTTTTGCTTTTTTATGTTAACATTATGTGATAACATTTCCTTGACTCATTTAGTATTCTTTGGGAAACATAATTTTCAGTGTCTATATAATTCTACCTTGTGAAGTAGCATAATTCATATAACCATTCCTCTATTGAAGACATGTGGGCTATTTCATTTTTAATTGTATTTGACAATAGTGACTATTCTTATACAGAACTTTGTGCTCCTTCCTTATTAGTTCCTTAAATAGAGTCATGAAAGTAAAAATTACTGCATTAAGGCACAAATACATTAAAGACACTTAATGTCTATTGTTAGATTGATTTCCAAAAGACCTCTTTTCCTGAGTGTATAGTGCAGAACATACATTTGCCAAAACTATTATTGCTTTGCTAATTAGATACAGAATTGTTAATTTTTTCATTGACTGTTTAAAATGGATTTCTAGAAAATTTGTTACTTGAGTTCATTTAGATTTTTTTTTTCTAACCTTTGTGTACTTAGACAATCTCTGAAATTTAGGGTTGTTATACCACCATCTGCTTTAAGTTAAAAAAGAAAATTTAAAAAAATCTATGTGTTTAGCATCTTTTGGGTATAGCAATGACTTTTGTTGATTAGCAAAGTTTGGTTCAATTTTCAGGTACATACTGCATAAATGAAAGTGGAAAATTGATGACTGTCTAGTGACTTTAAGTTATTTAAGCTTTCATGGTTGAACCTCACCCCGCACCCCAAATTTCATTAAGAATTTTATATTAAAGTGTTTTTTAAAACCGGCGTTTTAAAAATAAAGTTATTGATCAGATAATCATAAACCATTTGAATAATCTGATATTACATTTGAGAAAGGTGCAAGGGAACCAGTGTTTTCTTGAAAATTTCCTTTCTCTGTTAGTCTGTGTGCTGCTTTTAGTCACCTAAGGTCAAGATCTTTTCTATAAGTAAGACTGCTATGAGAAAATGATGATTATTAAATTTGTGAGTATAGTTGTCCTACCATGTTTACATTAGTTTCAGGTATACAACTTAGTGATTTGACAAGTTTACACATTATGCTATGCTCACCACCACTGTAGCTACCATCTGTCCAATTACATCGCTCATAAAATATCATCAACTGTATTCCTTATGTTCTGCTTTTTATTCCTGAGACTTACTTATTCCATAATCAAAGGCCTGTATCCCCCTCTCCCCTTCTCCCATTTGTCCAACCTCCCACCACCTCCCTTCTGGCAACCATCAGTTTGTTTTGTGTTATTTATAGTTCTGCTTCTGTTCTTGGTTTGTTTATTCATTTTTTATAAAACTTATTTTTATTTATTTTTTAAGATTTTATTTATTTATTTGACACAGAGAGAGCACAAGCAGGGAGAACGCAGGCAGAGGGAGAGAGAGAAGCAGCTCCCTGCTGATCAGGGAACCTGATGCAAGGCTGGATCCCAGGACCCTGGGATCATGACCTGAGCTGAAGGCAGACACTTAACCAACTGAGCCACCCAGGTGCCCTTCTTTTTTTTTTTTTTTAGATTCCATTTATGAGTGGAATCATATGGTGTTTGTCTTTCTCAGCCTGACCTAATTTATGTAGCATAATCTTCCCTAGGTCCATCCATGTTGTCTCAAATGGCATGATATCATCATTTTTATGGCTATGTAATATTCCATAATATTACAAAGAGACTTAAAAAAAGGATGTGGAAAAAAATATATATATATACCACACTTTTTTTTTTTTTAATCTATTTGTCTACTGATGGACACTTAGGTTATATCCATGTCTTGACTATTGTAAATAATGCTGCAATAAACATAAGGGTGCATATATCTTTTTAAATTTGTGTTTTTATATTCTTTGGGTGAATACCCAGTAGTGGAATTACTGGATCAGATAGTAGTTCTACATTTAACTTTTTGAGGAACCTCTATACCGTTTTCCACAGTGGTTGTACCAATTTACATTCCCATCAATAGTGCACAAGTGTTTTCTCTACATCCTCATCAATGCTTTTGTTTCTTGTCTTCTTGATTTCAGCCAATCTAACAGGTGTGAGGTGATATCTCATTGTGGTTTTGATTTGCATTTCCCTCCTGATGAGTGATGTTGAGCATGTTTTCATTTGTCTGTTGGCCATCTGTATGTCTTCTATGGAAAAATGTCTACTCAGGTTTTCTGCCCATTTTTTAATCGGGTTGTTTGTTTGTTTTGGTGTGAGTTGTAGAAGTTCTTTATGTAATTGGGTGTTAACCCCTTATCAGATGTATTGTTTGCAAATATCTTCTCCCATTCAGTAGGTTATTTTTTTGCTTTCTTACTGGTTTTCTTTGCTATGCAAAAGTTTTCAATTTACTGTGCTGTGTGAAAGTTTATGTTTGCTTTTGTTTCCTTGTCTTAGGAGAGGTATCTAGAAAAATGTTGCTGTGGCTAATGTCAGAGAAGCTACTGCTTATGGTCTCTTATAGGACTTTTATGGTTTCAGATCTCACATTTAGGTCTTTATTCCAGTTGGGAGTTTATTTTTGTATATGGTGTTAGAGAGTAGTTCAGTTTCATTCTTTTGCATGAAGCTGTCCACTTTTCCTAGCATCATTTATTGAAAAGACACTTTTCCCCATTGTATATTCTTGCCTCCTTTATCATAGATTAATTGGCCACACAAATGTGGATTTACTTCTAAGATCTCTATTCTGATCCATTGATCTTTGTGTTTGTTTTTGTGCCAGTTACCATACTGTTTTGACTACTACAGCTTTATAGTGTATCTTGAGATCTGGAATTGTGATACCTTCACTTTCGTTCTTCTTCCTCAGAATTGCTTTGGCTATTTGAGGTCTTCTCTGGTTCCATATAAATTTTAATGCTATTTGTTCCATTTCTGTGAAAAATGCTGATGGTGTTTTGATAGGTATTGCATTGAATCTGTAGATTACTTTGCGTATATGGACATTTTGACGATATTAATTCTTCCAATCCATGAGCATGGGATATCTTTCCATTTGTTTGTGTCATTTTTCAATTTCCCTCATCAGTGTTTTAAGTTTTCAGAGTACAGGTCTTTCACTCTGTTGGTTAAGTTTATTCCTCAGTGTTTTCTTCTTTTTGGTCCAATAATAAATGGTATTATTTATTTTATTTCTTAAAAATATTTTATTTATTTATTTATTTATTTGAGAGAGAGAGAGAAAGAAAGAGTGCACAGGCAAGCGGGGTAAGGATAAGAGAGAGAGAGAGAGAATCTCAAGCCGACTTTGTGCTGAGTGGCTGAGCCCCAAAGTGGGTCTCCATCTCGGAAGTCAGATGTAATGACCTGACCCAAAATCAAAAGTCAGACCCTGAACTGTCCTAGGTGTCCTGAGCCACCTTGGTGTCCCATAAATGGTATTATTTTAAAAATTTCTTTTGAATTTCTCTTTCTGTGACTTTGTTGTTAGTGAAAAAGTTATTTATTGACAATGATGAGAAAATCTGTAATTGTCATTTAATTTATGTGCATTGTATAGGACAACCCTTATTTTTACAAGGAAAGAAACTAAACATTAGCCATGTTGTTAAGTCTTGCTCAGATGAAAAAATATAATCTGACTCATACATTTTGGATGCATTAAAGGATAAAAATATACAAAAAGAAAATAATGACTAAATAAGAAATTATAGGTATTTATAGGATCTATAGACGAACAGGTGTCTCTAAGGATAAAATAAAGGAAGAAATCAAAAAAGGAAATTTTATATTTGAGTACATAAAAATGACAATCTTTTGCAAAAAAAGGCCTCCTGAAACAAAATTAAAAGACTACAAACTCAGAAATGTATTTGTGACAGATATGGTAAACAATGTGTAGTACAGAAAACTTAAAAGATTGCTTACAAAGTAATAGAAAAAGATGGAGCTTGGGGTGCTTGGGTGGCTCAGTGGGTTAAAGCCTCTGCCTTTGGTTCAGGTCATGATCCTGGGGTCCTGGGATCAAGCCCCACATTGGGCTCTCTGCTCAGCAGGGAGCCTGCTTCCTCCTCTCTCTCTGCCTGCCTCTTTGCCTACTTGTGATCTCTGTCAAATAAATAAATAAAATCTTAAAAAAAAAAAAAAGATGGAGCTTTAATAGGAAAATAGCCAAAGTGTCAGTGGAAAATTCACACAAGAATTTATATTTCCTGACAAGAGAAGGAAATATATAATCATATATCATATATAAACATATATATAATATATAAAGAAAAATTATTCAATGTCACAAATTATAAAAATACATTTAGAAATGCTATCTTATTAGCATTTTGCTAAAATTCTAATTTTACCATTTGCCAAAATGGTAAGTATCTAAAGTATCATTAAATCTAGAATGATATTAAATAAATACTCGAACAGCTGGAAACAACTGATATAAAATTGTTGGAGGGAATTTGTGCACTATTAAACAAAACCCAAAAATACACATACATTGCTACCCAATGATTTCAATTCTAGAAAAGCATCATAGAAAATTAACAGTAGAAGTGTGAACAGATTATATACCAAAGGCAATCATTCCAGAACTATTCGTAACATCAAATACTTGAGGAAAAAATGCCCAATATCCAACAGTAAATTATGTATCTCCAAAGTGTAGATGTTGTTAGACAATTATTAAAGCTGTTTTGTCAGAGACTTCACTGACTTGAGAAAACATTCGTGTTGTTAAGGGAAGAAGAGAAGCAGGTTGAAAATAACAATTCTAGTTTCATAGTACACAAGCGGTTAAAAGACCATGAAGGAAATTCTTCAAGATGCCAATACCATTAATGGTGTTATGTCTTATTGGTGGGATCCCTAGTAATTTTTACATTCTTCCTAACACTTTTAAGAATTTTTCCAGATTTTTACAATAAACATACATTATAATAATAATCAGAACGAGAGGGAGAGTGAGAGAGGGAAACTTTCACATTCCATGTGGAAATGTTTATTAAAAAATATTAAAGATAGAGACAAAGATAAATTCAGGTCAATTTATGAGTCTGCCAGGTACCTTTCTGCAGGTACTCAAGTATCAGAAACTTGGGTACTTCTTTTGAACAACGGGAGAATTTACATCATCACAGAATTATAGAGCAAGAAGGGACCTTTTTGATCCCCACAACAGGAAGGCACTGTGCCCATTTGGTTCACCAGTTGGTGCCCATTACCCAGTTCAGTATATTTGCAATGAAAGAAAATATGAAGACTACCCCAGTTCACTGTACGTATAGAAAAACTGCTTCCTCCAGAAACAAAAGGGCTTTCTTGCCCAAGATTACACGTTTTCCCCATGAAATGACACCAATAGTAGCAGTACTTGGGGTTACTACTACTACCAACACCTACCGCTATCTACTGCTTGCCAGGCACTCCCCCAGGTGCTTTATGGTGCATCAATTAACTTAACCCTCCTAACAACCCTATAGGGTAGATATTGTTACTATCTGCGTTAAAGAAGTGAGGAAACTGAGTCACCAGCTGCATCGGTATTTCACTCTCCTTTCCTCCCTGCAATTTTAGGCAGATCCTGATGACCCAAAAATTCGCTCTGACGCTAGCTAGCTTGGATCCTCACCAAGGGCCGTCCCTAGGGCGCGTCTGTGAGTGTGTGTGATGCTGGAAGCAGGGAGATTTTAAAGACCCGTCGCAGTGTAAACAATACTCTGATGTCCTGTGTTTTTTACTCTGGCTTCACGCCTGGAGCGCCCCTCCTGGCGGGCCACGGGGACCGGGGATACCACGGGGGACCGCGGCGTCTCTCGCCCTCCCCTGCGCGGCGAGCCTCGGGCCCGGCGGCGGCGCATCCCCTCTGGACCCGCTGGGCCGGGCCGCAGCCCCCGCCCGCGCCACCTGCGCCCGGGCTCCCGCGTCCCCGCCCCGCGTCCCGCCCCCGCGCCGCGCCCGCGCCCCGCGGTCCCTCCCTCCGGCGTGACGGGAGCACCGGCGCCGGCTGCCCGGCCCTGAGCGCAGCCAAGCCGTCAGCGGGCGGACGGGCAGTGGGCGAACGAGCGGTGAGCCGAGCGCGCCGCACCCGGGGAGGCTGCCTTCCTGCCAGCCGGCGGACCGCAGCGGGACCGAGATGCGGCTCCTCGCCCCGGGTCCGGCGCGGGGGAGGGGCCGGGGGCGGCGGGCGGGGGCTCCCCGCTGCGGGCTCTCGCCGCCCTGGAGCCCCGCCTGGATTTGCTGCTGGGCGCTCGCCGGCTGCCGGGCGGCCTGGGCTGGGGACCTGCCCCCCTCCTCCTCCGGCCGCCCGCTTCCTCCTTGCCTGGAGGTGAGCCGCACCTGGTCCTTTACCTGGAGTTTGCGGGGGAGGGGGAGGACGGAGCGGGAGGCGAGGGGCGAGGCGGGTGCCCGGGTGTCCCTCCCTGCCGTCGCCTTTTGCCTTCCTTGGAGGACGGGGGCTTTCGTGTGTTGCAGGGATGAAGTTGCCCTCCCCGGGAGGCTGGCCGATAGAGGGTGTGTGGCTTTACTGTCTTTTGGGGGCTGCTTTTCTGTTCGCGCTCCTGCTTTGAGGGCTCTGAAGGACTTTGCGGCGCCCTCTTCAGAGTGCCAGGCTTGAGGACTTGGGCCTTGGCAGAGATTTCAGCAAGTGGGGTGGCGGGGCGACTGGGGAAGCCCCGCTAGTGGCATTTGGAGACCCATCCCTTCACAGCTTTTCTGGAGAGCCAGATGTTGCCACAGGAGGGTTTCCCGCTTCCCCCACCCCCATGTCCCTCCTCCCCGTTTCTCCGTCGCCTTCTCTTCCCCTAGACCCTGTAGGGGTCTCTACAAACCCCGTTCTCCCACTCGCCCGCACTCAGATTCCTGATAAGGCCCTGGGGACTTGCTGAGCCACTGTGTGGTATCACTTGGCATCCTTCTGGCAAAATACGGATATGAATTAGAATAAAAGAGTGTGTACTTAGGGAAGAGGCGGGTTGGTGATCTAGAAAATTAGAAAAGACAGAGTGAATATGCTCCTTTTGGGGGGTGTTCATCTGGCTGAAGCATCGCCACTGTTTATTTTGTACTTCGAGATTATTGTTGACTTCTAGCCAAAAAGAAGAAATTGTGGGTGATGAGATTTTCTCCCGCTTTTAGGAAAACTGGACTTAAGGTGCCAAAAATTTACAGGGGGTGTCATTGGTTCTTGTAGTGGGTGTTTATCTTTCCTTTTAGTCTTCCAGAAAGTGTAGCCTCTTAACGAAAATCAATGAGGGGAAGGAAGCAACATTTGTGACCTACTTTGAGTGATTATGTTTGGCAGGATATGGGGAGTAGATACTGTTTTTAGGGAGATTGCTAGGAATCAGGGTGATGGGTCATTTTAATTTTTGTAGCAAAAATAGGTTAGCCAATAGCCCCTCTGGGAAGAAAGGCCAGACCCTGTTCCTTTGTGTGTGATGCTGTAACTTTTGAATTTCACCCAGGCTTGAATTATAGATTATCTGCGTTCTGGATATCATCCATCACCCTTGGATTTTCATCATCTTCTCTCATAGTACAAGTCCCAAGACAGACTGAAATGAGAGAGAAGCAGATCAAAGGCATGTGTGGGAGCGCACGGGAGTGTTGCAATGGGGGAAATGAGGGCAAGCTCTCAAGAAAGAGCTGTGTTTAACTTCGGAGTTGATCAATGTAATTAGTAGTTTAATCTGTGTTCTCCAACTTTACCTTTCACCTGGGAATGATCCGTTCTTCCAGTTTTCCACAGAAAGCTGCTTCTTGGACATCCTCAGATTGAACTGTTCTAACCCGACAAATGTAAAGCTTTGCTTCCAGACCCTAGCCTCAATGGGCACACCATACTTCTTCTGAAATGGAATGAAACATCTTGAGGTTTTTGTCACACTAATTCTTAGTAGTGAAGGATATATTTGAAATGCCAGGGTGAGATTTGGGGCCAGTGGACTGATGATTTTTGGTCACTATGACTAAACTGGTCATTTGGACGATCACACGCACCAGGCATGTACACCTAGGAGGAACAGAGTAAGAGTCTGCAGCCTAACAAAGAAATAGTGACACGAGAAGGAGGAAGATGACAAAGTTCAGGAACACTCTCTTCAATTAATCCCAGCTCGTTTGTTGCTCTGACTTTAGAAATTGCATGTGATTCAGTTCCTTGAGGTCTCCTTTGAATTTGCCCCCCAAAAGTGGGAATGCGTGACTCCTGTGGAGGGATCGTATTGAGCTTGCCTGTGGCTGGTTGTCTTTTTAGAAATGGTGATGCACGGATGCATTGATATTCTTCCTGATGACTGACAACATTTGTATGATGACTGACTGAAAGTTAGAGGCTCCTCTGGAAATAGGAGAGGCCAAGCAGTCTCACAGGGGCTGAATCTGCTCCAGGGCATCTGGTCTAACTAGCTGAGACAGTTTTCTAGAATTGATCGCTGTTTCTCTAAGACATTGATTTTAAGAGGAAAGGGAGAGGAGCAGGTATTTTCCAGGCTCTGAGGGTAAGGGTCTGTTGTCGTTTGAGGTGGAGCTAGCTGTGGAATTATAGGCCAACTCTTGTGGACAAAGATATAAAATAATTATTTTGTGTTCACTCTTACCTGTTTATCCCTGTCCATGATTGAGTAAAAGAAAAGGAAGTGAATGCCATACCCCAGAACAGAGCTATGTGCTGGGAGCAGAGTGAGAGAGTACAGTGAGTGTCAGCAGCTGGAAACTAAGGCCAACCTCTTAATAATAGGAGACAATATTGAAAAGGATGGAAAAGTCTGTGATTCTAACCTCCTCTCCCCACCTCCCTAATAGTTTGAGTTTCACCCTCATCGACCAGTATTTTTATAAAAGTAGACATGATTACATTACGTAAACTTTAATTTTCCTTGCTTGCTCCTTAGAAGAAAGCAAGGGAAGGAAAAAGAAACAGAAAATTGGTCTGGGACTAATCAAGTTACAATCACTGGAGTTCAGAAAAAAAACCTTCAAAAAGACGATTGAGTTATGGGTAAAGTTTCACTTAGATTTTTGCAGAGAATGGGACTCTGGGGTGAAACTCATGAAGTATGGCTTCCTTTGTCAAGTCATTGGATTATGGAGCTGAAGAGGGGAGAAAGTGAGGACCTTTGGAATGAATGTTCAGCTGGTGATCAGATCAGCAGGGTAGAAGCACAAGCACAAACAGGAAGGCTGTAGTTGGGGAGACAGAAAAAAGTAAAGTCAGTGTGTCAGAGAGGAAGGACAAGAGGATGTGACTTTGGTTGGTGGTGTTGAAGGGAAAAAAGTATGAAGACTAGATGTCAGAAAGTGCAGAATTAATTTCTCAGGCTTATGGATGGGGAAACTTAGGAAGGATAAGCATCCTCTGGGTTTCTTGGCACCAGTGTTTTACTTGTAAAAGAACAGAAATAAAAATTGATGAGATTAATATACATTAAAGGAAAACAATCTATGTAAATGTTAGAGTTGATTATTGCTGACTTAGTAGGCCTGGATCCTGATAGTTCAGGAAAGGTCTACGGGGAGATTTCAGAGGCTCAGAGGATAGACTTATCCAAGAATGGAATGGACTGGAATTTTTGACTCATTGAATAATAGGACTTAATGGGAGTGCCAGAGGAAAAAAATGTTAAAGGCCAACAGATGATTCAGAGGTGGAGTAAGGTATTAGAAGATAGAGTGCATGAGAGTAAAAAGAACAGAACTAAGTGGATTATGTATGCATTATTTAAATTTGGAAAATTAAATCACAAAATAGCTTGATTCTTAGTTCACAGCTCTGAAATCCTACATAATACGATTTTCTACCAGTCTCCGAATCTTGAGAAAGATGCCTTTGTGCCAGCAGTTTTTATTCCACAGACATTTATTGAATGTGCCAGGTGACATGTTGGGTGATGTGAAATTACAAATTAAAAAAAAAATTTAATTGGGTAAGGATGAGACAGAAATGTCAACAATTGCAATGAAGTGACTTGGGGCCATGAGAGAAGAAAGGGGAGGTCCTATGCAGTGAGAAAGGTCAGAAAAGGCCCTATAGAGGAAGTGAGTGGGACCTGAAAGATAAGGAATATGCCAAGCAGACAAAGGTCAGGTGTGCCTGTGGGCCAGGAGGACATTTCCGGTGTAGAACACAGCTCGAGAAAGGGCAGAGAGATAAAACTGTTGTCTTATAACAGGGTGTAGCTGGGATACAGCATGGAGAGCTTAGTGAGAGATGAGTCTGTGAGGTAAGCGGGAAAAGCTTGATCCTGGGGAGCTGTGTGTATTCTGAGAAGCTGGTGTTCACCCGATAGATGTTGGGGAGCAATGGGATAATGGAAACATCAGGAGCAACAAAATACGCTTAAGTTTGGCAATGGTGTAGAATCCATCTCAGTGGGGGAGGAGACAAAGAGGTGAGACCTGCTAGGAACAGTTGCAGTAATCCAGGTAAAGGAGGACAGACCTCCTTGAGGAGGAGCAGTGAAGAAGGCAAAGAGGGCATGCTGGTGCAAGGTCAGAATTGACGGGAAGTGGATGTGGAGGATGAGGAAATGAAAGATCCTGGCTTGAAGAGCAGATGAGGAGCTTGGTTCTGGAGAGGTTGACTTCAAGTAGAGTTGACCAGTAGGGAGTTGGGTATCAGGCCGTGTAGCTCAGGGGCCTGGTCTGTGCTGATATGGGAATCACTTGAACAAAAGGCATGGTTGAAACTGCTTTATAGGATGCAATTGTCCAAGGAGTGAGAACAGAGGGGATAAAGGGTAAGATGGATTTTACCAACATTAACTGTGGCAGAATTGGGGGCGTCCACAAAGGAGACATGCAAGTAATGCTAGAGTAAGAGAGATAGACTGTACAGAGTATGAGGAAGGTGAGAAAAGCCTTTGAAAGATATCTAAAAAAAGATAAAAGCCTTTTTCCTTCGGCCAAAGAAACTCAAATAAGATGAGGACCAAAAAGGGAAGATTGAATCCGACCATGGGTTGCTGGTACTCAATGCCATGTGGTCCCTGTGGAATGGTGGGGATGGCTTGAGTAGTAACTGGGAGGTGAGGCAGTGGGGGTAGTGATAAGAGGAGAATTTTATTAAATAGCCTTTGTAGATTGGGTAAGAGATTGGGTCTTTCAAGTCCACGCAAATCAGAAGAGTGGCAAAGGACCCTATCTTCTGTTTCAGACTTGGAGGGCAACAGTTGAGAATGCCCTTTCAGCAGGCAGTCTCCAAAGGTCATGGGCTGTGGGTAAGGGTGGCAGAGCTTCTAAAGTCACACTGTTTTGAAAGGGGTTAGGACTCAGCCTTCGTTTTCAAGCGGTTACGATAATTAATCTTGCCTGTGAGGCTTGTGGAGGTGATTTTCCATTTCAAGCTCTTAAGCTCAGAATCGTTTCTCATGTTTTAGGCAAATGTGAACAAGTATTCACACCATCAATATTTACAATGTAAAACTAAGAGTTGACAGTTCTGTGAAGTGTCATATTTTAGCACAAGGGATGGAAATAGAGCATAGTATAGAGTGGCACATTTGCCTATCATAGAGTATTCCTCAGAAGTGTCTTGGATCTTATAATAATTCCTTATTGTCAGAAAACACCAGTCAAATTTTGGTGCCTTTTCCTTCCTCCTGAAGAAACCGTGGATAATTCTTGTCCCTGAATCTAAGCTATGTGTACTATTTCAGTATTAAACCCATGTTTATTGTGTACTTAAGTACCAGGTACTGGCGGTAGAACAATGAAGAAAACATATGGCTGTGCCCACATTGAGCTTTACAGGCTCGTGGGGGCAGAATCAAAACACCACCCACCATTAAGCATGTTTGCCATAGTGGTGTGATGGAAAATTTTGTGTGCAGTGGGAGTATATGGCCATTCTACTCTGGGGTTGGGGGGATTCCCAAGCAAAAGACATTAAGGATGAGTGGCAGTTTGTTGGATGGAGGTTAAGCTTGGTGGTGATAGAACATCTCAAACAAAGGAAGCCTCCTGGCAGGGAGCAATTTCTGTATCCTCCTTTAACCCCTCAACCCTTTAACTGCTAAAGACAAAGGATCTTTTCCCAGGATTGTAGTCATAGCCTGTCGTTTTCTCCCGGGCATGTGTTTGCCATTCTACAAGTGCTTCTTCACACACTCAGGACCGCCCTGTAAGGATGGGAGGGTTGTGTACTATAGAAGGGCACACAGCAGTGGGGACAGGTAAGAGCTGGAACCCTTCCAGTATATGTGTGGCCAGCCAGCAATCCTGGCACAGGTCTGTGTCCATCTGCAGGAAGGAGTTTCTTCTCCTGCTTCATAGGTCCAAAGGTGCACCATTTCCTAAGTCCTGTAAAGGTCCATGTGCTTTACCAGAGGCTCTGAGCACCCTTCCCTTCTCCACCCCACCGAAGTCCATGATATGCTTGTGGAGGAAAGGATTTCATCATGTTACTCAGCAAACAGTGATTAGATATCTTTATGTTTAAGACACCTTAGGGGCTTTAAAGAGGAGTAGGACATACTACTCTTTAAATTTCATACAATCTTTCCTGATTGCACTAATCACTGCCTTGAAAATAAAGTAATGTGGGTGGCCTCCACTTTTTCCATTATAAAAAGAGATTGATCTTTATAGTACATTTAATCTTAATTGACATCTTCTCTCAGTTATACCAGATTTAAGACTGCAATAAAAACCCAGTGATTAGAATATATTGAAGTTTACTCTCAACTCGGTTAATAGCTCTGGAGCTCAGGATACTATTTATTGCTTATTCAAACCTTCACTTTTAAAGTTTTTTTCTCTAGGTCAGTGGTTCTCGGAGTGGGATCCGAGGACTAGCAGAGTTAACGTTACATGGGAACAGGTGCCTGGTGGCTCAGTTGGTTAAAAATCTGCCTCTGGCTCAGGTCATGATCCCCTGGTCCTGGGATCAAGATCAACAGGCTTCCTGCTTCTCCCTCTGCTGCTCCCTCTGCTTGTGCTTGCTTGCTCCCTCTCTCTGTCAAATAAATAAAAAGAATCTTAAAAAAAAAAAATTACCTGGGAACTTGTTAGAAATGCAAGTTCTTGTGCTTTGCACAGCAGTCTGTCTTAGAACTATCTCCCCAGGGGATTGTGTTGTACCCTGAAGTAGGAGAATCACTTCTCTAGGTATAAGGTGAGGAATATAGTTTAGTTGCCTGAAACCCAGGGACTTGTTTCATTGTTAATGCTTCTTCAGCTGTAACTCAAGCGGACTTGCTGTTTCTGCAGGGCATCTCAGAAACTCCTACAATAAACACATCAAATGGAGCACAAGCTCCTCCCATTACCATGTATCAGCAAGCATTTCTCTGTTATCTTCCATACACCAGGTACTAGGCAGAATGCTGCTGATAATACAGAATGCAGAGGACATTGTCATCCCTCTCTAGGAGCCTGAGGCCTGAGGGAAGAAAGAAGCATGCATTCATGGAAATTAATGAGTGTTTCTCCCTGCAATAGACATTGGAATAGAAAAAAAAAAAAAACATGGTAATATTAAGAAAGTATGGTCAGGCTTCTTGGTAAATGTTTGCCAATGTTTGCTAGTTACGGGAAGGAGATTGTTGTGTATATTTTGCTCCAACTGCAAAGTGTCTTCTTATTATAGTAGACGTAGGATCAGAGGTGATCGAAGAATCACATCTGGGCTCTGCCACTGGTTTATGGGACCTTGTGCACATCAACTTCTTTGAATCGTTCTTTGTCTGAAAATGGAGACAGTAACTCCTGCCTTATCCACGTTAGAGTTACTGGGAGAATCTAATGCATTTGAAGATGCTTTGTAAATTTTAATGCAATGCCAGATAGTAGTTACTATGCTTGTCTAAGAAACAGTGTTTCTGAAAGGATGAAGTGTAAAAGGGCTAGGAAGTGGAAAGGAAATTTTTTTACTTATGAAAGTATTTTATAGAAGTATTTTTCCTAATTATGCAAGTTGTGCATGGTGAAATTTTAGAAAACAATAGAATGTATTTAAAAATTCAGCCCTAGTTCTTCCACTTGGAGATACCTGGAATTAAAGTATTAGCTCATTTTCTACTTATGCATTTCTTTTTTCAAAACTACAAGTAAGCCCAGAGTGTCTTTTTCTCTCTCGTTGTAACCATTTCCCAATGACCCTAACACTTTTTTGTAAATATTTCCATAATAGTTATAAAATATTTTAATATGTAATATATTGCAAAATAGTGCATCATTTGAATGTCTGCCACTGTTCACTTATGAGTCATTTACTTCACCATTTCACTGACGATGCTCTCTTCTAGGTCAACAATGACCTCTTCTTCACTAAATCCAGCTGTCATTCCTCTTTTTTACCTGCTTGGTCAGAGGCCCTGGACCTGATTGCTCGGTCATGGCTGAAACTTGTACTTGGCTTCTGGCACACCTCGCTCCCATGGCTTTTCTCTTCATGGTGATTCTTCTCAGTCATTCCTGGTTCTGTCTCATCTCCCTGACTTCTTTACACTGGGGCTTTCCAGCCCTTCCTCCTTGGCCCTTCTGTCTTTTTTGTCATCCTCACACTCTTGGTGATTTCATCCAGTTTCTCGGCTCTAAATACCATCTACGTGTGGACAGCTCTCAGGTTGACATTTCTGGGGCAAGCTTTCCCTGGATTCCCAGCAAGCACAGCCTGTGTGTCTTCTCGTGGGTAGTTACCCCGCATATCTGACATATCTGACATATCTGACATATCTGAAGTTCATCTCCTGACAATGCCCCAAACTTACCCCTTCCCCATTTCCTTTAATGACAGCTCCTCCCTTCCCGTTCCTAAGGCCTATAAAATGTGGGAGTCTCCACAGACTTCCTTTTCTCCCACATCCTATATCCAGTCTGTCTGGATATAGGACATTCTTGTCTCTGCTTCAAGACATTTAGCTCTAGAAATTTTCACCTTCTGGACCACACCACAGTCATCTCTCGCCTGGATTATAACTTCTCATTTAGACTTCCTTTAGTCTGATCTCAACAGAGCGGTAAGAGATCACCTAAAACCCAAGTCCAAAACAGTGTTACTGTACTGCTCAGAGCTCTGGGAAGGCTTCATTCCCAATCAAAGCTCTGAGGGTGGCTTACAGGACCCAGTGTGGTCCAGCATCCACTAAGCCCCCATTGAGGCTTAAGAAAGCCTGTCTCTTACTGCTCCCTCCGTTCTTCTCTTGGCTTCAGCCTCCCCAGTCTCCTTGCTCTTTGTGGAATATGGTTGTGTGAGCTCCTTTCTCAGGAGCTGCCTCTTGGCTCTGCTTGGACCTTCCTTCACTCAGGTGTTTGCCTGGCTTTCTCCCTCATGTGCTTCTGGTTTCTGCTCAGTTCTCATCTTCTCAGTAGGACCTTCTCTGGGCACCTGTTGAAAATAGCACCCTCCTCCTTCTCTCCTCATTTCGTGCTTTTATTATTCTCCATAGCACTTTTCAGCATCCATGATAATATATATTCTAGTTATTTGGGTTTTTTAAAAATATTTATGACTCCCCCTCAATAAATTGCGAGCTCCATAAAGATAGGCCTATATCTATATTCCTTCCTCTCTCCCAGCTTCCCTCCCTTTTTCTTTCTCTCTTTTAAAATAAGCTACTTTTTCCCTGGTACCTCAAACAGTGCTTGACACAGTAAACACTTAATAAATGTTTATTGAATGAATAAGTAAATTTAATTTGGGGCACTGAGGTTTTTAATTGTAATTTTAAAAAATGTTATAATTACATAAACCATGTCTGAATTTCTTATTATTGAAGCTAGATCACTTGCGTGGGAAATCTTAGGTTGAAGGATATGAACTATATCCTGGCCGACAGTGAAAACTGTAACTTACTCTTACTAACTTGATGGTGGAAAATGCTGTCTCATTGACGCAATTTATGTTTCCTTAATGGCTACTGAGGGTTAGTATTTTTCATATCACTTACCTTTTTATATTTCACTTTTTGGGCAATTCTCTGTTTAGGTTTTTCACTCAGTGTTTTTCTTACATATATGATCTCTTCATTGTAGTAAGGATAATATTCTTGTAGTAAGGATAATATAATACATTGAAAATATTTTTTCCTTGATTTTTTTTCCTGACTACATGTTTTGAGAGAATACCCAGAGTAATTACTTACACCATAAAAATGTAGATGGAATTACTTCCCTTAACATATCAAATAGGAATAAATTTAATTTTTAACAAGACTGATGTTTGGCACATAGTGTCTTATTAAATTCCTACAGTAAATGAAGTCTCATGTGTTTGGCTGACAAAAATACTGAAGCAACTGCGAAGTGACTAAGAATTCTTGGGCTTGGATTGACAGTCTTTTGTTCTAAGATTCTGTTTTTGAAATTTTAAGACTGCCCTACTTCATTCTTTGTTCCTCATTTTCAGTGGCCATTCACATGTTTGTCCGTTCGTCTAGCATTTAATGAGTTCATATGGTGTGTTTCTCTCACGGGAAAGCTAATAATACGTCAGTCTTTGATTATACCACAGACCATTAAGTGCTGTGCAGAGTCGTGTGCTGGGTTCAGCAGAAGCACAGAGAGGGGGGCCGGTCAATCAGATTAAGGAGCCCTGGCTTCAGAGAAAGTCCTGTTTGAGCTGAGTTTTGAGATTTCCAGAAGTGCATCCCAGCATGCACAGAGGCCAGCCACCTTAGTCAAAACAAGTGGGCTGTGTGACTGTCCAGTGGCACGAACTCTTGGGAGCATTTCAAGGGCTAGAAGGAAGGCACATGGATAGGAGTGGCAGGGGATGAGGAGGCTGTGAAGAAGGCAGGAAAGCTCTGGGGAGCCACTGACACCAGATGGGAAGGGCTGTTCTGTTGTTGAATGGAGGACAATAAAACAGGGATCTTAATGGAGGCCAGACGATCGGTTGGGGGACTGCTGCATCTCCCAAGGGGAGAATAAAATCCAGAGCTAAGCGACTGACAGAGTGGAGGGGGAGGGTGGCGCTGGATGGGACAGTTGGCAGGCTCCGGTGGCTGCTAGGTTTTCTGCCTTGGGCTACTGGATGGATGCTCCTCTTTCATTGAGGTGGAACATTTAGGAGGAGGAGGAGGCTGGGTGGCTGGAAGAAAGAGAATGAGTTCATTATTGACATCCAGAGTTTCAGGTGCCCCAGGGACATCCACACTGGGCTCTCCCCGAGACAGCTGCAAGTCTGCCAGTGCCACAGACACCTCTCGAGCCAGGAGCCCAGGGAGAGGTACTTGAGGCTACTGATGTTGATGAGGTCTCCTGAGCTGTGAACACAGCGCGGGAGCAGTGTGTTGAGGAGAGGGCACAGGGAAATACCGGGGTTTAAAAAGCAGGCCAATGGGGCCCCCTGGGTGGTTTAGTGGGTTAAGGGTGCAACTCTTGACTTCAGCTCAGGTCATGATCTCAGTGGTCCGGCCCTGCGCTTGGTGGGGAGTCTGCTTGAGACTCTCTCTCTCTCTTCCTCCTCCCCCACCCTCTGTCAGATAAATAAGTAAATCTTCAAAACAAAACAAAACAACAAAATCAACAGAGTGAGAAGCAATGGAGAATGAGCCTAAGAAGGGGCAGCCAGTAGAGCGATTGCATAGAAGCTGGCTGAGGGTAGCTGGCTGGTAAGTGTGGAGAATGAGAGACATGTGGTGTTCCTGGATGTTCAAGAAGGTATTTGCAGTGTTGTGTCTTTGTATGCCAAGAAGCGGGGGTATATGCTGAAGGATGGTATAATAAGCAGATCATTGGCTATTTGAACAAATGTACCCTAACGTATATTAATTTAAGGAATTGATGCTAATCTGGAGGAAGGTCTTCAGTATAATGCTCTAGCCCCCCCCCCCCCCCATTCACAGGGGATACATTCTAAGACATCCAGTGGATGCTGGAAATCCTGGACAGTACTGAATCCTGTATATATTATGTTTTTTTCCTGTACATACACTTCTGTGACAAAGTTTAAGTTAAAAATTAGGCTCAGTAAGAGATTGACAACAACAATAATAAAATGTAACAATTACAAAAATATACTGTAGGGAAAGTTATGCAAATGTGGTCTCTCCGAATAGCTCACTGTACTGTACTCACCCTTCTTGTGGTGGGGTGAGAGGATAAAATGCCTGCGTGATCAGGTGAAGTGAGGTGAGTCACGTAGCATTAGACTGCTGTTGACCTTCTGACTAAATCAGGAGGGGGGATTGTCTGCTTTTGGACGTGGAAGAACCACAGATAGAGGGGCCTCCTATACCTGTGGTATTAATATGTTATCTCTGAGCTGTTGTTGTTTCACTATTTAATCCATGTTTCGGTTTTGGGAAGGCTTAACCAAATTTTGTAAAGTCAGAAAGCTGGGAAAGATGCCTAATGAGTTGGAAAGCAGAATTGGGATTTAAGATGATTTGAAAGGCTAGAAAAATGGGCAAACATAATTGTTAAATGTCGACTGTTCTTTTTGCTTCTGAAATTTAGATGTTTAAGCCTAGGATGAGGAAGTCTTGCTTAAAAGTACTTTTAAAGCCATAGATGTCACATGGCTGCTAAAAGCAATGATAGGGTAATGTGTCTTAGGCTCTATTAATAATGAGCAGAGTGCTTGGCTCCGAGAAGGTAGACATTTAACTTAGGTTAGTGATTCAACTTAGGTGTAATATTTGAAGAGGGATTTTGACATATGGAGATGTTGACTTGACGTGCCAATTAGGAAATGAACTATTTGGAAAGTATGTCCAAATACTTGAGGACTGACCGAAGGAATTGAGACTGCTTAGTTCTGAGGAGACTTACAGGCATCATGATCGTGAACTTCAAATGTATTATGTGCAGTCATGTGTAAGAGGCATTGATATGATGCTCATTTAGAAGATGAAATTAGGATTAGTGGGTAGTAGACCAAAGAATGCTGAATTTAGTTCATTCAAGAAGGTGTTTTACTTCTTTTTTATATTTAATTTAATTTTATTTTGAAGCTTTCATCTATTTAATTGACAGAGAGAGAGAGACAGTGAGAGAAGGAACACAAGCAGGGGGAGTGGGAGAGGGAGAAGCAGGCTTCCTGCCAAGCAGGGAGCCCAATATGGGGCTCAATCCTAGGATCCTGAGATCATGAGCCAAGCCGAAGGCTAACACTTAATGACTAAGCCACCCAGGTGCCCATCTTTTTTATTTTTATTTTTAAAATTTTTTCCACGAAGGTGTTTTATATCTATAGAGTCATGAACTGCTTCTTTGTACTTTGAAATCTGCAGGGTTCCTGTTTTGGACAGACTGATGTCCTAGGTCACATCTATGAGTTCTGGTTTGCTATACTGTGCCTATATTCCTATGGTGGATCTAAGGGGCAGTTCAATGACTGCTCAAGGTTACATACATTCCTGTTGTAACAGGCAAGAAGATAAATCTTTATCCTTGGTGCTTTAGTTCTAAGACACATTCATTCTTAATTTGTCATATTTAGCACTTTATTCTAAGATTGCAACAGTGTAAACACAAAACAATGCCTTTGGTGTTTAACATCTTAAAATTGAGAGTTGAAAAAATTGGCCATTTGAAATTTAAGTTTGACTTCTATTTGGTAATTCTTGGGCATATTAATAATGCATACTGGGAAATAACTTGAGCCAAAATAACAGGAAATGCTTACACATATCTGAGCTTGGTATGCTAAGGAAATACTTCCCTATCTAAAGAGCAGATAAATATTAACACTATTTGCCCAATTTTTTATGACTCCTTTTTTTACATTTGACCTTCTGAAAATTAAATGCAGTATGTGTGCGTTCTAGAAAAATGAGGCAATAAAAATACTCATAATCCCGCCAAGTAAACACACTACTCTTAACACTGTAGCATTTGTAATAGGAGTGATAAATAAAAAGAACAATAGTCAGGTACAATTTTAGGGCTTTTCCTTTATTAATTAATTCATTCATCCTCCAGACTCTAATGAAGTTGGTCCTGATACTTCCTGCATGGTTGAATTACTACTTGTGAGCCCCAGCTGTGGCCCCAGTACCCATACTCATAACCATCAGGCTGCTCTGTCTACATCACATATATCAGACGTCTCTGCATATATTTCATTATGAATATACATGTATGTTTACAAAATGGGAATATTCTGCACAGTTTGGTATTCTTTTTTTTTTTTTTTTTTTTTCATTTAACAATTTGCTGTGAATCCATCCCCTCAGTTTGACTCCTAGAATTTTATACAGTTCTTAATGTAAGGTAAGACTCTGACTTGATTTCCTGAATAACCAGTTTTCTTAAATAGTAGTTTGAACAATCTATAATTCATCCTTTCACCATTGATTTGTTTTCTATACCATCTATTGGATGCATATAGATATATTCTTAATCTATTATTTTATATATAATATGAGACATATATATACTCGAAAACATTTGATTTCTTTTGGGCTACTTTCTATACTTTTTTTTTTTTTTAAAGATTTTTTTTTGTTTATTTGACAGAGAGAGACACAGTGAGAGAGGGAACACAAGCTGGGGGTGGGGGGGTAGGGGAGAGAGGCAGGCTTCCCACCCAGCAGGGAGCTCGATGTGGGGCTCAGTCCCAGGACCCTGGGATCATGACCTGAGACGAAGGCAGACTCTTAATGACTGAGCCACCCAGGTGCCCTACTTTCTATACTATTGATTTTTTTTTTCTACCAAGATTGCACACAGGACTTTATAATATGATTTTATAAGATACTTCTTGCTTTTCTTTCAAAGATTTCTTAGCTGCTCTCACTTCATTTAGTCTTCAGGTTCAACTTCAGAATAACTTTGAGAAGTTTAAAAAAGCTTGTTGGATTCTGTTGAATCTCTTAGGTTATTTGGAAAAAATTATCATCCTTATACACTTATCATTGTGTTTGAAGACCTAGTTTGCTTTGGTGCTTGGAATATTCTGTACTTTTCATGAGCACTGACTTTGTATTCCTAAATATTTTTTGTTACTATTTTTTCTGGCAGCAGTGCCCTACCATTTTTTAATGGAGTTTTCCCTGATAGGTTGAAAAGCCATTGGTTTTTGGAAATTAGTTGTATATCCAGTCTCTTATACAGTGGTCTTGTTAATTCTAGTATTTTCTTAATTATCTTCGATTTTCTTGATAACAAGTTCCACTTATTGAGCAGTTAAATGCGTGAAGCACTTTAGTTATAGTCACAGTAATCCGTACAGCCGTCCCTTCCTCTGCGTTTAGGAAAGTAAAGCTTGTGGAAAGTGAAGCTCAGAGGCAATGTATAACTTGAGAAAGAAGTCAGAGGTAGTGAGCCATAAGGCTGGGATACCTGTGTCCCCGGAGACCTCGCTTTCCACTGACCTTCACTGCCTCCCAGTCTGCCTACCCAGAACGGGTCTACACTTACAGCTTTCTACACCTGCTTCTCTCAGGCTTCGTACTGGATCTTACCTGCACCCAACACTCTTTATAATGTTTTTCATTTTAAGTCAATCGTTTTTAGATTGCTTTGTCTCAATGCAGTAATCCTTTCCTCATGTGTTTCCGATTGCTATCTCTGCTCCAAGGTAGGTGTTAGCATTGCACATGTTTTAACAAAAAGAGGTCCCTTTCCTGCTGTGTTTCACCAGTACACAGGGGCATACGTGGCCGTGACCATTGGTCCTCTTTTCTCGAGGATGTGGTGTCTGTGCAGAGTCCAATTTCTAGTCCAATTTCTCTTGTCTGGCAAACTTTATTCCCCTGGTACACTGATCACCTGAGGTGGGGTTGGTGGGAGCTCATTCTCTCTCTACTAGATTCTTGTATGGGAAAATTTTATAAGAATTTTTTTAAGAAGGAAAAAAGCAGAGTTCTCTGTGGTTCTTCCACAGTAAACACACATGACAGGCCCTGGATGTAGGGCATGTTCTGTCCCTGTCTTGAGGTGTGCAGTTGTGGGAAGAGAGAACTGAGAAGAGGTAAGCAGGAGTTGGGGGGGGTGGTCTGACGACATCTTAAAGCAGAAGCCTATCAGCCTTCAGATGTAAAAGGCCAAACTCTGTTGTTGGAAAAAACACTCTATACCAAAGACAATTCAGAATTAGAATCAATGGGCTATAGTTCTATCATTTTATCAAAACGATTTTAATGTTTTTGTTCTCTATTCCCTCTTTCATTAAAGACATCACAGCTACAGGGTCCAGGCATGGTTCTAAGTGTTGGGCACGTATTAACCCATTTAAAAGCGATCATTTTATTAGTCCACTCCTTCTTATGTAAATGATACTGTTTTAAGATGTTATTCAGATATTTTATGGGAAGGTTACACAATTGTCTCAACATTTTTGTGACGTTTATTGAAGATTAATTGAAGCACATTGAACTGCATAAATACGCAGTATGTAATTTGGTCAGTTTTGATACATGTATATACCTAGAAACCAGTAACATAATCACGATAGCCTTTTCTAATACCCCCAAAGGTTTCCTGCTCCCCCTTTGTAATACACCCCTTCATCTGCCCTGTCCCTAGGCAGGCCCTGATCAGCTTTCTCTCACTGTGGATTCACTTGAATTCTCTAGAATTTCACATAAATAGAATCCAACGGCATGCACTCTTTCTCTCTCTCTCTCTCTCTTTTTTTTTGGCCTGGCTCTCTTCACTTAGCATAATGATTTTGAGATTGATCATGTTGTGGTGTGTTCAATAGTTTGTTCCTTTGTTCCTTTTTATTGCTGAGTAGCATTCCATTGTATGGCTATACCACATATGCCCATCTATTTTTAACATACTATAGTTCTAATCATGGTATTTGATATGCTTAAGCTCCAGTATGATAATGTAATCTATGAATATCAAGAACTCATTAGCGAGCATTTCAAATAGGTTGTTTATAAAGTTTGGCAGCGGCAGCCTAAAATGTAAATGTAAGCGTGAAAGGACTGTTGGCGTTCTGAGATATTCTGGGAGGTAATTTAGTTTTCTGTTTTACTCAGTATTTAGTGCTATTTCAGATAAGTCTTGATTTTTTGAAAAGCTAATCATTCAGTTAGTCAGTCAGATAGGCTTGTTGTTGGAATTACTTCCACTTGCCTGCCTGTCTGCCTATAGATCATTTCGTTATCATTTAATGTTTGGCAGAGTACAGGGGACAAAGGAGGACCTCCCACCAAGCATTCAGAGGCTAAAATGAGGACTTTTTTAGTTCATGGTGATGAGCGTTTGTTTATGCTCTAGATGTGAATAATGTTGGTATTCATTTGGAAGGACAATTAAATGTATCCATTAGTTTCATTTACTAGTTGAAATTATATTTCTAAAAAGAAAAATCCAGCAAAATAGCTAACTTTAATTGCATTTTTCTTTTTTTGGTGGGAAGTGATGGGAATTTGGGTTGACTTAACATGTTTGCCTTTAGAACAAAGTAATAATTCTTTTAGACTAGTAGTGCTTCGGCAAACTTTGGGGACCCTTATATTTTTCTTTTTTCTCTTCCCTTCGCTTCCCTTCCCTTCCCTTCTTTTCTCTTCTTTTCTTCCCTTTCCTTTACGTTTTTTTCTTTTTTTCCCTCCAGAGAAACAAAAGGTGCTAAAAGGAACAAGGATTGTGAGACTGGCTGACCTGTCCTATTTGAGTTTATTTCTTCTGCAGCAGTAGCTGATGACTTCGACAGGACGGGGAGAATGATGTGACTCATTCGACTTGTTAGTAGTGAAGTTCTCCGTTCTCTGCCGGGTACACGCACACGCAGACCAGTCCTTAACCCTGACCTTCTTTTCAGCTATGATTTTTTTTCTGACCTCCTTTTCACAACCAGACCCTTGACCTTTATTTCTTCATCTTTCTACTCTTTTTTTCAACTCACTATATAGTCTGGCTTTTATCCCAATCATTTTCCTAAACCTCTTGCTATGGTCAGTAATCATCTAACTATTAGTGGTTTCTTTATTTCTCATCTTACTCCATTTCTCTGCAGCATTTAGTCCTGTTTCCAGGCTGCTCACTTTGCTTTCAAAGTCGCTGTAATCTTGTATCACTCAGTGTTAACATCCTTATTTTTTTAGCTAGCTACTCTTTTCTTTTTTGGTAAATGGTTTCCCCGGGTTTTTGCTTTTGGTTGCCTTCTCTTTGCATTATACGTGTCCTCTCTGAATCTTAACCATATTTTTCTTTGTTCTTAATTTTGTGTAAATAGAAGTAATACATATTTACTATACACAATTTGAGTATACATTTGAGAGTACATGGTTTGAGCATATTATAAACAGTTTTGAACAAGCAAAAAAGATGAGTATCACCTGCAGTCGTATTGTGGAGAACCATTGTTGGAATTTTTCTTCTGATGCCTGTCTGACATAAGCCTTTGTTCAAATGAATCTTAAATCCAACTTCCAGTGCTTCTCCAACAACTTCCAAAAACACATTTACAGCTCCTTAAAAGACACCTCTGGTGGGATGCCACGGATGCCTTCAAATGAAATACATCTGAACCAAATTTAATGTGTTTCCTCTCTGTACCTGAAACTGGTTTTTCTTCTTGCTTCCATTTCTGATTGGTTAATAGAGACTTGATGTCATTAGTTTTTTTCCTTCTTGTCTCTAAGCTCCACGTCACTCAGTCATAAAACAGATCATTTTAATTTCGTCTACCAAGTCCTTTATCATGTGGTCTCAGGAGACCGGTTTAGCTCTCTCCTTGTGCTCTCTACTCCCTTCCACTTCAGCCCTCTGTCTTATTCTGCAATCTAACTGTCACTCCCCATTGTTAGAGATTCTCTTGCTCTTTCTTCCTTCCATGCGGAGCTCATGGCCACATGTGCAAAGCCATTTCCTCTCTCTCTGGTGTAGCAAATCTCTAATTATCATCCAAGATCTGGATTAAGTGTCCTTACTTGTAGCTGAGCTACCCCTGTTCAGGTAGAATGAATCTAGGGCCAAACACTTCCTACATTTGCTTTGATTTGTTCGGCCTGGAGAAGAAGCCCATTCAAAGGGCTCCTTCCGATTGCTTTTAGATCTGTGAAGACGACCTTTAAAGGATGGACTTAAGGTGTATTTCAGACTACTGATCTGAGACCACTGAGTAGATGTTATGGAGAGGAAGATTTTTCTTCAGATTATGGAAGAACTGTAACCTTTAGTGATGTATAGCAGTGGGAGTGACTTTATAAACTAGTTAGCTTTTCATCAGTAGAAGTGCACAAGCAAAGACTAAATGACCATTTCTCCTAGATTTATTAATTTAATCAACATTATTAATCCCTTTACCAGCTGCTGTGCTGGAGGTCTCAGGATGAAAAAATAAAATCTTTTCTTTAAGGAGCTTAGAGTCTAATGTCGTGGTTCTCAACCTGGCTGCAGATTACAATCACAGACCAGTGATTTATTTCCATTTCAGAGATCCTGGAGGACAGAGTCTGGGAAACATCCTCCAGTGTACAGCCATGGATGATTATAATCACGTACAGTTACTTTTCAAAGTGCTATTTATTTAATACCTACTCCAGGGCAGGCTATATGATGTTCATTTATTCTTTCACCAAATACTTTTTCAGCCCCCTCTTTTGTGTTTGTCTCTGGGCTAGGTACCAGGAACATATCAGTGGACAAAAACAGGGTTCCTGCTTTAGGGAGTTTGTAGAAGGGTAGAATATGGACACCATACAAACATGTGACAGTTGGTAGAAGTCTAAGAAGAAAAGTAAAAGAGGGGAGGGGACAGAGAGGAGGTGTCTGTTATCTATGAGGTCAGGAAAAGTCTTTTGATGCTATGGCTTTCCAGCAGCGCCTGAATGTAGAGGGGGATCAAGCTCTGCAGACATCTGGGAACAGCATTTCCAAGCTATGGAATAGCAAGTGCAAAGGCCTTGAGAGAAGCATACACTTGGCGTGTTCAAAGAAGAATGACCCACTGTGGCTGGGGTGGAACAAGTGAGGGGGAAGTGACAGGAGATGTGAACACCAAGATCACAGGGAGGTGCCTTTTAGGACACATTGAAAACTCTGACTTTTATTCTGGTTGAGAGGAGAGCCCAGGGGGTTTTGAGTACAGGCATAACATGATTTATATGTATAAAGTTAAAACCAGCTGCTGTATGGAAATAGTGATAGAACATGGGTGAAAACAGATTAATTAGGTTATTCCAATAATCTAGGTGAGGCATTATGGCAGCTTAGATGAAGGTTTTAGGTGTGGAATGGTAAGAAGCAGTTGGATTCTGTGTGTATTTTGAATTAAAACCTATTTTTATATATTTTTAAGGGGATGATAGGTTTTACTAAGATCTCCCAGGGAATGACTTTATTTTTTATTTATTTATTTAAAAAATTTTTTTTAGAGAGAGAGGTGGGCAGGCAGAGGGAGAGAGAGAGAGAGAGAATCTTAGGCAGGCTCCTCATCCAGTGCAGAGCCCGACTTGTGGCTTGATCTCAAGACCCTGAGATCATGACCTGAAACAACATCGAGAGTCAGATGCTCAATGGACTGAGCCACCCAGGCACTCCACGGAGTGACTTTGAAGGTGACCAAGTGCTGGGGCATGTCAGGAGAGGTGGGAGAGCCAGTGGAGGAGAATGGGGGCCCCGGGGCCAGATGAAGAAAGTGTTGAAGGAGAAGCCAGTGAGGCACTGAATCAAATGTGTTGTTAGATGGAGCAAGAGGAAGGCTGAGAATTGATGTTTGGATTTTGTGAGGTGGAGGTCAACAGTGATTTTGACAAAAGCAATTCTGATTGAGGGGTAGAGGCAAGAACGTGATAGGAGTGGGTTCAAGAGAGAATTGTGAGAACAGGCAGTTCTTGGAAGGAACATTGCTAGTGGTTGTGAGGGGGTGGGAGAAAAATGGCAGAAGCTCAAGGGGGAGTGTACATAGTTACTTGGGGGCAGTAATGCCAAACTGTACTTCAAGGCTTCTTCCAAATGCATGATTTTCTCCTATAATTAGTGGCTCTCGTTCATTTATTTATTTTTTAATACCTTGTTAAAGACTTTTTTGAGGCACAAGTATAGTTTTCTCTCCTATTTAATTTGAGACTTTTAAAAATCTAGCTCAGCCATTTTATTTATACCACATGACTGGTTCTCCTCCTTTCTGGGTTGGGGATGTCTTTAGTTTTCTAGGTCTCCCATAATGAAGTGCCACATACTGGATGGCTTAAAGAACAGGTATTTACAGTCTCACCGCTGGGGAGGCTGGATGTCTAAAATCAAGGTGTCAGCACAATTGGTTCCTTCTATTCCAGGCCCCTCCCCTTGCTTGTAGGTGACCATCTTCTCCCTCTGTCCCTCTTCCCTCTCCCTCTGTCCCTCTTCCCTCTAAGCCTGTTTTTGTGTATAAATTTGCTTCTTTTTTTAGGATACCAGTCGTATTGGAATTGGACCCACTCTAATGACCTCATTTTAACTTGATTACTTCGGTAGAGCTTGTCCCCAAATCAGGTCACATTCTGAGGTACTGTGGATTTGGACTCTATCCTATGGATTTGGGGAGAGGGCATGACACCTTTACTTTCTCATAGGCTCACTTCCGAAGTTTTATTCTGATAACATTTAAAATTTTTCTGCTGGGTGGTTTTTAGGCACAATTAGCCTATTCATTTTGGGGACATTAGGAATTGCTTTAAGAGAATTGGGGCCAGGAGGTGGATTTCCTGATGTAAAATGAGCACTTGCTGAATCGGAACTTTGGTCAACTGCCTTTTTGAAAAAAATATAAAATGAGTTAGAGAGGTGATTTCTTAAAACTTTCTCTGAACATGAGGCTAGACTTTTCTTAGACTTCTCAGTCACTTTCATGTTTGAAATAGTCGAACAAGTAAGCTAGTAGATACAGACTCTCTACCTTGGGAGGAAGAAGAGGTAAATCAGTGCCTTCTCTAGGAGTATGTTTACCTTAAATACATGGACCTTCTCCCTGGTATTACAGAGATGAAAGCACAGCCTAGTTCTAAATAAAGGCCATCATGTGATCCTGTAATATCTTACCCTTGTTATAGACAGAAATTAAGTTGTTTATTATAAGAAGTTTTTTGTTGTTGCATCACAAAAATTGGCTCATATTTGCTTAACCGGGTGCATGATCCCAGGAAATGTCTCCAGCAAGATTTTGCCTACCCTGTTCTCTCTAATGAGTTGCTTTTCCAGCATCAGGTTTGGTTGGAATATAGGTCATTAAGATGCATCCTCATAAAACAGCTTTGTGACTGTAATGGATTTTACTTGGAAACCATTAAACTACAGAATGTAACTAACGACTGTAGTTGTCAGCACATGGGCCCGCTAGCGCTCATTTCTTCATTAGCACAACAAGGAAGACATGTAAATTTAATTGTGGAATAGCAGATAGTTTTCATGGGCTTATTACTTCCTTATAGGATAAGGCAGAATATAGTGTTTTAAAATGAAGAAAACATCTGTGGTGAAAATTAGTGCTAAATAGAATACTTACTTGGATTTTTTTTTAGAAGATTTTATTTATTTATTTGACACAGAGAGCGATCACAAGTAGGCAGAGAGGCAGGCAGGGGGCGCAGGGGAGCAGATTCCCTGCTGAGCAGAGAGCCCCATGCGATGTGCGGCTCTATCCCAGGACCCTGAGACCATGACCTGAGCCAAAGGCAGAGGATTAACCCACTGAGGCACCCAGGAGCCCCTTGGATATTTTTAAAATCACTTTTTGGTTTAGAAACCTATCATTTGGCAATGCCCTGAAATAACCCCTGAGTGAATCTTTGGGAGACAGCCTTGATTGTTTTTTGTTTTTTTTTTTACTTTGTATTCTTGGTTCAAATAATGAAATAATTTTTTCATATTGTTTAAACATGAAAAAAACCCACGCTGAATAAGAAAGTGAATTCTTCGCTAGTATAAAATAGCAGCAAACATATCCTCAGTGGGGTTTCCACAGGTTAAGCCTGGCAGCAGTTCAGATAATAACTACATTAAAGCAGACAATTTGTTAGGATGGATTCTTGTTCTGGGTCCACAGTCTACCTAATTGATGCCCATGGCTCAGTGAAATCGGATTCGTTATTCTTGTGCATTCATGAAATCACAACCCTTCTTCCAGCTTCCTCCCTTACTTTCTTGTGTTCAGTGACTCTGGAAAGGCATCTTTTTCTTAGTATTTTCTCAGTGACTGTACTGATGGAATACAAAGAGCATATGGAAGCAGATATATGCGTAGGTCTTGATTTTATGTTTTGGTAGACTGGTTTATTTAAGCAGATACAACAGGCGAATATGTTTGTTGAAGATTTGCCTTTGTACCAGCTGCTGCTTTTTCTTCTTTCCTAGACTGGCCTGCCAGAAATGCACACCTTTATTCCCATACTGTTTGACAGAAGTTTCCAATTGACAATTTTTCAATGGGTTAATAAGCTCCATGAGAAATGCAATATATCTTCAATGTGTGTATTTTAAGAATGTTGAGGAATTTTGAAGAATTGTGCTCAAATTTGATTTTGTGTGAAATGGAATGTTTTGAATTTATTAGAATTATTTAATGATAGAGGATCAATGCTTCTTAAATACTGTTTACAGAATCTGCCTTAATTTACAACAGCTTAAAAAAATAGTCTAATTATTCAAAAGAAAGGTTTTATTTTTATTGCATTTTTGGGGGGCAAATGAATTTCTACAGAGGTAATGTCCACCTGGTTGTATATGTGCCAGACTGGGGTGGCATGGGCATTGACCAGGGAGTCAAGGGACCCAGGTATGGCATTTTTCTCACTGGTAGTTGACTGTTGTGACCTTGGGGAACTTGATATCTCTTGGATTCGATCTTATCATTTGGAGGAGAAAAAGATTGGTTTAGATAATCTATAAGGCTTTCTTTTTTTTCCCCCCTTTATTTCTTGTAGTTTTATATTTTCGGAGAAGGAAGGGTTATGCCTTTGCTTCTTATTGGACACTTATTGGATGCTTTTGACTAAGTGGAATTTTTTTGTGTTCATGATGGTCATACTGGGCAGAGTGATATAGTTTGATAGTTTTTAGAAACTAAGCATTATCTATAAATGGTCAGCAAGAAGGTTTGGTGAATCTGGCCCATGATACTTCTGTTTTTTTTTTTTTTTAATTTTAAAAGATTTTATTTATTTGACAGCACAGGTAGGCAGAGTGGCAGGCAGAGGGAGAGGGAGAAGCAGACTCCCCACTGAGCAGAGAGCCTGATTTGGGGCTTGATCCTAGGACCCTGGAATCATGTTCTGAGCCGAAGGCAGATGCTTAACCGGCTGAGCCACCCAGTGGCCCTACTACTTCTGTTCAACATGGATGCATGTTTGCATTTTTTTCCAGCTGATGATTGGCTGTATAATTTCATCTAGTCATCCAAGTCAGTTGAGTTTAGACATTTATCTTGAGATACTTAACTTTTCTCAAGAAAAGGTTTTGGGGAGTTAGAAAGTCTTAGCCTTCTATAATTCTGCCTTGGGTTACGGGACGATCTAGCATAGATAGGACTCAATCTTAGTAATAACTTTTATCTGTGACAGCCTAGGATTTTTTCCTGTAGGGAAAGATTCACAGGTTATTGACATGAAGCAGTCATGAGTGAAATTTGCTTTTCTTTTGAATCCTCCTTAGCCACTGGCCTATGGCCTTATTTTAACTTCTGAAACCTTTATTTTCTCATTTGATCATGTCCCACAGGGATGTTTATAAGAAGAGTTACTTCTGAACAGAGATCCATTCTTAGACAGGCTCAACATTATAAAGATATCTGTGTTCCACAAATCTCCACAAATCTGTATGTTTAAAAGCATCTTCCTAAATATATAATTTTTCTTCTTTGGGACTATGTATCTGTTGGAGGGTGGAGTAGGAAATAAAATGATCCTTGGGTTTATTAGAATGTGTTCTGAGACAGGCTGGGAAAATTCTGAAAAAGAAGTGGTAAGAGGAGATGTTCTTATAATCTATAAATGGGAGTATCGAGTATTAAAGACTTTGTAGGAATAGTTGGGTGACATATGTCAAGAGCTTTGAAACACATATTCTCACCAAGTATTTTATATCTTAAGTAAATTGGTTAACACTGATGTACTTATAAGGTAATTCATCTCAGTATTATTCATAAACAACACCAAATTTTATTTTTATTTCTTTTATCAGAGAGAGAGAAGGAGGGGGAGAGAGGGAGAGAGAGAATCTTAAGTAGGATCCCTACCCAGCACAGAGCCTAACACAGGGCTCGATCTCATGACTCTGAGATTATGACCCGAGCTGAAATCAAGAGTCAGACGCTCAACTGACTGAGCCACCCAGGTGCCCCACAGCCTCAAATTTTAATAGGTGACTGGTTAAATTGTTTCCTGTGTTAAATGGAATACCATGACATATTTATTTACATGGAATAGGTTTATAATATGTTAAATAATACAGTATGTTATGAAAGCTTTGGTATATAGGTATAGAGATATGTGTATTTATTTGAAAAAATGGAAAACAGATTAACAGTGGGTATACCTGGGTGGCAGGATGTTCTCCCTCTTACTTCATATGCTTAATCTCTATTTTTAATTTTCTACCAAGAACATGCGTTCTTTGAGAGGAAGTAGAATACAACAAGTGAAGCGTTTGAGAGCATAGGACTCCAAAGCCAGCCTGGCTGGGTTTAAATCCCAGTGCTGTCACTTCCTGCCTGTATAGTCTGGAGGAAGTCACTTTATCTCTTCGTGTCTCTTTCTCATCTGTAAATCAGAGATGATGATCATAAGTAACAGTAGTACCTACCTCATAGATTCGTTGTTAGGTTCAATATGCTTAATGTATGTGAACTTTGGGAACAATTTATAGTTAAGTACCATATTAATGTTGCTTATCATTGCTTGTTAATAAGAATAGTGAGCAATTGAATGAGAGACAGATGGACAGACAGACACACTAGCATACCTAGAACTCACTGGTAGAGGTAATGATCTCTTATGGTATCAAGCATATCAAATAGAAACTATTTAGTAAATTTAAAGAGGGATGTGATGATTAGATGTTCACCTTTCCCCCTTATTTTTTAACTTTTAAAAGTAGAGTGTAATTCACATAACATAAAATTAACTGTTTTATTTTTAATTGACCCTTTTAAAGTGAAGAGTTCAGTGGCAATTAGCCTGTTCACAATATTGTGCAACCGTCATCTTTGTCTAGTTCTAAAACATTTTCCGGCATTTCAAAATAAAATCCTGTGCCTAGTAGGCAGTTTATGTCCATTTCCCAATCCCTCCTCTGCCTTGCAACCACCAGTCTGCATTCTTTGTCTATGTACTTATTGTGGATATTTTATATAGATAGAATCATATAATACGTGATTTTTTATGTCAGCCTTATTTGACTCAGCATAATGTTGTAGGGGGGCGTCCACAACATAACATGTAACAGTAGCTCATTTCTTTTTATGGCTGATTAATATTCAAGAGTGTGTGTGTGTGTGTGTGTGTGTGTATTATGATTTGCTTATCCTCTGATGGACACTAGGGTTATTTCTTCATTTTTGCTCTTGTGAATAGTTCTGCTATGAATAGATGTTTACTTTTATTAAATAATAGTTTCTTTTGGTGGTACTGGTGGTGTATTTGTTGTAAAAAATGCAGAAAAAATTAAAAATAGAACTACCCTATAATCTAGGAATCCCAATACTGGGTATTTACCCCTAAAATATATGAAACATGAAGTCAAAGTGTTACATGTTTCCCTATGTTTATTGCAATATTATTTACAATAGCCAAACTATGGAAGCAGCCCAAATGTCCATTGATAGATAAATGGATAAAGAAGAAGTGGTATGTGTGTATGTATGTGTATGTGTGTATATATATATATATATATATATATATATATATATGTAGTGTGTGTGTGTATATATATGGGAATGTGTGTGTGTGTGTGTGTATATATGGGAATATTACTGAACCACAAACAAGAATGAAATCTTGCCATTTGCAACAACATGACTAGAGCTAGAAAGCATAATGCTAAGGCAAATAAGTCAGTCATAGAAAGAAAAATGCCGTATAATTTCACTCATACATGGAATTTAAGAAACAAGGCAGATGAGCAAAGGAGAATAAAAGAGCCAAACCAAGAAATGGACTCTTAACTATAGAGAACAAATTGATGGTTTCCAGAGGGAAAATGGGTGGAGGGAAATGAGGGAAATAGAAATGGGGATTAAGGGGGCGCCTGGGTGGCTCAGTGGGTTAAGCCGCTGCCTTCGGCTCGGGTCATGATCTCGGGGTCCTGGGATCGAGTCCCACGTCGGGCTCTCTGCTCAGCGGGGAGCCTGCTTCCCTCTCTCTCTCTCTCTGCCTGCCTCTCTGTCTACTTGTGATCGCTCTCTGTCAAATAAATAGATAAAATCTTTAAAAAAAAAAAAAAAGAAATGGGGATTAAAGAGTGCACTTGACATTATGAAAAAAATAAAAAAATTAAGAACTACAAAATGCAAATAATCCTAATTTACATTTTAGTATAGGTCCTTTCAGTATTTTTGTGCATCTATACACGTATAAAAACACAGCTGTGTGGGACACCTGGGTTGCTCAGTTGTTAAGCATCTGCCTTCCACTCAGGTTGTGATCCCAGGGTCCTAGAATTGAGCCCCACATTGGGCTCCCTGCTCGGTGGGAAACCTGCTTTCCCTCTTCCACTCCCCCTGCTTGTGTTCCTGCTCTCACTGTCTCTCTCTGTGTCAAATAACAAATAAAATCTTTAAAACAACAAAACAAAACAACAAAAAATCACAGCTGTGTACAAAAATAAACCTTTTAAAAAGAAAATTGAAGATCATATTATACATCCTGGGTTTTTTCCTCATTAAACTTTGTTATAATGGGTCTTAAATTCTGTGATAGATTTTTTGTTTCCATGAGAAAGTACTCTCTCTCTCTCTCTTTTTTTTTTTTTGAAGGTACTCTTTTTAAAAACTAGTAGCTTCAAACTCTCACTCATGCATAAAACAAATGGTCCATAAAACGCTCTCCTTTTCTGCTGAAGGTTTTATGACACATTGGTAAAATTAACTAGTCTTTTACTGTTAAACTTCAATGACTAGTTGAGATAAGGAGTTCTGAGACCATTCTTCCACCACTGATTAAGACTGGCGTGGTGGCGGCACCTGGGTGGCTCAGAGGGTTAAGCCTCTGCCTTGGGCTCAGGTCATGATCTCAGTGTCCTGGGATTGAGCCGTGTGTCAGGCTCTCTGCTCAGCGGGGAGCCTGCTTCCCCCTCTCTCTCTGCCTGCCTCTCTGCCTACTTATGATCTCTCTCTCTCTGTTAAATAAAATCTTAAAAAAAAAAAAAAAAAAAAAGACTGGCATGGTAGCTATTAGGCGTAATATTCATCTAGCTTTCCGAGCTTCTGGGCTGACTTGATGACTTTGCCAGCTCCAGTTGCCCAGTTGTCCACTGTCTTAATGACACCCACAGCAACTCCCTGTCACATGTCATAAACAGCAAAATGGCCCAGAGGAGGATAGTCAGGGAAGCTCTCAACACACAGGAGCTTGTCAGAAACCATATCAACAATGGAGCTTCATTAGATTTCAAGGATTTGGGTCATCTTTCAGCCTTTCCCCCAGCATGATGGTGGAACTTCAGCAAATTTGCAAGCAGTGTGAGCTGGCCGATAATCCAGCACAGGTGCATATCTGGCATTGATTTGGCCTGGATTATTCAGGAGAATTACCTGAGCCATGAAGTCACCTGTTTCCATTGCTGAGTCACTTTTGCTATCACCAGGCACAATACCACAACAAACATATTTGAGAGACACATTCTTGACAATGAAGCCCTCTTTGTCCCCAGGAAGAGCTTCACTCAAAGCTTCATGGTGCATTTCATCAGAGTTTACATCAGTTGCAATGTCAACTGGAGAAGAGGTGGCCATCCTGCAGGGTTTGAAAACCCCACTCTCCACATGGCCCTGGTGCCAATACCATCCATTCTGTACATGTCTTGGAGAGATAGACCTAAGAGCTGGTCAGTTGGATGAGCTGGTGGCAAGAGCAGTCTAGAGCTTCCAGCGATATGGTTGCACTAACATTGCCATCTTCACCAGAGAATTTTCATCCCTTGAACCAAGGCATGTTAGCAGTTGGCTCCAGCATGCTGTCACCATTCCAACCAGAAACTGGCACCAAGTCTACTGTGTGGCGGTTGTGGCCAATTTTATTATGTAGGTGCAGACTTGCTTAATGATTTTTTTGTGTGTCTCTTCCGGCTCCAGGGTGGCTCAATGGAATCCGTTTTCTTAATACCAACAGTTCTTTCACACCCCGTGTGAGATCAGAAGAGCATGATCATGGGTCTGCCCATTCCTGGAGGTACCTGCTTCAAATTCCTTAACACCAGCAGCAACAATCAGGACAGCAGAGTCTGCCCGAGTTGTGCCTGTAATCATGTTTTTGATACAGTCTCTGTGTCCTCTGGTATCCGTGGAGGTCACCTCATACTTGCTGGTCTTGAGTTTCCGCAGGGCGCTATCAGTGGTGGTAACATGATCACATTCAATTCTCAGTTTATCCAAGACCCAGGCATACTTGAGGGAGCCCTTTCCCACCTCAACAGCTGCCTCCTCAAGTTTTTCCATAGTTCTCTTCTTCCCGCCGCATTTGTGTATCAGACGGCCAGCAGTGGTAGACTTCCTGAATCTGCCTGTGCACCGAGGACAATATGAATATGAATCTTTTCCTTTTCATTTTGGCTTAAATTTAGTGATGGTTTTCATGACACTTGTGTTTGGGTGGCAAACCTGCTGTGAACAAGCTAGATTCTGTTTCATGTCAGTACTTACCATCTAACATTTTTTAATATTTTCTGATGTCTATCAGTGTTCTGGCTGATCATGGTTTTCAATAAACAGTATTTATTTTTACCAGTTTCTTGAGAAAAATTTAGCTTTTGGCTTCTATTTAAAGCTACGATGAATAACTTTTTAGATAAAATATTGCTTAATTATTGTCTAAGGATAAAGTCCTAGGAATAGAAGTGTTTTGTCAAAGAGTATGTGCTTTTTTTTTTTTTTAAGATTATATTTATTTACTTGACAGAGAGATAGAGAGCACAAGTAGGCTGAAAGGCAGGGAGAGGGAGAAGCAGGCTCTCAGCTGAGCAGGGAGCCCGATGCAGGGCTTGATCCCAGAACCCTGGGGTCATGAGCTGAAGGCAGACACTCAATCTGCTGAGCCACCCACGCACCCCCAAGAGTATATGCTTTTAAGGCTTTTGACACACACAAGGCCAAATTTCTCTCCCGAACTGTTGTGCTGATTTACATTCCTCTCAGCAGTATTTGAGTATCTGCTTCCTCTTTTATTTGCTCATATTCTTTTATTCAGTCATTGTCATTTTAACAAAAAAGTATATCTGTTTATATTATATTTTTATTTCTATTCATATAAAATGTTTCACCATATGTTTGTTGTTTTCCTTTTGTGAAAGCCTACTTCATGACTAGTGAATTTTGTCTTTTTCTTAATAACTAGAATTTTAAAAATACATAATGAAGTTGTAAATCTTGACAATCTGTTACAAATATGTTTCCTAGTTATTTGTGTTCTCATTTTATGTTATTTGGTCACAGAGGACTTCAAAGTTTTATGTAGTGAAATCTATCATTCTTTGCTTTTTTTGGTTTCTGCCTTTGTGCATATGTTTTTCTCAGGTTTCCTTAGGTGATTGGTATTTGTGCTTGGTGATGAGCAAAAATCTTACATTGTCCTGTGTGAATGTGGTTTAAAACTTACATATTGTTCGCATATGCTTCTCAGTATTTATTTGCCAAATAAGAATTTTCTCCAGTGACTAGACAAAATTGCAGTTCCCTAAGAACTTCTTGAACCATCAGTCTAAGATCTTTTGCGTTAAACTTCAGAGAGAGACACAGATCATAGAAAACAAGGGCATACATTCAGGGAACATGTTTCCATGGCGTGGCTTGTGTTGGAACATATTCTCCTTATCTTCTCTCCATATTTTCTCTGTGTCCAGAGTCTTATAACTTGCATTGACTCTTGAGGCAGTGAGATCCTCATTCATCAAACAGATTGAACTTGTTCATCATGCCCAATTTACGTGTACAGGAAATTGGATTGGTTCTTTTTGGGTGCAAATTGTGTTTCCCCTTTGAAAATAATTTAACTGGAATACCGCAATTATGAGGCATTCCAATTCATTTGCCTTTTTCCATGTTAGGGAACCATACGAATCAATGCTAACCTAGGAAAGAAGCTAACATCTTTTCTTGGATTAAAAATTGGAAGTGACTTTTCTGGTGGTATAAAAAGCAACATCTGTTCACTTTAGGCTGAGGATGTTAATGACAAGTCATTTAGTCTTCATTTGTTTTTGGATTTTATTTCTAAATGATCTGGACTTTTTCTGTTTGGACAAAAAGAAACATGTTTATTATGAAGGGGATCAGAGAATAGAAGCAAGCCAAACATGCCAAGATGGTAGCTGCTGATACCTTTGTACAGATCCGTTCAGATCCCTTTCATGATCTATATAGTCATTCATGCATTTTATAAAAATATGGTCATGTTATAATCATATCACGAACATATTGCCATGTCAGAGTAGATGTATACAGTTTAAAATAAATGCACCACAGGCTACTGTGTGGGTGCATCAAAATATAATGTGGCAGTTCCCCATTGTCTGTCATTTAGAATGTTTTCTACTTTTTGATATTACACGTGTGTAATAAACATTACTGTAGCTATATCTTTGCTATATCTGGATATTTACCTTTACATATTTCCTTAGGACAAATTCCCCAAAATGGGATGTTTCCAATTTCCTAATCTCTGAATCTTATAAAACTTTTTTTAATTGGAATTGCCAGGAATGTGAAAAATATAGCTTGGGTACCTTTTAAAATGTATTACATGAAATCAAATAAAAATCCTTTACATTTAAAGGCATTGTTTATCTTTGTATTTCTCTCTTGCTGGCAATTCATCTTCCCCTCTAATTTATTTTCTTCATTGTAGAAAACAAATGTGAAAGGGTCAGTGTGATAGGAACTCTAGATTTTTTTTTTTTTTAAAGATTTTGTTTATTTGACAGAAATCACAAGTAGGCAGAAAGGCAGGCAGAGAGAGGTGGGGGGGAAGCAAGCTCCCTGCCCAGCAGAGAGCCCAATGTGGGGCTCGATCCCAGGACCCTGGGATCATGACCTGAGCTGAAGGCAGAGGCTTTAACCCACTGAGCCACCCAGGCATCCCGGGAATTCTAGATTTGCTTGCTATCTTTATTCTTTTTGAAACATCAGTTGTGTGTGTGTGGTGGAGGGCATGAGGGTTAATTTTGAGGACAGGTTTTTGGAATGGAGGTGTTTATTCTTCTGACCATGCCTATTCTATCTATTTTGACATTTGGAAAAATTCTTACAGTTGACCTTACTGTTGACTGATGATTACTTACCTTGTTTTCAGCTTCTGCCCTCTCCTTTTCCATGGACATGTAGTTGCTGAGCAAGATGACAGATATAGAGAAAAGATAGGTCCTGTGTCTCTCAGCATGGTCATGCAATCTGGTGTGGCTAATACTGTAATAGGGTCACTTCTTATATAATTGAGTAAAGCAATTGGAACATTAACTGTAAGTTATTTGGGTAGTGCTCTGTTTTCTATTTTGGGTTCTCTTCCTTACAAGTCTTAAAACTTTGTAACCTTGAACTTTATAATTTTATCAATGATGAGTGATCTGATTCTGAAAATGAAGCTACAGATTGGGGCTAACATATTCCAGGATACAAAAATACCAAGATGCAGAACAGATTCGTTGTCAACAAAGCCTTTGAGAAATGGTGACTATCTCTCTATTTCTTGAAGGTTAAGAAAGAATTGTCGACTTGTTTGCTTTCATGTGTTTAGATTTGTTTGTCTCGGGTTTCAGTTTCTGCTGTGAATCACTGAGCCCAGAAAAGGGCACAGCGCTAATTTAGGAAAAGACCTGAGTGTGTGAAGGTAATCACACCTTCAGAGAGAGATTTGTTGCCTGGAGAAGAAATGGTGCTGTTATTTCCACCGCTTTAATTAAGGCACTGGCCAATGCAGTCTTGTTGACTGACAACCCACTTTAGGAAACCCTGTTGTATTTCAAGCTGAAATCGGAAATGTAGTGATATTATCAGTAGAAAAAAATTTTTCATTTTTGAAGGATTTGAAACAGGCCTTTGACTTTGATAGTGTTTGTTAGTGGAGGATTAAATTGTTGAAAAAACTGCAGGCAGAGAGTAGCAAAGACCGGGGATTAAAATTGGTGTCAGGAAAATTTTAGGCAGATAATTTGTGTCCACTGACACAAATAGGTTGTACGGATATAATTTTACAGTTCACAACCAATTTATTAGTTTTATGTGTGGTCCTAGATTTTTATAGAGAATTGTTTTAGTAAAGATTGTTTTGATAAAAGATTAAAGCCCAAAGGGTATTTTTTGCATATATTGCAAAAATTTACGAAATATATGAGGACAGACTTTGTAATATACTACATGATTATTTCCTGGAAACAGAAATCTGTCATTCTATTAACATACATGAATACTCTTATTTGTATAGTGTTGATTTATAGTTACAGCAGTTAACTTTTTTTTCCTACAACGAACCACTTTTTTTTACAGCTTTATTGAAATATGATTTATATACAAAAAGCTATATGTAGGGGTGCCTGCGTGGCTCAGTAGGTTAAAGCCTCTGCCTTCAGCTCAGGTCATGATCCCAGGATCCTGGGATCGAGCCCCGAGTCAGGCTCTCTGCTCAGCAGGGAGCCTGCTTCCTCCTCTCTCTCTGCCTCCCTCTCTGCCTACTTGTGATCTCTGTCAAATAAATAAATAAAATCTTAAAAAAAAAAAAAAGCTATACATATTTAATGTAGACAATTTGTGAGTTTGGACGTATGCATACATTTGTTGAATCACCATCATAATCAAGGTAATGAACGTATCTATCATCTCCAGAAGTTTTCTTGCATAGAGTGAATCAAACAATGTTCAGTTTATATGCAGTTTGGTTTTACTATTTTCTCATGTAAATATAGTTCTATATTATAGGAACCAATAGCTGTCTAATGAAATTGGGTGAGAGAAAAAGTTTGCTGATTTCTTTATTTTTTTTAAAGATTTTATTTATTTATTTCACAGAGAGCACAAGTAAGCAGAGCTGCAGGCAGAGGGAGAGAGAGAAGCAGGCTCTCTGCTGAGCAGGGAGCCTGATGGAGGGCTCCATCCCAGGACCCTGGAATCATGACCGGAGCCAAGGCAGCCACTTAACCAACTGAGCCACCCAGGCGCCCCTAAAGTTTGCTAATTTCTTATATTAAATGGGCGCTTTGTATAAGTCAGTATTTGAATTTTAAAATCTATACCATATTTGCTTCACTTCAGCAAAATTTTTTTGGTTATTCCTTTTACCTTTATATTATTTAGGAATCACATTATTGTGACTATTTTTGAATAGAGTAGATAATGTGTGACATTGAAGGGATTGATATTCTGGAAATAAAGCTGTGTTCAGCTATTATGTCTAGCTTCTTCTTACAGCCCCATTTTAACCAAATCCAGTATTACCAGATAATTGTCTGGAAATGTCACTTATTTAAGCATTCACCCTTTTACCGTATACATTTAAATCTTGTTTTTGGTGATAATTTTGGTCTGTAAAGTTGCTGCAAAGACTGAATTAACAATACTGAACCTTTGCTCCCAGTGGAAATAGGAGACTCTGGTTACAACATTTTCATCAGCTGATCAAAACATAACCTTGTGTTTGTGTATGTTTCCATTTAAAGGCATCTTGTTTAATATACATTGTTAACTCAATGATATGGAAGTCATGACCAAGGATACTATAACTCACTCTTGAAGGAAGCTTATGTGATACAAGTGTTTTCTCCATAAGGTATGTCACAACCTTCAGCACTATGCTTGGGGCCATTTTAAAAGGTGAAATCACCCGTATATAGCGGAAAAAAAAAAAAAAAAAGCAAAAAACCTGACACACAATGTGCTGCCCAAAGGACACTTATTTAGGACATGAGAGGTGAAACAGGAAGGCAGAGTGTCATCTTGTTTGATTTCAGCTGGGAACATACATGTTGGGTGACTCAAATTTTTTGCCACTCTGGGCATGGCTGTGAATGATGTGAGAGCACCATGAGTATTGCCCTTGGGGTTACAGATAAATTTTAGCAAGCAGAAGAATTTGCAGATGCAGCCCATGCAAAAAATGAGAATCAACTGTAGCTGTTTTTGGAAATACTTTGAAATATTTCTAAAATGAAATAGAATTGGACATAATTTAAGCCTAACTTGATGCTGTAAGCTCATTATGAAGATGCTTATGAGGATGATTCAACAGGATTTGAGGGTCTGTCATTGCTACTCCCAATGTGTCTGACCCCATACCAATGTCCTCAGTGGTTCACCCTTGTCCTCTTTACCCCTTGCCCCTCCATCCCTCCAACCCAGCCGGTACTTCTCACTGTGGCAGCTTTAGGTACCTAACACCTTCGTTCCGTTTCTTGCTGCTCCTAATGTGCTGTCTCCTATAACCTGGGAGGAACCTGGAGATTTTAGGAGAAAGCAGAAAACCCACACTTACTGAATGATTAAGAATAGTTTTTAGATATAAGTTAAACTCCATCAACTTTAGAATGAGACTGAGAGAAGAACGATAGTGCATTTGTGACACTGATTTCCCTGCTGACTCCGAGGCTCCTGTTTTGTTAACATTTTGTTTTCTACAATGTGTAAGTTAATTCAGAATGGCAGAGTTTCTGCCATTAGGTCCGTGTGGACCAACACTCAAGTTTGGGTTAATTTAACATCTTGAGCTGTATTTTCTTTTGAGAGTATATATAAACAGTGGTAGAAAGCAGAATTCTGTTGGTCATTTTTGCATACATTCCTGTATATAGGTACCGTATTTTCATTTTATAAGATTGGTTGCTGAGGTCTGGAAACAAGCTCAGTATCTTAGAGTAATAGCAGAACTGATGAGGAAGTCTGCCAAATTCTTTGTCCAGTGTTCGACCACATTGCTACCACATTTATAGAATTTTGTTTTACTTCTTTCTTCTTCAGGCCAGCTTTAAGTTTTTTCATGGTCGATTTTCTAGAGGCTTCTTAATCATTAAATTTCTTGGGATTTAGTCCAGTGACTTACTCCCTGGTCTAGTGGCAAATGCAGGCTGTGTGAAATTTATTCCCTTCTATGAACAGTTGCCGATTTAGAGCTACCTTCTGCCAAAGGACCCATTTCAGATACGATTTTTGTTAGACTTTGCTTATGCCAATTGGAATGTCCTTTTAATCCCTGCTTCTCTAAGATTTAGTTTCAATCATATTTTTGTTGCAGTGCAGTATCTGTCAGGGTGTTATACATTGTTAATGCCAAAACGATCACTCGCTCAAGATAGAGACATGATGTAATTGAGTAAAACCTAATGATTGCATATAGATCTGTACTATTTAATACTATAGCCACTAGCCACATGTGAGTGTTGACCACATGAAATATGGCTAGTCCAAACCGAGATGTGTTCTAAGTCCAGAACTCACACTGATTTCCACAATTCAATACAAATAAAAGTATGTAGTTTTTCATTAATATTTTATATGCTTAAATATTTAAATGATTATACTAGTTCAAGATATAGTATTATAATTAATTTTACCTCTTTCTTTTCCCTTTTTAATGTGGCTACTAGAAAACTTAAAATTACATATGTGAGTCACGTTTGTACTTTATAGTCTATTTCTTTTGGGATGTTATATAGCTGGTATCAATGTTATGCTGGATGTTTAAAATGTACGGACCCTTTCTCTTATTTCCTTCTCTGATCTCTCCTCCCCTACTTTGAATACACCTGTTATGTTGTCCTTCGGTAGAAGGTAAGAAATATAATACCCTTGTCCAATGACGAACTCCCTAGTGGTTCACCAACTACACTTCTCATTATAGGTAGTAGTTATTTACTCCATAGAAGTTCCCAAGATACCAAATTAGTAAAAACTGAGTAATATAAGAATACACACACACACACACACACACACACACACACACGAGGAAGTTAAACGAATTGGCAATTTAGAGAACTCACCAAAAGTGAAAAAATGTATTGAAAATTGGCTGAAAGGAGATTTGGAATAAATATCAACAATCCGTGCTCAAGAGACTTTTTTTGAAATTTTTTACTGTCAGTCAATAAGAACTGAATATTACCAGGGTGTTGAGTAGCATGCATTTTAAAAAGCTGGATGCTATTGTCCAGTATATAGAGGTGGGTGCACTCCAGGATACATTATGCTCTTTATTATTTTGCTTAGTGTAGCATCAAGGACAATTTTTTTAAAAAGATTTTATTTATTTATTTGACAGAGAGATCACAAGTAGGCAGAGAAGCAGGCAGAGAGAGGGGGGAAGCAGGCTCCCTGCTGAGCAGAGAGCCTGATGTGGGGCTCAATCCCAGGACCCTGAGATCATGACCTGAGCCGAAGGCAGAGGCTTTAACCCACTGAGCCACCCAGGTGCTCCTCAAGGACAATTTTTATTTGCAAATTTGCTTTGTGGTAGTATTTTTAGATTTCTAAAGCCCTTACTATAAAAGCAGCATTGTACTCATTTGAATTTAGACAATGCAAATATATATATTTATTTTTATACATATATTATATATATCATGTATATTTTATATGTTATTTATATTTATTTTTTATATATTATACCCTACACACACACACACACACAAACACTAGTTTTAATATGCTTATCACAATTAAGTCTCTACCTTTAGGCAACAATGGAGATCCATCTCTAATATTTGCTGATGAATTTAATGTTTGATATCATGTGATAGGTAAAAAAAATGTAATTGAAAAAAGGCTATCCACTTGCTGGCTATAGAAGGAAATGGTATATTCTGGCTCAGAAATAATGTTGATATAGTGGTGCTGGCAGTATTCTTTTCCTCTGAATGTTTTGTAAGGGTATCCTCTCTGGATTTCTCTGTTCTGTGGAGCTAGTTTTAGATTTGGTTAGTTACATTAGGCAAAAAAAGTGCCATAGCATGAAATAATTGATCATTTTATTTCTTGTTCATCACAACTGATCACTTTAGGTATCTATTTGAGCTGGTTTTCTCTATGCTGGGTCAGTGCTCTTTGAAATGTCAACAAGTTAGACTAGTTACTAGGTTAGAGGTTAGGCCTTAGTTAACTGAACATGATAGCTTCACCTCGCTGATGGTAAACGTGCTCTTAACACTTAGGCAAGCCTGAAGTTGGGCAAGATCCTACAACATGAAGCCCATTTTATAATAAAGTGATGAATATCTCATCCAGTTTATTGACTACTGTCCTGAAAGTGAGAGACAGAATGGCGGAATGGGTACAAAATGGTTGTAAGTGTATCCATTGTTTACCCTGGTGATCCCGAGGCTGACGGGGAGCTGGGGCTCATAGCTCCTGGCCTGCTGGCCTGCATCATGTGTGAGTATTGTACTGTATATCTCTAGAAGATGGTTTCTGCCAAATGCTTATGGCTTTTGTGCCATTTTGAAGTTGAAAAATCCCAAGTTGAACCATCCTAAGGTGGGGACCCCCTGTAGCTGTAGAATGATGATATGTAGGAAATATTAAATGCAAATTCCACTGCAAAGTTTGACAACAGCCGCAGGCACAGACTTTGTTTCTGAATCTGGAAAAAAAAATTTTTTTTGGAGAAATGCAGTGCTTTGAATTTGGGCCTTTTCTTTTTAAATGAATTTACTTAGACCCTTCAAAGGTAGTATGTTAAGAACAGTTTAAACACTGAGGTTTTAAAGGGTGTTCTTTAAAGCTTTCCTAGGTTTATTGGAGGAAAACATAAGAGCTCATAACTCTGCACACATACCTTCATTCTAGTGCAAAGAATATTAATAGGTCACTTTCAAGATAAACTTACAAAACACTTGGTGAGTACACTTCATCATTATTAGTTTGCTTGATAACCAGTGGTTATCTTGAGCCTTCTTAGGGATAAGGGTGAGAAGACCAGAGACCAGTTTTAGGAACACCGGTCTATTTATGCCTCCTCTAGGTGCTCACCTGCTTTCCTGGACTGTTGGATTAGCTTCTGGCCTGACTTCACATGTGAAATAGCCATTTCTTCCTGATCCTTCCTTATCCTGAACCACTCCACTGACTAAAATTAAACTCTGACACCTCTGTCAGTAAAAGCTCCCATATACTCTGTCCTCAAACTATTTTTCTAGTGTTTTCTTTCTTTCCTTTTTTTTTTTTTTTTAAACTGCTCCTTTTCATACTCCACTCCCAAGCCATACTGTTCTCTCCCAGTTCTTGCAATAAGTACTACAATGTGTGCCTCAGTGCATGTCTCCATAATGTTCCCTCTGTGCGGGACACCTTTTCGCTCTGTTCCCAACTTCTTTTCTGTCTGTTGAGATCCTACCCATAGACACAATCCCTCTCTCCTCTGTGAAGCTGCCCTGGGATCTCTTGGGCAGAAGTCAGTGCTCTCTCTGCTTACCCGTTCAAGTTACACCTTCGTGATGATTCCTGTCATCCTACATGCTGACTTGTTGAATCGATGTCTTATGTGTCCTATGCTGAAGATGCATGCTCATGTCTTACAGGTCTCTTTTCTATCAGCAGAGCTTAACCGAAATTGGAAATGTAAATATTTTTTGATTCATGAATTAAAGAACACAGATAAGTTCACTTCCCTTCCAAGTATTCTAAATCCGATGTACTACTACTCATGGATTGTTTTCCATTTACCAAATGGGTTTTCTGTGGTTTCTTCTGGTTTCTCTGATTACTTTTTTTTATTATCTTAAACTCACAGAAATGTTGCAAGAGTAGTACAAGGAACTCCTGCCTAATTATAACTATTAAACAGATTCACTGTTTATTTTTTCCTCTTAATTGCTTTATTCTCTCCCTCTCTCTCTCTCTCTGTGTGTGTGTGTGTGTGTGTACGTGTGTGAACCATTTGAGAGTAATTTGGAGACACCGTGTTCCTTTGCAAGGAACAAGATCATTTTTCAGCGTAATCATGGTATGATCAGAATCAGGATATATTATATTGATACTTTATTCCTATCTGTAGTTCATATGCAAATTTCATCAATTCTAGGAATTACTTTCACGACTATTTTTTCCCTAGTCCTGTACACAGTCTAGGATCCCAGATTACATTTTGTTGTCGTATCTGTTCAGCTTTCTTCAATCTGGAACAGTTCCTCAATGTTAAGAGTTTTTTTTTCCCCCCTCACATTTCTCAAGAGTATAGGCCTGCTATTTTCTAGGATGTCCCTTAAATTGGATTTGTAGGATATTTCTTCATGATTAAATTGAGATTATATATTTTTGACCCAGTAACAAATAATACTATGTCCTTGCCAGTATATCATATCAGGAGATATTTGTCCTGGCATTGATGGTAACTTTGGTCATATTGTTAGGTCTGCCAGCACCTTCCATTTCTAAAAGTATTGTTTTTCCTTTGTAAGCAATTAGTTATTTGTGGGCTACACATTTGGGCTTTATGAATATCCTGGTCCCTATCAAACTTTTACCCATTGGTTTTTAGCCACCATCAATGGTTTTCTAACATCAATATTCCTTCCCTGCTTATTAGTTAACCTTCTACGGAGAAGAAGGCCTTTCTTTTCTTATTGATACCAATATGTATTGGTGGGTTCCATAGTTTAGCCAATAATTTTGAGTATTTATTTTGATGCACAAATTGGCCCCGAGTCAGCCACTCAGAGACCCGTCAAGCTAGCTGCAGGTTCACTTTCACCTTTTCTTTTAGTTTTTAACACTTTCTTGCTTCCTGATAGGATGTTCTAGGCTTACTGTATAATTTTCTGTTCAGCCCTTGAATTAGCTTTTTCTTCAAGGAGCCCTAATTCCTTTGGGGATGGTGTTTAGAAAGTGAGATCTGGGAGCCAACCCTGTTTGTTATACTGGGTGTCATGTTTCCTAGATCTCATTAGTAGACAAAGCTGGAAAATCTGTGCTTGTGTTTGTGTGTATGCATACACATATATGCATACGTATTTTATTTAGGTCTGTATCTCTTCATGTTAAAAGCTACAGGTTTATATTGGTGATGCCAATTTCAACCTAAAACACCAGGTATGCTCATGTTTTCTTCCTTTCTATATATGAAATTGTCTTTTCACCAGTGGGAAATGTGATTTCAGTTATACCCAAGGTATACAATACTCATTTGCCCAAGTCTAGGATGGACAGAAAGTAGTTTGAGAATTACTAGCTCATACTCCTGCAAAAAGTAAACCTGCTAAGTAGAATTCAATATTTATTTATTTACTTTTTTGAGGTACAAAGCACACAAAATCAAGGGCACAATCCTAAGTGTGCAATGCAAGTTTGACACATGCACACATCTGTGTGACCCATCTGTACCAAGACAAAGGATATTTATGTCACTGAAAAAGCTCTCTTGTATTCCTTACCAGTTAATCCTCTTTCCAACTCGCTGCCAAGATGCAGTAACTTTTCTGACTCTCCAAATCATGGTTTAGTTTTGCCAGTTCTAGAATTTTATATGAATGGAGTGATATAGTATAGTTTGTGTGTGCATCTGGCTTTTTTCATTTTTCATCATGTTTTTGAGATTCATCCATTGTTTTATATACCAGCAATTTGTTCTTTTGAAAATTGCTTAAACAGTATTCCCTTTTGTAATTGTATCACTATTTGTTTATCCATTCTTCTGCTGATGGACATTTGGGTTGGTTTTTTATCTATTAGGATAAAGTCAGTGGATATCAACATTCCAAGGGGATCTTCTTTGAGGACATTTTGTTTTTGTATTTTGGAGTAATATCTTAGGAATGGGATGGTAGGAAAGGATAGGCATTGATTTACCTGTGTTAGAAACTGCCAAGCACTTGTTCAAAAGTGGTTGTACTGTTTGTTTTTTTCACTTCTATGTGCAAGATATGGGTGTTGCATTTGCTTTATACCCTTGTCAACATTCTGAGTTTTCCCTCCACCTAACGATAGCAAGTGTAGTGTAGGAGTAGCTACGATTTTAATTTGCATTTCCCTGGTACCCACTGATGAAAGCACATTGTCCTGTGTGTCTCAGTCACTTGTATATGTATCTTTGTGAAGTTTCTGTTGAGGTCCTGTGCAGATTTTAAATCCGGTTGTTTTTACTATAGAGTTGTAGGAGCTCTTTATATGTATTTATATATTCTGAATGTGAATTCTTTTATATATTCTGAATGTGAATTCTTTGCCAGAACTATGTTTTCAGAGTATTCTACCCAGTCTGTGACTTGCCTAATCTTTTTTCTTAATATTACCTTCATTGAGCCGGAATTTTAAATTTCAATAAAGTCTAATTTATCCTTTTCCTTCTTCTATAATTGTTGCATTCTTACCCTGCCCAAAGAAGTCTTAGCCCTGGGGCACCTGGGTGGCTCAGTCATTAAACATCTGCCTTTGGCTCAGGTCATGATCCCAGGGTCCTGGGCTTGAGCCCCACATCGGCCTCCTTACTTGGCGGGAAGCCTACTTCTCCCTCTCCCACTCCCCCTGTTAGTGTTCCCTCTCGCACTGTTTCTCTCTGTCAAATAAATAAGTAAAATCTTAAAAAAAAAAAAAAATCTTGGCCTTTGTCTTGAAGATACTCGTCTGTTTTCTTCTACAAGTTTTATAGTTTTAACTTTAAATTTAGGTCCATGATTTATCTTGAATTAATTGTTTTGTGCAGGTGTGACATGAGGGGCTAAGGTTGATCTGTTTAACTGTATGGATATTCAATTGTTCCAGCGCCATTTATTGAAAGGACGGTTTTTCCCCATTGAATTCCTTTGGCACGCTTTTGGAAAATCAGTTGCCCACGTCAGTGTGAGTTCCCTGAATAATCTTAATTACAATGTGACTTTTTCATTGAGCTGTTACTTTATATTTTAAGCAGCATTCATAAAAACTCTTACTCAGCTTTTATCTGGGGAAAATTTGTTCTGGTTTGACCACCTTTTTTATCAACTGTCAAGATAAGTTGGCGTGTGATTTGCTCTGGGGTGAAATCTATCAGTGGGGCCTCACACATGTGCCATTAGCTTCTCTCAGCATTGTCCTTTTGCCAATATAGAAAGCTTCCTGGGTAGTTGCTTTTCTCACCCTGCTTAAGAAATCCGACTTTAATAATGCAGTAAGTCAGACTTTCATTTTTATTAAAGCATATGTGTCAAGATGCTTATAACAAATAAAGGCGACTGCCATGCTTCTCTTTTTTTTTCTTTCTTTTTTTAGACCTTTCACTCATAGTGGCTTTAGGGCTTCCTCTGCCATTACCATGTCCCATGGCTTCATGGTAACAATGTGCTGCTGAGCATTAGGCGTGCAGCTGACGATGGGCCCCCGGCAGCCGTCCGCCCGCAACCTCGAGAGCGTGTGTGGGAAACCGCTGTGCTGGGTGACCGTGGCTTTCTGGACCCCGCTGCAGTGGGGCAGGAATAATGGCCAATGCCTGGGGCTGGCCAGCTCAAGGCTCCCCAGAAGCCTTGCTTTCCGCAGCATCTCGTGCCCAGCGACCTGTGAGAGAGGCTCCCAGTGTGCCGTGGGAGCTCCCCATGGCCAACAAGGCAGCAGCATTATGCTGGCAGTGTGGACACGCATTGAATTTGTATTAGCTTCTTTTGTGAAGCAAAGTGCAAGGACATAATGAAATAAGTAACGTGTGTAGAAACATTGATTTTTGTCTCATCCTGGTGCACAGAGGCCAGGTCTGTCCTCTGCTCTGGTGCTCAAAGGGGGCAGATCTCCAGAAGGCCCCTCTATTTTGCATTTGTTTTGGCAATAAGCACATTCTTCCTTTGTGGTCCCCACCCACCCAGGACCGAGGGGCATCTGTTGTCATATCCATTATTTATCGGTGAGAAACAGTTTTACTTAATTTATCTTCCCTGCCGCTGGAGGCCAGGCTTAGCTCTCTCCCTTTCCAAGGGATAATAGGACTCGATGCTGCTAATACGTTTTAATTAGTGAGCTCTTGGCAAAGCCAGCACCTCACACTTAGTTCTTTAGATGGCTTTGTAGATAAGAACTTGGACAGCACAGTGAGCCCGGGAGCGGCATGCGTGCCTCCCGAGAGCCGCGTTCAACTCCCACGGCGGCCCAGCGAAGCCTGCGTTCTCTCAGCACCCTTGTTCCTGCCTGACCCTGCTGAAGTGGCAGGACCGCTTTCTGGGCTACTTCATGGGGCTCCTTTGTGTTGGACCTTGCCCTGCTTTGGAGGAAAACGAGCTCTTTCCTCCCGCATGGTGCAGCTCGGCATCTGAGAGAAAGGCATAGCTCATGCTTTCTTGTCAGAGCGCCAGCTCCTCCGTTTTAAACCAAGACATTTGAACCACGATGTGCTTTCAGGCACTTTTGAGCTCTAAGCTTAGAATCTTTAATGAGTGTTTAAGTTCTGGAGATGGGTAAACCATAATAGCAGGAATTGAGGACCCAAGGAGAGGGGTCCTTGGCTGGCACCGCGCTTGGATGGCCTTGGGAAAACGGTAGTTTCACTGGGGCTCTGCAACGCGCCTCTGTCTTTGCATTTGTAAAAATGCAGGGCAGGCCCTTCCTACATCCCGCTTGTCCCTTAGCTTTCTTTGAAAATAAACAAGGTGGTATTTTTCTCTGGGCAGATTAACATGTGATTTTACAGCTTTATAGTTTTCCAGATACCTTCATTTCAAATGCAGGTGGTATTAGTTTCTTTTGAGGAGCATAAACTCAGCCTCTGAGAAGTTGGGTGATGGTCCCCACCATTACCTGCTGGTCCACGCCAGGGCTGGAGGTAAGAACCCAAGTGTCTAACTCCTGAAATTAAGGGTGTCCCACGGTGATGTATAATCACTGAGAGATCCGCTTCATGGTTCTTCTTTGCCCTGGAGGCAGTTCATAATTGAGAACTCAAGGAGATGAGTTCTCTAGATTTTTAGTTTAGAAAACCGCCCTGTGTTCGCTGTCCCCTAAAGCACGGCCTGCCAAGAGGGGGCAGAGCTACGGAACTTTTGTGACTCCCTGTTTACTCACGTATGTAGCAACAGGGAGCCTCTGGGGAGATTAAGGTGGTGATAGTAATTAACACTTTCCCTCCTCTTGGAAGGGCCAAACCCAAGCCCCCAAAGCCAGAGAGAATGTCTGGGCCAGTGTGTATCAGGGGAGGTTTGGAAGGAGCGTGGTTCACGGCTTACCTGCAGTTACTGTCGGCAGGTAGGTCACAGAAGGGCCCCGTGTGTACTCGGGTGAAGAGGTGGGGGGAGGGACAGCTAGGTATGAACAGGAAGCATCAAGCCCCACATGCCAGAGCTTCACAACATCCTCTGGAACTGGAAGGTAGGGGGTCAAGTTTCAGAAGGTCCTCAGTGTTAAGGACACCGTAGCTGATTGAGTGGGAGACTTGTTGGGCTTTCCTGGGAGATGTACCCCAGTTACGTGCCTGATGTTCACGCCTGAGGAGAGAGCATTCTGCTTATCACTGCTGGGTCTAGAGGAGATACAACCCCCCACCCCTCCACCCCCAGCATCTTGTGTGTCTTTGTGGAGGGAACACTTCCTGCTCGCATGCTTTGCCTACCCTAAGAACACCTGGTGGGTAGAAAGCTTCTGTGTGTGGCACTCATATGGGAGAAGAGGCCATGTCCATGGCAACAATTATTTGCTGCTGGCATTGGATGGAGAGGTGGTGGGGCCAACAGACTGGGGAGTGCTGCTGCCCAGGGAGCCTCCACCCCCTTGGCTTTTCCTTGCTGTTGTGGCCAGGGCCAGTGTCTGGGGCCCAGAGGAGGGCGCACAGGCCGCTCCTTCCCCATCTCAGCCAGAACTTGTAACCAGCACGTGCAACCTGTGTTAGAAGGGATGGACAACCTGGCTTTGTACTGGTTTGGACTGATTTGTAAAGTAGAAGTGACTGGGAACGTGGTTGCCTCGGACTGAGATGGCTCCAGTTGGCAAGTTAGTTTGACCTTTACCCAACTGGATGGGATTCTTGACTTTGGGATTGGTAACATTTAATGAGGGGGAAAAAAAGGCACGGTGTTGAGAGTCTTCAGCCAAATCTGACAGAACAGATCAGCTGTGACTTGCAGCTCTGGTGGATCACAGTTTACTCCACTAAGTTCAGATGTGCATAGAAACTAAAGCTGCTGCATTTTTCATAACGGAATCTCCTTAATCTGTTTAACGACGCGTCTAGCCCTTCTGGGGCTTCAGACAACACGCGAGCTTCAGACACACCTGCCCTACCACTTACTTGCACACCCTCTTGTTTCTCCTCACGGCCGCCGGGGAGCCTCATGCAGTGGGCTTTCCTCTTCTGGTTGGACCCCGTTTTCCTTCATGTCATTTCTTGGCAGAATGTTTTTCCAGGAAGCCTTATTCACATAGGAAAGCAACAAACAATCCACTCTTCTCCCTGCTACACCTCTCATGTGATGTTCCCCCAGTTCTGAACTACAGTATTTCTGTGTCTAAGTGAAGACTCTTTTGTAGAAGAAGCTAAGAGAAGTCAAGGAGATGTCCCGGGCCACACATCTAGGAAGAGACAGAATCGAGATCGAAACCCCTCCCTCCCTGATGCTGCCCCCCAGAACGTGCAGTCGGTTCTAGGTCAGCCCTCTGCAGAGCACCCTGACTTTGCCAGAAATTCAGCGGGGCAGGTGCTTCTTGATATGGGTCAATGGATGACGTTTTGTTCCCTTGGCTGAAAATATTGAAATCGTGGTGCTTTTCCTACATTTTTAATTAGCCAAGCTGAGGCTTGTGATGCGAAGCCATGGAGTGGGGTTCATTTCCTATTGTATATTCTGTACAATACGTGGAATGGGGTTGGCGCTGGCTTCAGTTAATAGCAAAGGCAGAGTAATGACACCGGCAGCAGCACAGTAAATGGCTGTCTCGGAACCTCCGGCAAGTCAGCGACATTGCAGGGCTGCGTCAGACGCTGAGTGTGGGCCAGTGGACGGATCCAGGCTGCTCTTCTCTCTCCTCCTTCAGGCATCTCTGGGATGAATTATATTTACAGGACACCTTAATGTTTACTGGGAAAGGGGTCCAGCAGCTCTTTCTCTCTCCTGGTTTAGAAAACCACCCTTCAGTCTGTGCCTTGGAGGCAAGGAGGGGCTTTTCCTAAATGGCCATCTGTGAAGTCTGCAATTACCCAGAACGTGCCAGGTTCACCCCGCAGCTTCCTTTGCAAATGTCTCCCCTCCTGTCCTTCTCTCTTTCTCTCTCTCTTTTTTTTAAACATGTAGTTTTCAAAGAGAAAGCACAGTCTTTGTTGATGAGTATTAACCAGGACGGTTTCAGAAGGAGTGGTGCGATGGCTTGCGGGGACGGTCTTCAGATGTCACGTTTCTCTTTCAAGAGTTCATGCGGCATTTTGCCTTGCGTATGGGCAGTAATGTGTTTTCTGTGAAGTGAAGCTGGCTCTTTTGGATGTGTTTTTCAGGCAAATTCAGGAAGTTCCATATGGCACTGTTAGGTATTGACCTTTACGCCTGAAATTGATCTCCTCTAAAAAACAAATGAAATATGAGTGAGAATCATCAAGTGTATGGATCTTGGCTATGGAAATGCAAAGAATTTATCCTTAGTGTTTTAGGTCAGCAAATTATTCTTAACCACGGGAGATCACATGGAGGAATAGAATCTGTTCACTGTAATCTAGATTTGGCCCTTTAAAATACAGGTGAAATGCAGTGCTAAAACTGAACTGAATGTTATTATGTATATTATATATTATATATATTATAACAAGCTTGTTATTGTGGTTTTCCTTGGGGAGGCTCAGTGCCTTACTACGTGTTGTTCATAAATCTGGGTATGCTGTCTCTTGAAGCTGCTGCGTAATTCTGATGAGCAGAGCAGAAAGGAGACCCAGGACACATGATTGTGGGAACTGACCTAATTTTTTACTTCAAGCTATAATTTCAAATCATTTATATTCTTTACTCTGCATTTTATATGCTCAATTGATTTTTATAGTTGAATAATCAAGACGGTAATTGATAGAATATATCATTTACTAAATTTAGCCAAACGTTACCCTAGAGAGCTTACTGATGGGGGTATATGGTTTTCATTTTAACTATTTCCCTTCTAGGGCTTTTAAGAAGCAAGCGTTCTTTATTCTTGGAGTAGAGCAAAACATTTGACATAGTGATTACAACAAATTTTTTGAAAAAATACTGGAAAATCAAAATAACTGAATACCCTGCATAAATTAGATAGGATTACCCGGCTGATGTTCTTAAGTGGCCACACTGGGGAATGCAAAGGAAAGGCGGTTGGTGCCAGAGTGTAGGGTCTTTGTCAGCTGTTTTTTCTTGGCTGTTAGTGACTAGGTAATTTATTAAGTGTCTCTTCTTTTCCTCCTTTCCACCATTGAAAAATATGGATAGTACCAGAAGGAAGGAAATGGAAATGAAGCCACTTTACTATTTGTTGTTGTTGTTGTTATCCTCACTAATATGTAAATACATTTAAGAAAAACATGTTTTTGAAATCATGGAAGTTCCAGAACTTCCTGTTAACCACCCTTCTCCTTTACCTGTCCCTCCTCTACATCTATAGCTTGAAGTTCCTGTCGGTTATGAGCACTCGTTATAGTTGCCTCAGGTTCTTGGAAAAAATCGAGAAACTGTGGAATCCTAAAAAGTGCTGGTAAAATAAATTGTTTTGTCTCTATCATGACATTTGGTTGATGAAAAATTGATGATTTAATAAAACAGAATTGTCACGTGCTATAAATGTACGGTTTCTTTTTAACTTGAAGAGACGACTACGGAGTAGACTAGATGAGTAGCTCTCACTAGGGCGTGTGAATTTGTCTACCAGGGGACATCGGGCTGTAGCTGAAGACATTTTTGATCATCATGACTTTGGGGGAAGGGAGGCTTTCCTGCTAGCATTTGGTAGGTAGAGGTCAGGGGTGCTGTTAAAACCCTGCATTGCATGGGGCAGCCCCCATAACAAAGCACTATCTGGCCCAGAGTGTCAGAAGTGCCACTTTTTGTAAAACCTGTACCAGATCCACAAGTCAGGGCCTTGGGTTTAGATTCTAGCTCCCCCACTCAGTAACCAACCAGCTCTGGACAAAACCGCTTGGCTTCTGTGAGCCTCAATTTCCTCTCCATAGAAATACAGATAATGCTTCATCATCCACCAACTTTTTAGCCTTGCAGTGCAAATCACTGTGAGCTAACGGATGTTAAAATGTTTTATAACTAAAGGAAGGCTATGTACAAACTGTGTGATAATAGAGTAAAAAAAATTGGATATTTTTATATTATCATTGTTTAACCAGAATATTTCTTGATGAACTCAGAATTTTCTGAGTAATGATCTCTTGAAGGTTAAGACCGGTACTTATAGTTCTTTAATATCCTCAAGTAAAATGCCATGTGTATAAAGGAAACATCGCATTTTTGTTAATTATGTATACGCATATTATAGACCCTCCATTAATGAAAATCTGCCCTTTGATTAGTGTGTCCACCCTTGTGTAGTACTGTTTGATCCTAGTATTGTAGTCGTAGATAGTGGATCTAGCTGCTTTAATTTGCTCGAAGAAATGTCAATCACACACAATGCGATTCCTATATAAAGACATACTGAAGGCTTTTTCAGAAACATTCGGTATCCAAACTAACTGATGAGGTTAGGGTTTCTGGAGCGAATCACTTTTAATGCAATGACTAGATGAACACTTGATAGAGAGACACTTGTGTATCTGGTGTGGATTTGGGTTTACGTGTGATGTAGAATGGACCCAGAAAGACCCTTGGCCAAGTGACCGTGGTGGGAAGGGATACTCAGGACTGTTCTTAGTCAGATCAGGGATTTTGAACAGTTGTGGAAGGGATCTGCATTTCTTGACTTGATGTGAAAACCCATTGGCTACATAGCCCTTAAGGGTGTTATTAATGCTACCATGTTCTTTCATACCAGTTTTTCATACCAGTTTCATACCAGTTTCATACCAGCTGAACTTTTCCAAATGTATAGAGAAATAGGTCAGAGTTGTTAATGTTGAACTTTAAATCATTCCTGGAACTATTTGAGTCTGGTGGTCTCTTGTGAGAGACAGAGCAAGAGATCCTTTGGGCATAAAGGCTGAGCACAAGTGGTGGCTGGCAGCTTCCGGTCGCTCTTTAGTTGAAATCAAAGTTAGCGTTATTTGTTAAACCCTGGAGAACTACAGTGGCTGCTCTTTGTGATGGACATCTGCCTTCATTTAAATTTATACATGAGTACTGCCCATTTGGGCAGGTGGAATATTATTTAAATGTATTTGGGATACTTGCCAGCATCTTTCATTGGACAGCCGCTTCTCAACATGTTGTCCAGTACTTTCCCTGTCACACCCTTTATTCTAAAGCTTTAAACACCCATATAGACTGCGAAACATGCAGGAATTTTTTTTTCCTTCTTGCTTATTGATTTAATCATAGTGATAGATAGCTACTTGGAAAAACTAATGACAGGCTCAGAGAGAAATTTTTTAAATATAGATAGCTCTAAAAGCCTTATAAGAATAAATGCTGAATATAGCTAAATTTGCAACTTTGTTTGAATATGAATAGAGTTAATACCATTTTTAGAATTAAAAGTTTGAGGAGATAGTCAATTACAACTTCTAACTTAGGATGCTTGTCTCAGAGTCTTGATTGTTCTACATTTAAAATGTATTTGGGAGAAAGTAGACTTGTGTGATGGTTAATTTTGTGTGTCAACCTGACTGAGGCAGAAAGTGCCCAGACTTTTGGTCAAACGTTAATTATTCTGGATGAGATGAACATTAGAATCGGTAGAGTAAGTAAAGCAGATTTCCTTTTCTAATTTAGGAGGACCTCATCCAATGAATTGAAGGTCTGCATAGAATAAAAAGTCTGACCCTCCTGTGAGTAAGAGGGGACTCCTACCTGCCTGCATTGATCTGGGACTTTTTTTTTTTTTTCCTCTTCCTGCTTTGGACTCAAACTGCGTCACTAAGCTCTTTCTGGGTCTCGAGTCTGCTGACCTTCTCACTGGAACTACACCATCAGCTATCCTGGGTCTCCAGCTCGCCAAGTGCAGGTGGTGGGATTTGATGGCCTCCCTAATTGTGTGAACCAGTTCCTTATCATCTGTCTATATCTATCTATCTATCCATGTAGTTACCTACCTACCTGCTTATCTCCGTATCTACGTATCCTATTTGTTTGGTTTCTCTGGGGAACCCTGACTCATAAATTAGTGTTGGCCAAGGAATGGGAAGAGGGATAATGGGGATATGAGGTTGGGGAAGGGGTGGTGATCAAAATGTTAGAAAATTTCATAGGTGATCCAGTGATAGTTGCACAAACTTGTGAATACACGGAAAATGACGTACATGTACACTTAAAATTCACGAATTTTATGGTATATGAATTACGTCTCAATTTCAAAAAGGCAACTACACCTGGAATCCAAGAACCTAGGGCCACACGGCTTCCTCTCTGGCCTGGACAGCTGCACTGGCGCCCCCGACTGGTGTCCCTGCTCCCCTGCAGCCACTTCTATTGGATAAGAAATCAAAACGATGATTTCAAACTATCCTCTTACTACAGAGTCTTTAATGATTTCCCATCATACTGAGGATTAAATCCAAACTCCACCTGATGGTCTATAACGCACTATCTTCTGGTCTCCCCATCATCATGCCGCTCTTCTCTTGAGTCTCGAAACCGTAGTCAGATTCACCTCCTTCATGTTCCTCAGCGTTCCATTTCTGTTTTTCTCCTGGGCTTTTGTAGCTGCTGGTCCCTCTGCTGGGAATGTTCTGCAGGCTTCTTCTCTCTGTGGCCGGCTCTTGCTGCCGATGGCTTGCTTTTGCTCCTTGTTCTTGGCACTCCCCTCCCCCCATGACTTTCTACATGTCATCCTTCAGGTCGTGTCATAAATGCCACCTACCATGAGTCCCTTATCTGATATAGGACATTCTGTTTGTTTCCAATTTATATTGTAGCCTCAATAATCTATTATTTTAGTGGGGTTTTTTTTTGTCGCAAACTAGAGTGTAGGTTTCCCAAAGGTGAGGATCTTGTCTCTCTTATTCTCCTTCATAGTTCCCTAACATTTTAGCTCAGTGTCTGGTTTCATTGTGATTATGGATTTGGCTCTGGGAGGCAGATGGCCTGGATTCCCTGTACTACCATTGTGATCATGTTACTTGTATTTCTTCTGTGAGAGAGGGGAATCTCCCTTGTGGAACTTTAGTGAAAATTAAATTAGATCATTCATAATGCATGTTTCGCATTTGGCACCATGCTTGCACATTAGTAAGTGCTCAGTAAATTTTAACTAGTAATACAATATGTAATAATTGTTCAAAAAATAAATTAATCCACAAAAATAGACTCCTGGGGAGAATTTCCTCTTCTGGCTTTCAAGTTTATTTGCTAGTTACATTCTTTTTCCTGAATCTTACCTATTTTATACTCCTTCCCTTGCTTCCCATTCCCGGTCCCCTGAGGCAAGTCACTTTATTTTTTTATTATAATTCTTGAAAGAGGAAATGAAATCACAGAAGGTTAAGGCGGAGCCTGGCCTAATTCCCGCTGGTAGCATCAGCGTGGGGCACAGAGCAGGTTGTAGCAGACCCAGCTGGGTTCTACAACCATTTACTCACTTCCATCTTCCTCGTCTCTATTCCAGTTTGTTTTCTGAGTTTCCCACGTTCTTCAGGGAAAATAACCCTACTCTAGGAATACCCTTGGTTAGTCTAAACTGGGAGTCAGCTAACTACACCAAACCAAATCCAGCCAATCTTTGTAAATACGGTTGGAATGCAGCAACTCTTCCTCTTTTGTGTACTGTCTACTCCTGCTGCAGTGGCAGAGTTAAACAGTTTGCTGACGGACCATCTAAGCCAGTCATGGAGATCTTTCCCTTGCTAGTGATTAAAGGTGAGGATGTGGTTCTGTCCTGGCTATTAAGAAGCAAGGGAGAGGTTTCCTTAACCATAAGAAAAATTGAAAAGAGGGGGCACCTGGGTGGCTCAGTGGGTTAAGCCTCTGCCTTCGGCTCAGGTCGTGATCTCAGGGTCCTGGGATAGAGCCCCCCATGGGGCTCTCTGCTCAGCGGGGAGCCTGCTTCCCCCCTCTCTCTCTGCCTGCCTCTCTGCCTACTTGTGGTCTCTCTCTCCCTGTCAAATAAATAAATAAATAAATAAAAAGAAAAATTGAAAAGAGGATTATTCTGTTTCTGGACGTTGTGTTGTGTGGAGTTGTCTGGGACTACTATAACCATCCTATGGCCAATTTAAGGATGAAGTCAACCATGTTAGAAAGGAAAAATAGGACTTGTGTCCTTGTGGACATCCTTGAGCCACTGAGTCCGTCAACTTTGAAAAGTCTTCACCCTTGGTGCTTCATTTTATAGGACATAATTCAATTTTCTTGTTGAAACCGGTTTGAAAGGGCATTTCCCGTTAGTTGCAGCCCAAGGTTTTCTAAGAGATACGTTAGTAGTTCACATGTTGGAATGAATGAATGAATGAATGAATGAGTGAAGTGTTAGGGAGGAAGTATAACCCTGTCTCTTTTCCTTTCATCCTTTTTTTTTTTTTTAAAGATTTTATTTATTTATTTGACAGACAGAGATCACAGAGTAGGCAGAGAGGCAGGCAGAGAGAGAGGAGGAAGCAGGCTCCCTGCCGAGCAGAGAGCCCGACGTCGGGCTCGATCCCAGGACCCTGGGATCATGACCTGAGCTGAAGGCAGAGGCTTTAACCCACTGAGCAACCCAGGCGCCCCTTTTCCTTTCATCCTTGAGGAGTTGCTTTATGGACTGACTGCTAAGTATGTCTGTGAAACTCAGATTCCTTTTTTGTGTCAGCTGAAAAGTCAAATTTTTGTTGCCGCTATGCTTCCATTCAGTTCCTGAGACCCTCATCAGCTTATTGTTTTATTTTTTCTCTATCGACAGTTGAAACTGCCTCTCCCTTGACTCCTGCCACCCAAGCACTGTGACTGGGAACATTCCTTTGAAACTGTTCTTCTTATTGTAAGGTATTAGGACTCCCTAAAAGGAAATTTTATCATATTTTAGACATGGATTATTTAACCAGTTCAATTTCTAAAAAAGTATGCGTGTTAATGGAGCCATTCCTCAGGGATGTGCGTTTTCTTCATGCTTTGCCACCTAACTTAAGCATCGGAGGTGATTGATGAGGACCTTACACTAATTTGATAGCTTTTATCTTGGAATTTCAAAGCACCTGATAAATGACTTTGATTTACTCATTGCTATGTCTCTTAGTTCAAGAGAATACTTTACACTTATCTTGGCAACTCTCTGTGTGTTTGGAAGCTAGAACAGTCCAGTGTGGTTTCCCCATGTCCCAGGTGAGCATCTCATTTCTAGGATTTTTCTTTTGCCTTTCTCTCCATGTACGGGGTAAAGGGATGTGACTGATAATTACCAAAACCATCCATATTCACTGAACTCCTCTGCTACTCTAGGTTCTGATGATACGGTGATGTAAAACTTAATTCTTGCTCCCATAAGAGATGAAACTTTGGCCAGGAACATAACGATGTGTAATAAGAAGGGAAGTCCGAGGAATCATATCATTGGTACAGGTGGAAAAGCTAAAGGAGAGCAGAGATTTTGATTTGGTCTAGATGTTATTGTGGAGAAGTGTTAGGCGGATTTGTATGAAGAGAAGAACTTAGCTGAATAGAGTGTGTGTGTGAGAGAGAGAGAGAGATTGAAGGAGGCAAAGGAGAGAGGGAGAAGGGGAAGGGAGATGGGTGAGGAGTTGCCATCAGAGAGGAAGCAGATGGCACATGTGTCTTTAGAGGTTAATAAGTAGACCAGTTTGGCTAGAATGTTGGGATTGTGTAAAAATTGGATTTTGAGAAGCTTTGAGGACCAGATTATTGAGAAGCTGTAATGATAGTCCAAGTGGTTTGGACTCTATTACAATTTTAAATCCATGATTGTTTTTGTTAACAATCCTGATTTGTAAAAGAAAATGAGAGGTAATAAGATAATTCCAATTTAGGGACGCCTGGGTGGCTCAGTGGGTTAAGCCGCTGCCTTCGGCTCAGGTCATGATCCCAGCATCCTGGGATCGAGTCCCACATCGGGCTCCTTGCTCAGCAGGGAGCCTGCTTCTCCCTCTGCCTCTGCCTGCCACTCTATCTGCTTGTGCTCACTCTCGCGCGCGCTCTCTCTCTCTCTCTGACAAATAAATAAATAAAATCTTTAAAAAAAAAGATAATTCCAATTTAATATAAAAATAGTTATTAAAATGAGAGATGTATCATTGTTAGTAAATAACAATCAGCTGCTTTCCCAATATTTGTGGGATTCTCCTCGTTTTATAATAGCCAAGATGGATGATTTCCGTCTCTCTTTTGAAGTTTTACCCAATCCCAGCATTCCGGCCCAAATGATCTAATTACTAACCTCTGAAGACATCATGTGCTCATGTGCCTTCTCTATTATTACCATATTATATTGAAATAACTCATCATCTCTTGAATTCCTCTATGTGTTTCCAAGGGCAGGGCCATGTCTCCCTAGTGCTTATTGCACAGTAGGGAATCCCTCTGTGGTAGTGGACATGAACTAATTAAGTGAACTTAGTTCTAGTCACTTCATAGGATTTCATCTTTACTCTCGTCTTTATAGTTTTTATAGTTTTGACATTTTTAAGATAAATGATCATGACATTTTAAAAAAAGATTTATTTATTTATTCTGAGAGAGACAGGGAGGAGAGAGAGAGAGAGAGCAATGGCAAGTGCAGAGGCAGAGGTGAGAGAGAGAGAAGCAGATGCTCCCTGCTGAGTGTGGAGCCCGACAAAGGGCTTGATCTCATGACCCTGAGATCATGACCTCAGCTGAAACCAAGAGCTGGACACTCAACCGACTGAGCCACCCAGGCACCGCTTGACACTGTTTAATTAAAAAGATTTTAGGTGTTGTTTTCAAATTGACGTAGAATTTTAAAAACATAACATTCTGGATTTATTTTGGGTCAAGTGTCAGTGAAGACCTGAGACAAACTTCTTTTTATAATGACAGTGTTCTGTCCCTATAGCAGCATAGAAAGGAGGAATTTCACCTTTCCATTTAATGTGACTAGTCAGTTTGTGCTAGGAAAGGCAGAATGTTTGTGAGGGCTTAGTTAAAACTGCCTCTCCTAATTTTTCCACATCAACGTAGCTTAGGAAATAATGTGAGTCTCATTTCTCTAGCAAGAGCTATGGTAAATCTCCATTTTATTTAGATTTCATCCTGACTGAAGATTCCGTAACTAAATCTAAGATCACTAGATTTTAGAAATCTCTTTTATTTGGAATTTTTTTTTTTTTGGAGTCACTTTCCTGTTGTAGCAATAGCTTACTTCCCTTCTCTTCAGTGATAACACTGTTTTTATTTAAGGATTGGAAAAAGCACATGAGGCAGTTCCCTTCCAGTATTCATTGTCCTCTTTTCCTTAGTGACAGACACCTGGAAAGCAGGCTTTCCCAGGATCCTCTGCAGCTGGTGGCCATGGACCAAGATTTGGCAAAATGAGCTATAAATATGTCAGATGGGATTTCCAGGAAGGCTTTTTTTTTTTTAAAGGGAGAAGGGTGCCCATATTCTCCTTTTTCTCTTAGGTTCTTTTTGTCTTCCTGACTGTCATAAGAAATAATGGCAGGAGCTTCAGTAGCCATCTTGGATCATGAGGCAGCCTGGAGGCTGGAAATCAAGAAGGATGAAGCAGAAAGCCAGGAGGAAACTCACAACTTCATCAAACCTCCAAACCAACTCAGAACTGTTAGTTTCTTGCTTGTGTTTGCCTACGCGAACAAACCCTGGCATAACAGCTGGGGCACATTTTCCCACCTGTCAACAATAATCCTGTAATTGCATTTATAATAGGGAATATCATTCATGTGTTTTGAAAGTAGAAGATGGTAAATTTTTCTCACCAACCACACTGCACAGACGATGATAATCACTAGCAATAAGGAGGTGTGGAGGTGAGAAACTACTTTCCTGGAAGGAAAGGCTGTGTGGTTTACTATATCAAAAATCAGACTGGGAGTATGGTGCCTTGGATTGTCTGCCCTTGTTCTGTCACTGACCAGCTCTTCAGTGGCATAGTTATTTAAAAGCATGGAACTCTTGTTTCTTCAGCTATAAAATGAATCATCATCACTCTCCCCATCACCTGATACAGTCACTTGCCAACAGTTTGCTTTGTGCCAACTCTGTGTAGTCATTCTGCTAGTCCTTGGGACTTCCGTAGCACTTAAAGCACTTCCGTAGTCTTAACTTAGTGCTCATCGCCTTCTGTTATGATACATGGCAGGTCTAAATATGACACATGTATAAATAAATCTATGATTGCATACATTGATAGCTTATAAACACAGTGCTGGTGAGTTTATTTATAGCTCAGATGAGCAAATTCTATTTTGTCTTTGTGGCAAATGTGTCCTATAGACGAAAGGGACAAACATCATTTCCTTTGACAGCTTGGGTTTCCAAGCTTTGTCGCAACAGCTTGCTGTATGGTTAAAGGTTATGTTCCAGGGAAATTACATAAAATCTTTGTAGTTTGCAATTGGGAAGCTGATTTCTTCTCGGCAAACACTGAAGAAAAGTAATATTTTATGGTCAGGGCCACAGACTATATAGATATAAACTGAAGTAAGATTATTAACCCACCAAACTAGTTCTCTCTTTTTGCTCTTTGTTCAAGTATGTTCCAGTGGTCCTTGGAACATAAATACTCTTTGACCTCTTTTTTTTATCTCCCTGGGAGTAGTAACAGCTAGTTCAATACTTTGGATTCTTAAGGAGCTAAGATTTGCTAGATTATTTCTTTTGACCTACAGTTTCTCTTTTAATTTTATCCAAGACTGAGTCAAGGTTTTGGGGGGCTTCTAATTTAGTTTTATAATAATAACGATGTACTATTTTCTGTATATTTCAAATTTGTAAATTTTCTACTCCTTGGGATCTCAGTGTAAAGAACAGAACTCAGGGCATTGCACTTGAAGCTTGAGACAAAGAAGCAAAGTGCGAACAGTGCGTATGGGAAATGCTGGTCAGAGCTGCCACAAGGGGGATAAAGTGTGGGCTAAAAATGAAAATCGACTCTGCTTCCTGAATTTCTCTTCAGTCACTTCTGCATAAGTGGTAGTAAGTGCCATTGGCAATGACCTGGGAGTTTCTTTTCTTTAAATAAAAGGACCAAGCTATACGCAAATGTTACTTTAAAAATGGGCTGTCTGTTCTAGGGTGCTTGTTTACACTTAAAATTGTTCAGAACACCTTGAAATAAAATAACAGTCCATAGCCCTCCCGAGCCTTCTCAGGCTCACTTGTTGCAGCCAGTCTCCTGTTCTGGGAGCCAACACAGCCAAAAGCCAGTGTGGGAGAACCTCTTATTTCTAAATAGGCACATGTTTTGTATGTGCATATTTTACTGTCTTCATTACAGCTACTCCAAATGATATTTGGAGCCCAGAGCATATAGTCTGTGTAATTTAAAAGGGAAATAAAGACTAAATTGATTGAGACTGTTTATCTAAAAAAATATCCACAATCTGTTGGTTCATTATTTATGAAACTCACAAAAATAGGTGATTGGTTAGGCATCATGTGTTCATTTTAATGTAATAGCAGGGGAACCTTTCACCATAAAAGGCTTTGGGAATTTGATTTTATCATTATTAATAGTTTTGTAACACTGTTGTTGGGTCAGTTTCTACTTAAATTGCTGGTAGGCATGAGAGAAAGATAAAATTACTCACTTAGGCTTTCTTTTTGTTTCCTTAAAACTTCGGAGAGAATTTTATTTTGGGGTAAGTGGGATATATTTTGGTTCATTGTTTCATGAGCACATGTGTTGTGAATCACTTGTGTGCAGTTTCAGGCCCCACAATAGGCTTTATGAGATTTATAAAGATAGAGGTGGCCTTGCCCTTTCTCCTGGGTGGCTTACATTCTCTGGAGGGAGGGAGACATGCACACACAGCCATGTAACAGGAATATGTCCTCACATTAACACAGACATGCTTTTTTGCAAAACTCTGTTTAAACTGTTTTTTAGTAATAGTGGCAATATATCCATAGTGGTTGCTAGGATCCAGGCACATCCTAAGCACTCTCATATATTAACTCCTTTAATTGTCACAGCAATTTTTGGGGGAAGATACTTTTATTATTTTTAAAGCTTTTATTTATTTATGAGAGCGTGCACCAGAGGGAGAGGGACAAGCTGACCGTGCCATCTGTAGAGCCTGATGAGGGGCTCAATCTCAGGACCTTGAGACCATGACCTGAGCCCAAACCAAGAATCAGACGCTTAACTTACTGAGCCACCCAGGTACCCCAGGAGGACACTATTATTACCCCTGTTTTACAGAGGACAGAAAGTTAAGCAATCTGCCCACGAATCAAAGCAGGTCTAGTTTCTGAGTCTTGTACTTAGGTTAACGACATAATTCTGCTTTTTGATTGAAAGGCAAATTACTATAGATAAGAAAATAGTTGTGAATACATGGTTTCTTTCAACACCAACTTTAAAATTCTTTGTGAAAGCAGTCAAACAAGCATTTAGACAGAAGCATTTTAATAAAAATGTTAAAGGAGAAATTCACTGTTCAATTTAATTTTCGAGAGGGTGACAGTTTCCACAGCATCATCTGTGAGTCAAATACTTAACAGTAAATGTAAATACGAACGATTATTAAAAGGTTGTGAGGCCTTCATTAAAACAGTATGTAATTAATGAATGTGATACTAGAGCGGAAATTTGAATATGCCTTCCAGCTCATTATGATGAAATTTCGGTTCTCTAGTAATGGAACTTTGGAGCCCAGCCACCAGGTTAGTAGGGGCTTAACATCACAGCTCAACTCTCTTGGGTGTGGAAACTGCCTGGCAGTTCCATCCTTAGGAGGAGACTAACTCTGTGTTAGGAGGGTGGTTCTGAAAATTTTGATGGAAACTCTGGTATCTTTCTGATACTGTATTGCCTGTAGGAGAGGACAAAGGATTAGATGACATTTTAAGATGTCTTCCAGCAATGGGTTCCTGTTGGGGACTGACACAGAGGACATGAATGTTGGCCAGATCTAAATTTCAACTCATCATGATCAAGGACTTGAACAGATCTGGTTGTACTTGAATTAGGTTATGGACACAGGTTAATTTTTCTCCTCTAAGGTTGAAATGTCTAATTGTTAACCCTACCTATTTGCTTGGTTTAAGCATGTGATGGAGTCACTATGATTACAATTAACTTTGATTCCTTCTTATCCAAAAAAGGGGACTATAGAGTTCTTTTTGCTCTTTTGTCAACATTATATAATTTTGGCCTTCTCTAGATACTAGTGAGTGATAAGTAGAGCGTGTTAGAGGAAATAGAAGATGAACATGACTATAATGTAAAATGAACATGACAGCATTGGTTCTCCAGAGAATGGTTACTTTGGTTTCAAGTATGAATGATTAGTTGCCCTTTATTAATGTAGTGTAGGATTTGTATCCGGTAGAAGATCCATCTTCTAAAAACTTCTATCCCACTATATTACTATTAGAAAAAATGGTTTCAGTAAAATGGCACATTTCTAATTTTTAAACTGGAAGATTAACCTGGATCAGTGAGTAGGATAGCCCTGCCCAAGGAAGATCATCCCTCAAAATTGAGAAACATTGGTTGATTTTAACTTTCGGTATGGAGTTGTGTCTGAAAGGGAAAATGTTATAACAAGGTTAAACTTACCTGTGACTCTGGATGCCCATCTAATTTTTAGAAAGTTAATTCTGTTCATGAGTCTCACTATTAGTTGTAGTCTGGTACTGCTTTTGATATTAATGCCTTAGTGGACTTATGCACTGAGAGATTGATACTTCTCAGTTCAGATTTATGAATTGGGCACAAGTATAAGTTCTTCCTCTCCTAATAAGTTAGTCAGTACATATATATTGAGTGCCTATTATTTTTCTAGAACTGTACTGGGCTCTTGAACAACATTTAGTTTATGTATCACCTCAGATTTGTGCATTAGTCCTGCTGACTGAGGCAGCGTCTCTGGCTTCCACAGCACAGCTGAGTGGCCATGGGAACAATCCCTCAAGTTGCTTTCAGAAAGAACCCAACAGTGTCTTCATGTCTAAGCTGTGTGTCTCTCTTGAGCCCTGAAGTTTCCTCTTGCCCCTGAAACATGGTGGGACCTACTCAGCATTTATATATGTGCATCCTACAAATTGTGGGGAGTCAACATCCCATGTGGCCAAACTTTGACCAATAAGAGAAAGGGGTCAGTGGCTAATTTCTTTCTTCCTAAGTCTGCACGGGCTCTCTGGAGAGCCAGTGGCTTCATCCTGCCTCTCTGAAGACATTCTGCAAATCCCAGCATTCAGTTACAAGGAAGTTAGGGCTAGCTCGGTGACATACTTTCTTCTGTTTGCTTTCTCTTCTTTCCTGCCTCACTCCTGCTTCCCTGGGATTGCACTTCTCAATACATTGTTATCACATGAGCTTTTGCCCTGAGATGTGTTCTCTGGGGAATCTGGGGTCATTCTGCTCTGAAAGAGAGAAATGTTTGGTAGGGTTACAAGGTAAATCACAATGATAAAGCGTGATGAGTGCAAGAGTTGTATACAGAAGCTGGGCAAGTGGGTGAGGAAGAACTCTAGGTGCTGGAGGCCCAGTGAGTGGGGGAGGGATTCCCAGAAGGAGGTGCTTCCTGCGCTGAAGCGTGCCTAGTGAGTAGGGATGGACCAGCTTCCTGAAGCAGAGAAAGACTCTCTAGGTGGAGAGAATCGTGTAAGAGGCCTATGACAACCAGGGACACTTGTTTTGACTGGTACATGCATGAATCAGTAGCAGCAGGTGGGCGATACAGCTGGAAGATAGACAGGGCCAGGTCACAAATGGTGTTGACTATCCTACTTGAGAGATCAGCTTGGTGGACTCGTGGAGTGGAGTGGAAGCCATTTACCCTTCACCGTGAGTTCAGGTGTAAATGAGAGACAATAGTGGAAGATAGTACAGATAACTCTTTCGAGAAGTATGGCTAGGAAGAAATGGGAAGGAGCTAGAGGGGCCCATGAGAGGTATCAGTCAGAGGTCTGGCAGGAAACAGCTCACACAAAAAGTTGAACTGAATAGAATTTAATATAGAAACTTTTTATGGAGCTGTCGATATATTTTAAAGGGCCCAGCAACACAGACACCAGGAACCAGCAGGAACAGGTCAAGAAACTGTTAGCACTCATAGTCCCAAAGGGGCCAGGGGCGGGAATGGGGTTGGAATGGAATCTTGGCGGCTATGGAAGGCAGAAGGGAGATAAATACTTCCCACCAGTCTCTTGTCATTGCCTCCCATTGGACAAACTTAACCAGAATCTAGAAGATAAAGGAACTTGAAAGAAAAAGTCTAGAGAGGTCAGCCTCTTTGGGCCTAGCTTGGGGCAGTAAGATTCAAGATGGATCTGAGGAACAAATGAGGAAGCACCAACACACAAAAAAAGGAAGCTTTTTTTTTTTTAGTAGTAGGATAGACATGGGGGTGCCTGGGTGGTTCAGCTGGTTAAGCATCCGACTTTTAATTTCAGCTCAGGTCATGATCCGAGGGTCGTTGGATAGAGCCCTATGGTGGACTCCGTGCTCAGTGCAGAGTCTGCTTGAGATTCTCTTTATCCCTCTCTCTCCCTCTGCCTCTCCCTCCATGCATGCACACATTCTCTCTTTCTCTCAATAAGTCTTTAAAAAAAAAAAAATAGGAGACACGTGAATAATTTACATGTGGAGAGAAGAGCCAGAAGAGAGGGAGGAGAGTAATTGATGGAACAAGTTTGAGGAGAGGATAAGACTTGAAGAGCAGATACTTGTTTTATAGAATAGGAAGTTTGCACTGTTACATGAGACCCAAGGGAGGGAACCAAGCCAGTGGCTAAGTTTGGGCCCTCGCAGGCACGCACAGAAGGGAGACCACTTGAAGAATCTTGTGCCTGGAGAGCCTTTACTTTGTTGTTGAGGGAGGAGGCAAGGTTATCTGTTGAGAATGAAGGGACTGGTATATGGCTTGAAAATATGAGTGTTAATTATAGAATTGTCCTGAGGACAGTGGGAAAGTGAGCTGACTGGGAGAGAAGCACAGAAGACAGCTGAGGGGATTGGGGTCCAGCTGAGACAGGAAGGGCTATGTGCTGAGAGCAAGTCATAAAAGACAGAAGTACCATAATACATATTAATAAGTAAATTGCTAATGTTAGTAGCTGTGATAGAGTGAAGACAGAATTTTCCTGGTGCTATTTTTGACTCCTAGCTATACTTCACACGTGCTGCTGGGTCTCGGGTTTCTCACAATTCCATATTTCCTCAATTCTGAGGCACCATTTGTTTTAAAATGTGCCAGAGTTCTATTACCTTTTTTGAAGGAGAAGGAATTCCTTAGTGTGTTCAGCATACAGAATTTTTTTCCCCACCAGTAATAGTATAAATGTATCCACTTAATTATGTATCATTACTTTCTCTGTCAAAGACCAAGTTGGTGCCTTTACCTGAAATAGCTAGATTCTCCTGAATTACTTCAATCAGTGGTTCTCGAGACTGGGTGGCATGTTTCTTTTTCAACCTGAGCTTGAGATCCAGGTCCGTATTGTCTTGACCCGGCCCAGCCTTTGCCTTGCCTTCCATGGCATTGGTCTCTGCCTCATCTTCCTTTGTCCTCCCTCGTGCATTCTCTCTACATTCTGGTTTGACTTGCCACTGAGATGGTTGTCTTTTGTTGGTTCATGCCCCAGCTCAGCGGGGTTTAAGCGTTGCGTCAATTTATATCCTTAATCAGTTCTTAGAGTATCTTATGGTTAATGTTGGACTGTGGTCTTACATTTCCAACTGCTCCTTTAAAAAAAAAAATTTCTACTTCCTAATGTAAATGGTTTGAGCCTTGTTTTTATGAATAGCCCTAAAATTGTTAATGTTTCTACTGGTTATACTCCTGGCTTTTTAACTTGTAATTAAATACTATTTATTTGGAGTTGTTACGAAGTGTTTGACAGATATCTCAGTGACAGTCTTTTTTTTTTTTTTTTGGTAAGATTTATTTACTTTAGAGAAAGGGGAGAGAGGAAGAGTGAGGGAGGGAGAGAGAGAGAGAGAGAGAGAAGCAGAATTTCCATTGAGCGCAGAGCTGGACACGGGGCTGGATCTCATGACCTGAGCCGAAACCAAGAGTCAGTTGCTCAACCAACTGAGCCACCCATGTGCTGCAGTGACAGTCCTTTAATTTGCAGGAAGTGCTTTTATTCTAGCATTTAAACATCACTGGTCACTGGTTTGTTCTTAGGGGATCAGCAACTTTGCTCCCTCTGGTTACATTACTTCTTGTTGGGGAGGAGGTCTTTTACACACCCTCACTAGTGGTTGCTGTGTCGCTTCCTTGTGTAATTTTTTTTTTTTTCTGGACATGGTAAGCAACAAAGATAACATTCAACTCTTGGAATACTCAAATAACTCAACTGAAGCAATAGTCAAATGAATGGATGGTTGACCTATTGTTAAGGTTGTACAGGCCCAATTCATGGCAATTACGTCATTCTGCATAGCCAGTGTCATGTTTCTTTTGATAGGGATTTCAGAAATCTTCAGATTTGCATCTTAGAAATGTAGAAATGTAGTAATGCCTCTTTCACATGCTGCCATGAAGATCAAATCAGAAAAGACATGTGAAACATCTTTGTAAAGTACCATGAGCCAAACAGGTTACAGTTCTTCTTTTCTATGCCTAGTATGATGTATGGCCTGCAATATGATAATTCAGGAAGAGGTTTTTTGGCACATAAACCTAAATAATACTTTGTCTTCTGTATGAATGATCATCTCATGTTTATATAGTGATCAGTTAATTTATTTATTCTAATAGTCCTACAAGATAAAGAGAGAAACTGTTGCAACTTTATTCCAGATAAGGAAATCAAGGCTGGGGCACTGCCCCAGGGTGACTCTGTTGGTTAAGCAGTTTGTGTCTGCCTTCAGCTCAGGTCAGAATCCCAGGGTCCTGGGGTCAAGCCCCAAATCAGGCTCCCTCCTCAGCACAGTGTCTGTTTCTTCCTCTCCCTCCCCCAACTCGTGCTTCTCTTTCTCTCTCAAATAGATAAATAAAATCTTAAAAGAAAATCAAGGTTCAGAGATGTTAGGTGGTTTTCCTAAGGCACAAAGCTGGAAAAATGGAGGTGGTGGGACTAGAATCAGGGTCATCTCAGACTATGGTTCAGTTCGTCTGTCTGGTTAACATCCTGAGCTGTATCATAGACAAGGCTGTGAGAAAGCATTGGGAAAATATTATTTTTCCACAGATGCTCATAAGTATTGGGGAACATATAGAGACTTTACAGTTTCTATGCAGTGTACCTTATATTTTTGGTCCTAATTTATTCCTGTGTGCAGAGACATGTATTATATTTTGGAAAGACAGATATTTAATTTTCTTGTTGGAAGTGACTGTCGTATGTTGCTTTTAAAAATTATGAATCAAGAGAAACCTGTAGAAAGGAAAGCCATCCTTATCTGTACTTTCTAATTTTTCCAGAGTCAGTATTTATTACCTACATAATACAAAGTAAGTAATAAAAACGATAACGGTTTTTAAGATAAACATGCTTAGAAATATAACTGACATCTTAACAGCAGTTATTTCTGGCTGATGAGATTATAGCAGATATTTGTTGTTTTTGTGTGTTTCCATATTTTCTAAAGTTGTCACACTGAACATCTATTGCTTTGTAGTTAGAAAACAAAACATTAAATAATATTTTAAAACCATCATAAGAGGAAAATAGATAAAGTTGAATAATTAGAAGCCTTATGGTAGAAATTAAGAATATTCTGGAGCAAGTAACTTTTGAAGAATTACTTTTACATTTACTTTGAGGTCATGGATTCCCCAGAACATACGGTATTGGGAGGATACTGAGCATGGGGAAGTGTGAAGAGGGATTGGGCAAAGGGAATTATTGCTGGCTAAATTCTCCTTTCTATGACGTGCAGAGAGAGGTAGTGAGAGTGCAGTTTTTATACTGATTTCTGCTTATAAGGTTTTAAGATTTATCATTGGCTCTCAGGATTCAACAAGGAAACTCTCACGGTCATGATGACATACTTTGGAGTTAGGAAGCTTTAGGATTAGATTAGGTTCTAATCCTGGCTTTGCTACAGATGAACTGTATGACATTGGGAGGTTACTTAAATCTTTGCCAGTTTCCTTATCTGTAAAAACTCGACCTTAGAAAGTGATGGAGAACACCAAGACTTGTGGAAGGTATTGGGCGCTGTGACTGGTACGTGCTAATCCGTGATGGGTCGCAGCTGTCCCAGCCACTGCAGTCAGCTCCCTGATCTGGGGTTTGAGACAGTCATGAAATGAGTGGGCTCCATGGAACTATACCGTATCTCAAGTATCTTTCAGCACCCTCGGTTGAAGGTGACAGCAACACAGCCCCGATCAGTTTCAGCTTTAAAACGGGGTGTTTATTAGATGTATTGTGGGGTAGCTCTACAAGTTGGTTGAAAGAGGGAACAGCCATGGGGACCTCAGGCTCTTGAACACCTTAATCTCATGGGGGATGGTTATACGAGCTGCTTTAAATTCTTTCACGATTTTGATATCTGTGCATTTTGAAGGTTATCACATATTAGTGTCTTTTCTCTTATGTATTTGTCAGATTGTTCCTGGTTCTCTGTATATCAAACAGTTTTGGATTATATTCTGGATATTTAAAATATTATGTTGCAGAGCTCATAGATACAGAGAACAGATGGGCAATTGCCAGAGTTGGAGTGTGTTGGGGGCGGGGTGGGCAAAAGGGATAAAGGGATCAAAAGGTACAACTTCCAGTTATAAACAAGTCCCGAGGATATAACGTACAGAATGGTGACTGTAGTTAATAATGCTGTATTGCATATTTGGAAGTTGCAAAGAGAATAAATCTTGAAAGTTCTTATCACAAGGAAAAAATCTGTACATATGTGTAGTGATGGACATTAATTGTGATCGTTCCGCACTATAAACAAATATTGATCACTGTGTTGGGCACCTGAAACCAATCTAATGTTATTTGTCCAGTGTACCTCAATTAAAAAAAAAATTCCACTGTGAGACTCTGGGTCCTTTTACAATCCCTTGTAAAGGTTTTTGTCTGTGTTAGCAGGCAGTTGGCTGGTGCAGTTCAGACCACGGGTCACCTTTGGTATGTGGCGGTTCCAGTGTTAATTCAGTTTTCAGAGCATTTGCTATTGTTTCTTTCTGGTGTTTGGAGCTGTGGTTCATAGCTTAGCTGAGTTCTCTGTAAAGGACCTGTGCTGCTTTCACTCGATGCCGCACAGCCCCAGCTTGAAGGGGAGCCCAGAGACTTGTGGTGTTGGTTCCTATACAGAACTGAAAGACCCCCTTCCCTATTCCTCTGGGGTATTTTCTCGAGGGCTCCCTTTTTGTATTGCCTCTGGCCAGAGGGATGGATTACTGCATAGTTTTAGCCTCCATGCTTTTCTGTAATTCTGCTTGACTAGGGTGAAGTGGGAAGAGAAAGAAGGGAGAGGAAGAAGAAGGAGGATTCTTTCCGGAACTTTATGCTGCAGGAGCCCCTGTTCAGTTCTTCCAGCCAGAGAGAAGGGTTTTCTCTGGAGGTAAAGCTGCCTGCCTCACTGTGACATTGGCACTGCTCTGCACCTGGGGCTGGCCTCGGGACAGGGCTGCAAGAGAAAACAGAGGACACAAGAAGCAGCACGGGGTTCCCACCTCCCCGCTCCCTCCGTATCCAGCTCACAGAGTTCACTTTGCTTGGTCTTGTGGCCAGAAAGATAGGATTCTCTTGGAGTCTTTGCAGCCCGCACCTACCAGCCAGATCCCTGATTTGGCGCACCCTCAGCTCGAAGCCAGGAGATAAAGCCAGAAGAGAAGCCAGCAAAGGAATTCCCTGTGTGCTAGTTATTCGTCAAGTTGTGATTCTCTTCCCCAGCCCACCTGCTATTTTCTGTTCTGTTTTGATTTTTGTTTTTTGGGGCAGGTTGGGGAAAGAGAAGCTGTAGTGGGCTTTCTCCATCTTGGCCAACACCAGTGAGTCTTTACTGATACTGGCCAGATAACATGTTCATGTGAAGGTGTTCTGAGATGCGCTGTCCAGTCAGAACTGCATGGAATCTTAGAATAGTCGCCCCCCCCCCCAAAGTAAAGAGGGCAAGGGGCATGCCATAACCTGAAGAAATGGGAGAAGGATGCTAGCCAGACAGAACAATTCTTACTTTTTCTGATTAAAAAGAAAAGTAGATATTTTAAGTTTGTTTTCTAGGAGTGTTGTTATGATAGTAGGTGTTATTAGGGTTTTTAAAAATTCTGTTGATTTGAGAGATTCTTACACCATCCATTGAGTGCAGAAGAACTTAACTAGCTTATTTTTACTGAGCTCACAAAATTTGCAAGCAAAACCATGACTGGATGTCAAACTGTCCAGAGCCACTTATTACCTGTGCTGTTTCTCTAGACACCCTTCGGAGGTAAAGCTAAATTTCAGGTGGCAGCATTGACGACCATTAGCTTTTGAATTTAAAATGTATTTTTATAAATCTTTTCTGGCTGAACTCTGCCAGCGGCTTAGCTGGATTCACATGCGAAGTTTGCTTTTTCCTTAGCCAAACAATGAAGTCAGCAAAGTGCATTTTCAGAACTCCTTCACCTCCTTGTCCTCTTTTCTCCCGTTTGGCTGTTCACATTTTTCTTTTCCCTCCTTTGAGTAGAATCCTCCTCCTGTCCGCTTGCTTCTGCAGCACTTACGCTCTTGGTCTTTTCTTCCGCGCTCCCTGGTACAGAATTTATGTGACCCAAGTCTTGAGACCTTTGCCCTGAAGGCCTTGCTCGGGTGGCGAATGACACTCATCAGAGAAACTCATGAGTGATAATGGAGTAGGTGCCTTATCCTAAAGTCAGGAGAAATATGAACGTTTTTTATGTCTTAGCAAAGCGCCTACCTGAGCTAGAGAAAGCAATACATTGTAACTGTAGAAAAATTGGAAAATACAGAATCACGAAAGAGAAAACAGAGATCACTATGGTCAGCATTTGGTTCACGGTCGTCAGTCTTTTGGGATACATACCCGAGTCATTTTTCCATGTAGTGATTATACCCTCATATGCTTTAAAAGGGTTCAGGCATAGTGTTTCTTAACCTTGATATTACACTTAAATGTCAGAAGTATTTTTTGATTAAGGATGACCCCGGCATTATCACTTCAGGACTCTATGCAGTCCTGTCATGAGTACACAGTTTATTAACTAATCTTTTATGGTTGCACATTTAGATTATTTTCAAGTTCTTAGTATTTTTTTTTAACAAAGATTTTATTTATTTGACAGAAAGAGAGACAGGGAGAGTGGGAACACAAGCAGGGGGAGTGGGAGAGGGAGAAGCAGGCTCCCCGCGGAGCGGGGCTTGAACCCAAGACCCTGGGATCATGACTCCAGCAAGCTGAAGGCAGATGCTTAATGACTGAGCCACCCAGGTGCCCAAATTCTTAGTATTTTAAATAATCCTAAATCGCAAACCTATTGTGGCTTCTTTGGGTTACATGCCTGGAAATGGAAGTGGGATTGATGTGTCACAGGGTATATTTAATACATTTCTGAAACCTTCGATGCTTATTTCTCTTGGTGCTTTTTAAATAGTAAGTTTCTCTTGGTGCTTATTAAATAGTAAGTAGTTGCTCAAATTTGGCAGAAGCAAGGGTGCCTTTTCAGTTTCAGCTTGATTCATATCCAAAAATTTGTAGTTTCTATTTCAGGCAGATAAGCTTGTAGCCATATGTAATTAGACATAACAGGTGGATTTCCAAGGATTTAGCTTTTCCCCCTTTTGGAAAAATTGAACTTCTGCTTACCATTGTAGAGTTTTAATTTGGGTTAGGAGAAAAAAAAATAAAGAAAAAAAAAAACAAACTTCAAAAGATAGACAGATTCTCCCTCCCTCCTAGGAAATTCTGTCTTAGGAAGTGGCAGCTCTCTTTCTTGTTTCTTCTTGTTATATAATGGGGACTGGTAACACCTTCAGACCAGGCAAGTTTGGCTCCTACCTTGGTCTCTGCTGTAGAGGGCCTAATTCTGGTTCTCGCCCCATTGTGTTCTTTCTCTTGCCTTGTCAGCCGTGCCCACCTGATGTCATGTTCTCCACTCCCCCCACCCTTTCATCCTATGCTCTGGATGACAGGACTTTGGAACTCCATGCTTTAAAGGCCCAGGATTGCCTTCAGGGCCTTCCTGGGCTTTTCCCAGGTGCACCTGATTGTAGACCATGATTGGGGAAGGAGAGATGACAGACCGTGGATATGCAGCTGGGATTGTCACTTGTATACATGGAGGCTATTTAAGGTATGGGGTGCAAAGGCGGTCCTGCAAATGTGAGGGGTGAGCCTGGAAGAGAACCGGCTACAGTGTGCTTTGTTACTGTACGTGTGCCCTGAGGCTATTACCAGGTACCGACAGAGAGAGACGTCCAGGCAGAGAAAAAGTCATGTATGTGCTAGAGCCTGGAGGCAAGGAAGAGGATAGCGTATTTGATCCCCTTTCAATATTTCATCCACGAAACGGTGAGAAACGAAATGTGGAAAGTAGATAGATAATGAATCACGAAAGACCTTTTATACTCTGCTAGAATCATAGACTTTTTCTTCAGCCAACTAGAAATCATTGCAGGGTTTTGAGCAGGGATGACATCATTAGAACTAGCTGGGGAGTGTCCTGGAAGAACAGGTGTGGAAGACAGGTGTCACTTAGGCTGCTGGTGGTCACCATCCAAGCAGCAGGAGATGGCCAATGAAAAAGGACAGTGGCCATGATGACCAACATAAGACCCTTGCCCCCTCTGTAGGGCTATTGTGTGGCCCAACTTAAGTAACAAAATGTTCTGAAAATTGTTTTGGAAAGCTTTTAAGGTTCTGCAAATGTTAGTGTTACTGTTAATAACAAAAATATTTATCGTATTTATGGACAAAGGACAAAATTGAGATTCTAGCTAGTCTCAATTCTAATGTAAGCAGATGTGAAAATCAGCTAAAATGATAGGGTTAACCATCCTGATGTGAGGTGTCACATCCCCCGAGGGCTCCTTTGGGCACAAGAAAGTGGCTGTGCTAGTCTTGGGGGTGGGGGTCCAAGTGGAAAGGACGGTGATGTTGGAGTTGCCTGGGCTTGGGTTTCAGTGTTGATGGGGAAGTGTCCTTGAAGTGGGTCTCTTCATTCAGTAGGAAGCTGTTCACGTGGTCCCCTGTTGTCTGTAAGGCCTTTCCTTCCAGCTGCTGTACTCATGTCCCTGAATCTCCCTAATTATGTTTTTGTAGAGGAAATAATCCTTGTCTCTCATCATGATGTGGAAGGGAATTGGGAAGGAGGGGTCTACATTCTTTATCAGATTTTCATCCAGTCTTGCTGTTTATAGATCTTTCTGCTTTCTGAGAGATTTGGTGTTTTCATCTCTGAGAGTTCCTGCAGCTCAAATCTTCCTTCTTCTTCTTATCATCTGCCTATGTAGCCCTTAGCTTTCAGATTTTCTTACTTTGGTAGGTCAGTAAAGCTCATCTTGTGCTTTTCATCTTCCAAAAAATTGTTGACACCTGCATCTGTTGTCATTTTCACTTCTAATATCTTTATTTTTGTCATCTTAAAGTATTACTGTTTTTCACTCCTTGATCCCTTGAGAAATTACTCTTTTGTGGATTTGTGGATGCAAAGAGAATATATATTTAATTTAGCAAGTTTAAATGTAGTTATATAATAACATAGTGATTCCATGTGTTTAAAGACTTTATAACACATTTTCCTCAGTACTTTCTATGAGAATTTTAAAATTAATATTTCTAATATTGATATTATCATAGGTTGTCTAGCTATAGATTTCTGGAGGAAATTGAAGTTTCCATCATTTCTTCATCAGTAGACTTGGTTTAGAATTTCTTTTTTTGAAACTTGCCCTCACAGTACAGGAGAGTGACAGAGATAGTTGGTTTCCCTTTATTAAGAACAGTGAAAATATGAGATACAGACTATAATTGTACAAATATAGATTTTTCTTTTAAACATGAAGAGGAATTTGGGTGCAGGGTATTGGTTGAGTTGTTCAGGGTCTCATATTTGGATGTAGGTAGGCCAGGTCCAAGGACCCACAGGGTGTCCTGCTGGACCAGCCAAGGGAGTCTGACTTCATGAAGGATGGAAGTCAAACATGAGGCCACAGGAGGTGAAAGCAGATTTATGGAAGAAAGAGACCAGATACAGACAGACAGTCTGGGAGACCCAGAAAGGAAAAGAGCTTGAGTCTTCTCTTTGTTTGGGGTCTGGAGGTTTCTTTTTTTGAGGACTGTGGTCTGGTGCACCTGTCCTCTTGGGCTTCCAGGAACCAGTTAGAACAAAGACAAGAGCCAAATGTTATTCCATGAGCCAGGGCCTTGGTGTGGAGCTATCTGGTGCCAGCAGTCTGGAATAAGTATGTGATAGCTTCGTTAGGTCATTCTCACCTGGTCCTTCCTTAGATGTTATCTATTCTAGAGAAATCATTAAGTCCTATCCCTTAAAAGGAGAACATATGCTATTTGCATTATAAGGCCTGTGCAGAGTGGGGTGGTGGTGCAGATCCTAGCAAGGATAGGAACCAGAAAAGGCACAAAGAAAGAAAAACAACTTTTTCTCTCATGGGGTCCGTTCCATTTCCCTCTCACAGTTTCACACTGGCAGAGGTGAGATTGGGACCTAGGTCTGTTGTTGCTGGTTTATTGCCTACCCTTTACAAGCTTGCACAGAGACACCATAGAAGAAAAATGGTCTAAGCTGGATTTTTCCCAGAAGCCCTGGGCACTTTCATTGATACAAAAATGTAAGCCCCATGAGAGCAGGGACTTGGCTGCTTGGTTCATTGCAGTATCCCCAGCATCCACATGTCTACAGTTGGCACATGGGCGGAACCCAATCCATCTATATTGGTTTACACAGTGAATACATGAAATTCCTTGTTGACCAAAACAGACACTGAACTCATATTTAAAACATGAGCTCTTTTAAAATAATTTCTAGGGGCGCCTGGGTGGCTCAGTGGGTTAAAGCCTCTACCTTCGGCTCAGGTCATGATCCCAGGGTCCTGGGATTGAGCCCCACATCAGGCTCTCTGCTCCATGGGGAGCCTGCTTCCTCCTCTCTCTCTGCCTGTCTCTCTGCCTACTTGTGATCTCTGTCAAATAAATAAATAAAATCTTAAAAAAAATAAAATAATTTCTAAAAAGCAGTAGTGTCTGCAAATGCAGAGACGAGGATGTGTCATAAATAGATTAGATACCTATTAGTTTACTTAGCCTGAGGTTTCCATGGTAACTTCGTGTTCCTTTTATAAAAGAAAAATCTGAATATAAATATTACTGCACACTGCTACTGTGCACACGTACTCGATAATATTGGCTAAGGAAGTTTTTATTATAAGATGGATGTGTGTCTGCATGAAGTATTCTCACCCTTTCGACCTTCCCACAGAAGTCGGGCGAGGATGCTCCCTCGCGGGAAGCGGAGTTGAAGTATTTGTGCTGTGGACTACCGTCTCATGCTCACTTTCCTTCTCGCTGTCTCACTTTCTCAAATACGGCGCCAAGCTCTTTGCTGAGCACTTCAGTTCCGGAGCTTTTGTCCCAGATGAGGTGCAGACTCTCTCATCCAACACAGGGCTCTGCTCTTCTCAATGCTTTACATAAAAACATGCAAAGAGAAGAACCCTGTCTGAAGGAAATGGATCTCATTTGCTTCCTTTGGTTCCATTCCTCTATGTGTGTTCTCTTAGGTATCAGCACGCTCTCTTCTTTGAGGCCTGAGGCCTCTTACTGCCTCTGTATTTTTTATTCTGGGGTCACCTGGGTGGTTCAGTCGTTAAGCGTCTGCCTTCGGCTCCGGTCACGATCCCTGGGGCATGGGATCGAGCCCCGTGTCGGGCTCCCTGCTCAGCGGGAAGCCTGCTTCTCCCTCTCCTACTCCCTCTGCTTGTGTTCCCTCTCTCGCTGTCCCTCCCTCTCTGTCAAATAAATAAATAAAATATTTTAAAAAATCTTTATTTTTTGTTCTGTACTACAATTTGTGCTCATCTAGTGGGCCTTGATGATTAACTGTGGTCACCTCTTAATTGACTATTGAGGCTAGGTGGGGAGCACGTGGGAGCTGAATTTCTCATGGGTGGGTCACTGCCATGAACAAACCTCAGAGTCCAGAAGGTCAGGCAACTTCGTTTGTTCTTTTATTAGTTCAGTCTGTCAGGCGTCTGTCTGTCCTTAGGCTGCTGTATTTCACGGCATACCTTCCAGCTTATTACCTTTGGGCCTCATCTCGCTGTTTGTCACACCCTGTCATACTGGCTAATTTATTAGAAAGGATCAGGGGCCCTTGAAGACTTAAAAACCCTGTTATCTTTCTGGGATTTCTCCTCAAAGCCTTTTCTGGTGGTTTCAGCTCGCAGATATTTGGTCTGACCCTGTAATCAGTATATAATGAGGTCACATCATGCACATTCTACCTTATTTTTCCAGAAAACACAGCCCCTAGTAGGCAAGCCATTTGAATGCCAGGAAATAGGTATCTGTTGGAAGGCTTAGGGAAAAATTGGCCGTGATGAGTTGATTGAGAAGTGCTACAACATTGTACTTATTGGGGGAGTTAAGGGATCTGGTAATTTTCACCAGATGGAGTTTTTACTTGAACACTGACCTGTGATGTTCTGTTCCACTTCAGAGCCCTTCGTGTATATGCTCTTTTATAGAATGACAGGGTATGTGTGTATGTGTGTGTCCTGTCCACTCCAACAAAATCAGAAGCTTATTGAGGACAAGGACTATGTGTTTTAATTATTTTCAATCTTCCCCATAGCACTTAGGTCACAGTACTTATTAAGTACCACATAGTTAAGAATGAAATGTTAATGTTCATGTATAAAAATGGTATCTGTTGATACAGACACAAATCATTACATATGTTAATGTTTTATACAAACATGTGTTGTCAAGATATATATGTACGTATGCATATTATATTTATATGTGAGAGTTATTTGAAGCATTGTCGAGCCTCCGTGTAGTTAGATTGTAACAATTGTCATCATAATTGGGAGACAGTACCCCAGGTTTTCTGTGAATGTATGAAGCTTTTGTACCATAAATGATTTTTGTGTTTGGGGGTGTTAGAGAAAAAGCAGAACTGGTCAGCAGTTCAAGTAGTAAAAACAGATTTTATTCAGAAACTGTTGAAATAGGAGTACAGAGACCTTAATATAGAACTGGGCTCAATTCTGAATATAGCATGGATCAGTGGGGGTTTGTAGGCAAGGAGCGGGGTGGGGGGGTGGTCTGTGGATGAAAAATTACTAAGAGGAGCCATCGGGGGTAAGGGGAGTTGGGTGATGTAGAGCTGAACATGGAAGCCCAAAGGCCAAGGCTTCTATGGGAAGAGATCATGTGGGGGCGGGGGATGTACCATGATTTCTAGGGGGATAATCTTTCCTTAAGTGTTTGGTGATCAGGAGTAATTCCATGTTCTGTGTCTTTTTTGGGTTGTTTCCTGGTTCCCACATATTTACACTGTAAAAATTTTCAAAGGATCCCATCGCTTTGTTATGTGGGGCAGTGTCCCTGTGCCACAACATTCTGGGATTGGCAGACCTGTTTGAATAGCCGCCATCTTTTGAGTGGAGTAAGACCAGCTGCTTCGTCCGGTTCATGATTGGAGGAGGATGGGTTGTGAGCTGGTGTTGCGTTGTTCTCCGAGCGCACGCTGACTTCTGTCAGTCTGTTTGGTGATAAACTACCTGGAGCCTGATGTGGAGGGAAAATTGTCAGGAATTCTACCCCCACAATTTGCCAGGAAAACTTACGAAGCGTGTTGAAATAGGCAGAAAAGATGACCAGGTGTCCTGCGTGGTGCCCTTCGTGGAAAGATCAGTTCCTGTGGCAGCCTATACCTTTGTCTTTGAACTATTTTACAGCATTGTTGGGTTGTAGGAAACCGATAGTCATACAAACGGCTCCTGTTTGTGGAAATTAAAGTGTATTTTATCCTCTGAATGCAATTAACCAAGTAGCCTCCATATATTTACCCCTCAGCATCTCTTAGTTCATTTCACTTTCCAGATTGCCCACTTCTGCGTGTTCTTTGAATTTTCCTTTGAATGGTTATAACATGTTACTGATTGATTTGCTGATTAATGATAAATAAAATTTTTGGTGGGTATTAATTCCATATTTTATAAGAAAAAAGTTACCTTTTTTTAAAAAAGATTTTATTTATTTATTTGACAGACAAAGATCACAAGAGAGGCAGACGGGGGTGGTGGTGGGGGAAGCAGGCTCCCTGCCGATCAGAGAGCCCGACGTGGGGCTCCATCCCAGGACCCTGAGATCATGACCTGAGCCGAAGGCAGAGGCTTTAACCCATTGAGCCACCCAGGTGCCCCCAAATTTTACCTTTTTTTTTTTTTAAAGATTTTATTTATTTATTTGACAGAGAGAGATCACAAGCAGGCAAAGAGGCAGGTAGAGAGAGGAGGAAGCAGGCTCCCTGCTGAGCAGAGAGCCCGATGCGGGGCTCGATCCCAGGACCCTGAGATCATGACCTGAGCCGAAGGCAGCGGCTTAACCCACTGAGCCACCCAGGCGCCCCCCAAATTTTACCTTTTTAATTGCTCTTTAACACCTGGGAAATTCTTCTTTCCAAGGGATCAATTTAAGTGATAAATGGTTAGGTAAGTCTGTGGCTAGAGTTTTGGGAGTTGGCTGTAAATCAGTACCTTGAACGCCACTCAGAATATTTGAGGAGCAGATATTGTATCTTTAGTGATTTTACTATATCACAGTATTTCTTACATCTTTGCTATGGATCTAAGGTCGCTTTCAGAAACAGATTTTAAAAAAGGGCTTTGTTACCAGCTCAGATAAATAGCCTATTAAATAATTTAAAATCCATCTAGCTTGTGCTACAATCTAAATTCCCGACCCTGAGTGCTGCCCTCTCCATGAAACAGGTCTGAATTTCAGTATTTTTAAATTATAAATAAACACAGTTAAAGCTTCTTGCTACAGTCCTAAGAATTTTGTAATATGGAAGTAGTTGTGGCCCTTTAGAGGTCAGTAATCTGGAGGAGGCAGGGAGGATAAAGAATTTTAGGAAAACTAATTGGTACATGACATCTACCATTACAGCTAGAGAACACAATATGCCTTTGACCTGTTCTTATTGCTGTTCTCATCCCTGAGCTGGCAAATTGAATGACACAGAGGCAATGGTCCAGTGGTCGAAGAGCGCTTTCTGAGCTTTCTATTTATTCTGGGGTCTTCATTTGAAATTCATGTCAGACTTCTCAGCATCATTACTTTGCGAGGATGATAACAAATTACCTGCATTTTACATATGAGGGCCAGGAACTTCTCAGTGGGATATGAAAATAGGAAAGACTTCCTAATACAAATAACTGGGAAGAAGAGAAACAAGTTTGTCCTTATGTAAGTGCGTGCCTGGTCGAGGCTTTTCTATAATGGGGGATTGTGATAGGCTGAAGAATGGTCCCCTGCCCAAGTCCTAATCCTTGGAACCTGTGAATGTTACCTTTAGAGGTGAAAAAGAATCTTGAGATGCCGGCACCTGGATGGCTCAGTGGATTAAGACTCTGTGTTCGGCTCAGGTCATGGTCTCGCAGGTCCTGGGATCGAGCCCCGAATTGGGCTCTCTGCTCAGCGGGGAGCCTGCTTCCCCCTCTCTTTCTGCCTGCCTCTCTGTCTACTTGTGATCTCTCTCTGTCAAATAAATAAATAAAATGTTAAAAAAAAAAAAAAAGAATCTTGAGATGGGAGATTATCTGAGTGGGCCCTAAATGCAGTTACAGCGGGAGGAGAAAGGCCACGTGTCCACAGAGGTAGAGACTGAAGTGATGTGGTCGCAAGCCAGCCAGTGCTGGTGGCTTCTGGTTGCTGGAAAAGGCAAGGAATGGATTCTTCCCTGGAATCCCCAGAGAGAGCCTGGCTTGGCTGATCAGTGATACTTGAAGATAGAATTGTGAGAAGGCATCTCTGTATTAAGCTGCTGACTTTGTGGTCACCCATTCCAGAAGCTGTAGGAAAACCAATACAGAGTTTGGTAATGGCTAGTGGGGAGCTGCTGGAACATGTTCCTAAAAATGTGCAGATGGCTTTAGAATTGGGTAAGGAACAGAAATTGGAAGAGTTTGAAGGCACATGATAGGGAAAGCCTGGATTGCCTAGAACAGACTGTTGGCCAAGACAGGGATATCAGACTCTGCCAGCGAGGACTCAGTGAGAAACACAGTGGAAAAAGCCGAGGTTGTCTTGGAGAAAAAGTAAGCTGTCATAAGCATAATGTTGGTAGAAATAGTAAAGGTGCTACCAGTTAGGACTGAGAAGGTGAGGCGTATGCCTTTGGAAATTGGAGGAAAGACAATGCCTGTTATGTAGTCAGCAGTAAAGGTAGCGGAATTTTGTTCTATGGATGTGTGGAAGGCAACACTTACAAGGGATGGACTTGGTTATTTCCAGAGCAGATTTATGTATTGAACGGAGAGCCTGGTTTCTTCTTGCTGCTTATAGTAAAACGTGAGAGGAAACAGGTATATTGAAGGAAAAATTTCTTAAACAAAAAGGAAACCAGACTTGATGATTTGGGAACTTCTCATCTTGTCCAGATTGCAAAAGATGGTAAAATTAGGAGACCCACACACAGTTGGGAAACGACGCTGTGGAGAGAAAGAAGCCAAAGAGTGAGACACACTCACTGGAAAGGAAATCCTTTCGCTAGTGCTACAGAAACTAGGTGCCTGACTCGTGGGTTTCTATAACCACCTCAGCAGAAGCCAGCAATAGGGATGGGACTGTTCAGGAAAGATCTGTGGTGGCTCCTCCATCTAATGTCATGAATCCTGTGACTGCACAGGAGACCACAAGATTTTTGAGAACATGAGCAGAAATACTGCTGACCTGATCTGAAAGGGACAGAGGTGGATGAAATGGAGGAAGGCTGTTGGAATCCCAAAATTTACAGGCAAGAAACAGCCTACTAAAACTGCTCAGCTGCAAACATGTTCTACTTTTCCGAAAACAAAAAACCAAGCCCAAGAATGACTCTGGCCCCATGTTGGAGCTGTAAACTACAGGGGATTATTTCTCGGCCTTGAAACCCAATGCAGTCTCCCCTGCTGGATTTTGAAATTACTTAGGGCTGTTGACTTATTCCTGGCCTTCCTCCCTTCTAGTTTATCCCTTCTGGAAGGGGAACATCTGTAACTGTGGTTAAGGTCCAAAACCCTTGTATTTTGGAAGCAGGTGACACAGGCCCCCGATAGAGAGGAATTTTGCCCCAGTGTGGATCATAGCCAGAGTGGCTCCATATACCTGATTTAGAGGAGCACATTTGGGATTTTTGAGCTGATGAGATACAGATGAGGTTTTGAACTTGGAGTTGATGCTGTAATGGGCTGAGACTTGAGCTGATGTTGGGATATGGTGAAGGTATTTGGCATGTGAGAGAGACATGTATCTTTGGTGCCAGAGGGTGGACTGCAGGAGGCTGAGTAACGTCTCTCCCCCACCCAAAAAGAGATACACGTGTCCTCATCTCTAGAACCCGTGAATTGTCTTTTATGGAGAAAAGGACTTTGAAGATGTGAAAAAGTGAAGATGGGGAAATTAATCTTTATTATTTGAGAGGATCCTAAATGTAATCATTATAAGCATGAAGCAGAGGGAGATCAGACAGAAGAGGAGAAGGTAGTGTGACCACAGGGGGCGGAGACTGAAGTGATGCTCTCCTAAGCCAATGAATGCCAGCAGCCACCAGAAATGGGAAGAGGCAAGGGGCGGGTTCTCCCGTGGAGCCTCTGGAGGGAGGCTGACAGCTTTGATTTTGGCCCAGTGATTCTGATGTTGGACTTCTTGCCTCCAAAACTGCGGACGGGTAAATGGAGGCTGTCGTAAGTGGCTGTGTGGTGACTCGTTGCAGCAGATGTGTAAAACTAACACAGACATGGGGGGAATTGTAGGTTCTCTGCTTCTCTGTGTACTCTTGTATTCTGTTTGAATATGAGCCATCCTTAAGATGACTGGTAGACTGTGTAACCATCTGGCTTTTATATTAGAAACTTCTACTACTCCCTCTATTTTAAAACAGTAACCTCTTTGAAGCAGAATAGCATTACATAAATTGAGAACACTGGTTAAGAAAAAACACAAGGCTTGACTTGGGCTCTCAGCTATGCTGCATGCTAGCTGGCTGTCCCTGGCTAAATCACTTAACCAATCGGAGGTTCAGTGGAACAATGGTAATGTTATTTATGGTCCTTCCTGAACCGTATAGTTGTTAACAAGTAGTTAATGAAACAGGTGTATGGGAAAGATACCAGGTAAATATCATGTTGACCGATTAATTATATTCCTTCTAGCTATATCAAAGTTATGATGAGCAGTTTTGCACAGAAATCAGTGACCATATTAAATATGATCCCCCCTGGAATTCGATGATATCAGAGAGATTTTGGGTTCAGATTTTTTTGAATACTTTAAAGCTTTTGATACTTACAGATCTCTTTCTCTCCAGAAAGTTTATACCACTTAACTCTCTCATTAGAGGCCCACAAGTGTTCCTTTTACTGCCCTGTAACCTCAGACAGCTTTTAAACATCATTTTAAAATGGTATGTCTACCTGATGAAAATAGTTTGTATATCTTTGGTGAGGTTTAACTTTTTAAAGTTTTGTGTGTGTGTGTGTGTGTGTGTGTGTGTGTGTGTGTGTGTGTGTTTTAAGATTTTATTTATTTATTTGACAGACAGAGATCACAGGTAGGCAGAGAGGCAGGCAGAGAGAGAGAGGAGGAAGCAGGCTTCCTGTTGAACAGAGAGCCAGATGCTGGGCTCGATCCCAGGACTCTGGGATCATGACCAGAGCTGAAGGCAGAGGATTTAACCCACTGAGCCAACCAGGCGCCCCAACTTTTTAAAGTTTATTAATCTTTAATGAATTGCTTCTGTTCTTTGATCATATATCAAGTAGTTATTTGTTCTCTTCTGGGCTGGTTTTTAGAAACCCAGCGTTTGTTAAGTTAATTATCTTTGCTGTATTTTTGTTTCTTCACCAGTTTGTTCTGTTGTTTACCTTTTACTTTGTGATGACTTTTGTGTTTAACCTTTGTGTGTAGTTAAATTTAGTGAACTTTTATTGCTTTCCTTTCTCCCTCCCTTCTTTTCTCCCTCCTTATATCGTTCGCTCTAGAAAGTCTTTCCTATTTGACCGCTTTTATTGTTTGTTTTTTTTTTTTTAGGTATATAGATTTGCCCTTAACGGACAGTAAGACATATTTGAAATCCAGGATCCTGTCAACTTAATCTCAGATTTCCTGTTGTCAAGCTTGGTTAAAAGTTTGAATGGAAAAAAATAATATTCATAGAAGATTGCCTGGAGGGTATACTAAATTTTATTTCTGGGGGAGTGCCTAAATGCAGCATAACACCTTTGCTTCTAGCCTGATAATTCCACCTTCTCTAACTTAAGACCCCTTCTCATTTTATCTTAAGTATATGCAGAAGTGGAAGCAGAAGAAACAGAGACCCAAATGGTTTGTGCCTTACCACATCACCATTAACTCCTTTCTCAGTGTCATCCTCTCTACCCTCACTGTCCTTAGTAAGGATAATAATTCAACCATTTGTCAAGTGCTAACGCAGTGTAGCTTAACGTGTCTAACATTTTACATGTGTTATTACTTACTTTCCACAACAACCATACAAGGTAGAAAATACTCTTTTTTTTTTTTTTTAAGATTTTATTTATTAATTTATTTATTTGACACAGAGAGACAGTGAGAGAGGGAACACAAGCAGGGGGAGTGGAAGAGGGAGAAGCAGGCTTCTGCAGAACAGGGAGCCCGACATGGAGCTCGATCCCAGGGCCCTGGGATCATGGCAGACGCTTAACAACTGAATTACCCACCCAGTTGCCCCAGAAATATTATTATTTTCATTTTCCTAATGACAGTTGGATGCTTTGAGAGGTTAAGTGGCTTGCCCAGTATCACATAAATTGTATTTGGTGTAATGGGGGTGTGAATTCAAATGCAGACCTTTCTGATTTCAGAGCTCATTTCTTAACTGCTAATGTTTCCACGTGTATGCATGTGCAAAGACTCACGTGCACACGCGCACACACACGCGCACACACATACATACCTTCTCACCTTACGCGCCTGATTTCCCGATGTTGATAGGACTTGATATTTCTGTTCCCTTTGGTCACTGATCCAGTAAGGGAGGTAAAATAGAGTGGATGAATCCAGACGGCAACATCTGGGATATTAAACTGAATAAATAAGATACTGGATTGAAAATATTTGGACGAAGATTTAGAATTTCTTTTACTCTTAAAATGCTCCAGTGGTGGTGTGTCCTTGTTCACCCTCGGTCCAAGCATCTCACACACGTAATGTGCTCAGATCAGGGGAGGTCACTGTGAAAATTTCAAAGCATCCAGAGGCTAGAGATAAGTGGGTTGGTCTTAATTTGGCATCTGTAATAAATGTCTCTTTTATAGTCAGTGATTGATGGCAGCCTGCTGTGGTGGATGTGTCTGGGAATGGTGCTTAAAAAAGTGCTCGTCCTTTACTAGGGTTTGGGTGATTAATTATTATACCTTCTGTAACTTTTAAACAGAGTGAGAATTAGGTCAGTGAGAATAGTTCTTTCTTTGAAAAACTGGGGACGGTGATGGCATTCAGTTTCCGAGGATTATTTAGCTCTTAGAATCCTATCAATTATTTGGAGCTTAAAATGTCTGCAAGAGGAAGAGGGAAGTGTAGCCTTTTCGGAGAGGTGAGACCAAAGGTCACTGGTCATAGCCTGGGCGCGTTGACTGTCCCCTCATCCTATCCTCAGTGCCAACTCACTGCCTGGCCTGATAGTTTTCGAGAAAACAAAACAAAGCACAAAGCCCTGCTTGGTATGTATGGAAGAGGGTAAGAATGAGAGCCAAGCAGAGGACAGTTTGCAGTCGGGCTTGCACACAGGCCGGGGCTGATGGAAAAGCACAGTTGTCCCATGAAAACCGGCTCCAATAACAGCTTATTTCTGTGGTTGTTTGCAGAACGACTACCACTTTGAATACACGGAGTGTGACAGCAGCGGCTCCAGGTGGAGAGTGGCCATCCCGAACTCCGCAGCCGACTGCTCGGGCCTGCCTGACCCCGTGAGAGGCAAAGAATGCAGTACGTTTTGACGTTTGCACCGTTCCTTCCCTCACTAAACTGCATCCCTTCAGCCCAAGAAGTGAATGAAAATGAATATAAGCAACTTTGGGGAAAAGGAACATAGAGCATTGGTGTCTAGCAGAGCAAGAGCTTCTTCTTAACCCTCGGCACCCTGATGCCTGAAGTCTGTAATGAGACACAGGCAGAATTAGAGGATGCTATGTTTATTTATTTATTTATTTATTTAAAAAATCCATTTAAAATCGGGTTTACCGTCTCAGTTGAAACTCTAGAGGGCAGAGTGGCAGAATCTCTTTTTAATGGATTTTTTTCTTTACATTTTAAGAAAGTTTTCAAAAACTTTGGGAAAATATATATAACATAAAATGTACCATTTCAGCCCTTTTTAAGGGTAGAGGTCAGCAGCATGAAGTGCTTTCGCATTGTTGTGCTGTCATCACCTACACCCAAGCACAGAACTCCACCGTTTAGCAATGGGTTTCTTTTTTTAAGCCTAAGAGATTGTGCAATTTATCTTTTTAGTGTACCCTCCAGAGAGATGGTAGAATTGATGAATATTGCATCCAGGAGCTTGTCTGAGCGATAAACTGGTTGGGAGACCAACATTGTGAGTGAATAGAGAAATAGGTTATTACATTTGTCTTCATTTATAAACTCCACTTTTTAAAATTCTTTCATTTGGTAAGCTACAGTTTCCTGCAGTGAAGTAGTCTTGGGGCAGACTGGAGTTCAAAGCTGAAAGTAAGACAAAGAGAGATTTTGTGTTTCCTGCTATTTCTCAAATGGTCTTCCTAAAATCTTACTTTTAACTGTTTCCAAATAAAAGAGCAGATAGATAAGCAAATTATTAAATGGTAGTTAATTCCTTCCCATTCATCGAATGTGTCTCACTTACCAGTGAGAGAAGTATTAGCATAGGTGGTGGGTTTACTGAAAAAAGGGAGATAGGAAGATGGAAGATGTCTCATGGGGAAAATTAGTGGAGAAAACCATTATTTTTAGTAAATGATACTAAATGAGTAGAGAGAGAACCTGGGATCCTTGAAGCCAGGTTAAGGGTTCAGTCCAGCAAGACTCAAGAGGATAGTGGGGTCGGATAGGAATAAGATGATACGACCTGGGGTGTTCCCAGCCACCTGTGCAGAAAGTGCGTCAGCTCTCACTAAGGGAGGATTTGTGCGGGAAATGGAAACAGTCTTTTTTTTTTTTTTTAAAGATTTTATTTATTTATTTTGACAGAGAGAGATCACAAGCAGGCAGAGAGGCAGGCAGAGAGAGAGAGGTGGAAGCAGGCTCCCTGCTGAGCAGAGAGCCCGATGCGGGGCTGGATCCCAGGACCCCAGGACCATGACCTGAGCCAAAGGCAGAGGCCTTAACCCACTGAGCCACCCAGGTGCCCCGGAAACAGTCTTAAAAATACCTATGGAGTTAGCGTGTTGTAAAATGCTTCAGTTACTTTCCTAGAAAATCCGTGTATTTTTTTAGTCTCTATTTACTTTTTACTTGTGGGGTAATACCTTGGTTCCCTTGTAAACAACCCTGGGGGTGGGAGTGGACTACCTAACCATCATAAACCCTACTCCTTATGCAGGGATTGTGCTGGCCAACATTGGCTTTTGAAAGCTGATTATTAGTTGGAAATGGACCTGGGCGGAGTATTTGACACCATGGAAATTGGCAAACACTACAAATCACATGCCTCTTCCACTGAGAGCTAGTTGTTAAACATTTATTAGCATACCACTGATTACATTTATTGGCCAAAGGTTCAAATATTTATCATAGAATTGATGCTTAAATAAGAATTATTTCTATTTGAGGATGACCAGGGACATATATTTTTTTTTTTGCACGTTATTTACTACAGTCTTCCACAGATAATGTTATGAATCTGATACTCCAGCTAGAGCTTTTCTAAAAAATTGACTAGTCATCAAGACTCTAAGTTATTACTTTAAAAATGATACTATTTACTTTAAAAATGATACTGACTTTACAAATGACAATACTTATGTGATGGCTGGGTACATTTTTTTTTTTAATTTTATTTTTGATAAACATATATTTTTATCCCCAGGGGTACAGGTCTGTGAATCGCCAGGTTTACACACTTCACAGCACTCACCATAGCACATACCCTCCCCAGTGTCCATAATCCCCCCCCCCCCACCCCCCCCTCCCCCCATTAACCCTCAGTTTGTTTTGTGAGATTAAGAGTCACTTATGGTTTGTCTCCCTCCCAATCCCATCTTGTTTCATTTACTCTTCTCCTACCCCCTTAACCCACCATGTTGCATCTCCTCTCCCTCATATCAGGGAGATCATATGATAGCTGTCTTTCTCCGATTGACTTATTTCGCTAAGCATGATACCCTCTAGTTCCATCCACGTCGTCGCAAATGGCAAGGTTTCATTTCTTTTGATGGCTGCATAGTATTCCATTGTGTATATATACCACATCTTCTTTATCCATTCGTCTGTTGATGGACATCTAGGTTCTTTCCATTGTTTGGCTATTGTAGACATTGCTGCTATAAACATTCGGGTGCACGTGCCCCTTTGGATCACTACGTTTGTATCTTTAGGGTAAATACCCAGCAGTGCAATTGCTGGGTCATAGGGTAGTTCTATTTTCAACATTTTGAGGAACCTCCATGCTGTTTTCCAGAGTGGTTGCACCAGCTTGCATTCCCACCAACAGTGTAGGAGGGTTCCCCTTTCTCCGCATCCTCGCCAGCATCTGTCATTTCCTGACTTGTTAATTTTAGCCATTCTGACTGGTGTGAGGTGGTATCTCATTGTGGTTTTGATTTGTATTTCCCTGATGCCGAGTGATGTGGAGCACTTTTTCATGTGTCTGTTGGCCATCTGGATGTCTTCTTTGCAGAAATGTCTGTTCATGTCCTCTGCCCATTTCTTGATTGGATTATTTGTTCTTTGGGTGTTGAGTTTGCTAAGTTCTTTATAGATTTTGGACACTAGCCCTTTATCTGATATGTCATTTGCAAATATCTTCTCCCATTCTGTCAGTTGTCTTTTGGTTTTGTTCACTGTTTCCTTTGCTGTGCAAAAGCTTTTGATCTTGATGAAATCCCAATAGTTCATTTTTGCCCTTGCTTCCCTTGCCTTTGGCGATGTTCCTAGGAAGATGTTGCCGCGGCTGAGGTCGAAGAGGTTGCTGCCTGTGTTCTCCTCAAGGATTTTGATGGATTCCTTTCTCACATTGAGGTCCTTCATCCATTTTGAGTCTATTTTCATGTGTGGTGTAAGGAAATGATCCAATTTCATTTTTCTGCATGTGGCTGTCCAATTTTCCCAACACCATTTGTTGAAGAGGCTGTCTTTTTTCCATTGGATATTCTTTCCTGCTTTGTCAAAGATTAGTTGGCCATAGAGTTGAGGGTCTATTTCTGGGCTCTCTATTCTGTTCCATTGATCTATGTGTCTGTTTTTGTGCCAGTACCATGCTGTCTTGATGATGACAGCTTTGTAATAGAGCTTGAAGTCCGGAATTGTGATGCCACCAACTTTGGCTTTCTTTTTCAATATTGCTTTGGCTATTCGAGGTCTTTTCTGGTTCCATATAAATTTTAGGATTATTTGTTCCATTTCTTTGAAAAAAATGGATGGTACTTTGATAGGAATTGCATTAAATGTGTAGATTGCTTTAGGTAGCATAGACATTTTCACAATATTTATTCTTCCAATCCAGGAGCATGGAACATTTTTCCATTTCTTTGTGTCTTCCTCAATTTCTTTCATGAGTACTTTATAGTTTTCTGTGTATAGATTCTTAGTCTCTTTGGTTAGATTTATTCCTAGGTATCTTATAGTTTTGGGTGCAATTGTAAATGGGATGGACTCCTTAATTTCTCTTTCTTCTGTCTTGTTGTTGGTGTAGAGAAATGCAACTGATTTCTGTGCATTGATTTTATATCCTGACACTTTACTGAATTCCTGTACAAGTTCTAGCAGTTTTGGAGTGGAGTCTTTTGGGTTTTCCACATATAGTATCATATCATCTGCGAAGAGTGATAGTTTGACTTCTTCTTTGCCAATTTGGATGCCTTTAATTTCCTTTTGTTGTCTGATTGCTGAGGCTAGGACTTCTAGTACTATGTTGAATAGCAGTGGTGATAACGGACATCCCTGCCGTGTTCCTGACCTTAGCGGGAAAGCTTTGTTTTTCTCCATTGAGAATGATATTTGCGGTGGGTTTTTCATAGATGGCTTTGATAATATTGAGGTATGTGCCCTCTATCCCTACACTTTGAAGAGTTTTGATCAGGAAGGGATGCTGTACTTTGTCAAATGCTTTTTCAGCATCTATGGAGAGTATCATATGGTTCTTGTTCTTTCTTTTATTAATGTGTTGTATCACATTGATTGATTTGCGGATGTTGAACCAACCTTGCAGCCCTGGAATAAATCCCACTTGGTCGTGGTGAATAATCCTTTTAATGTACTGTTGAATCCTATTGGCTAGTATTTTGGCGAGAATTTTTGCATCTGTGTTCATCAAGGATATTGGTCTGTAGTTCTCTTTTTTGATGGGATCCTTGTCTGGTTTTGGGATCAAGGTGATGCTGGCCTCATAAAATGAGTTTGGAAGTTTTCCTTCCATTTCTATTTTTTGGAACAGTTTCAGGGGAATAGGAATTAGTTCTTCTTTAAATGTTTGGTAGAATTCCCCCAGGAAGCCATCTGGCCCTGGGCTTTTGTTTGTTTGGAGATTTTTGATGACTGTTTCAATCTCCTTACTGCTTATGGGTCTGTTCAGGCTTTCTATTTCTTCCTGGTTTCAGTTGTGGTAGTTTATATGTCTCTAGGAATGCATCCATTTCTTCCAGATTGTCAAATTTGTTGGCGTAGAGTTGCTCATAGTATGTTCTTATAATTGTCTGATTTTTCTTTGGTGTTCGTTGTGATCTCTCCTCCTTCATTCATGATTTTATTTATTTGGGTCCTTTCTCTTTTCTTTTTGATAAGTCTGGCCAGGGGTTTATCGATCTTATTAATTCTTTCAAAGAACCAGCTCCTAGTTTTGTTGATTTGTTCTATTGTTTTTTTGGTTTCTATTTCATTGATTTCTGCTCTGATCTTTATGATTTCTCTTCTCCTGCTGGGTTTAGGGTTTCTTTCTTGTTCTTTCTCTAGCTCTTTTAGGTGTAGGGTTAGGTTGTCTACCTGAGACCTTTCTTGTTTCTTGAGAAAGGCTTGTATCACTATATATTTTCCTCTCAGGACTGCCTTTGTTGTGTCCCACAGATTTTGAACCGTTGTGTTTTCATTATCATTTGTTTCCATGAATTTTTTCAACTCTTCTTTAATTTCCTGGTTGACCCATTCATTCTTTAGAAGGATGCTGTTTAGTCTCCATGTATTTGGGTTCTTTCCAAATTTCCTCTTGTGATTGAGTTCTAGCTTCAGAGCATTGTGGTCTGAAAATATGCAGGGAATGATTCCAATCTTTTGATAGCAGTTGAGACCTGATTTAGTACCGAGAATATGATCTATTCTGGAGAATGTTCCATGTGCACTAGAGAAGAATGTGTATTCTCTTGCTTTGGGATGAAATGTTCTGAATATATCTGTGATGTCCATCTGGTCCAGTGTGTCATTTAAGGCCTTGATTTCCTTGTTGATCTTTTGCTTGGATGATCTGTCCATTTCAGTGAGGGGAGTGTTAAAGTCCCCTACGATTATTGTATTATTGTCGATGTGTTTCTTTGATTTTGTTATTAATTGGTTTATATAGTTGGCTGCTCCCATGTTAGGGGCATAGATATTTAAAATTGTTAGATCTTCTTGTTGGACAGTTCCTTTGAGTATGATATAGTGTCCTTCCTCATCTCTTATTATAGTCTTTGGCTTAAAATCTAATTGATCTGATATAAGGATTGCCACTCCTGCTTTCTTCTGATGTCCATTAGCATGGTAAATTCTTTTCCACCCCCTCACTTTAAATCTGGAGGTGTCTTCAGGTTTAAGATGAGTTTCTTGTAGGCAACATATAGATGGGTTTTGTTTTTTTATCCATTCTGATACCCTGTGTCTTTTGATTGGGGCATTTAGCACATTAACATTCAGGGTAAGTATTGAGAGATATGAATTTAGTGCCATTGTATTGCCTGTAAGGTGACTGTTATTGTATATTGTCTCTGTTTCTTTCTGATCTACTACTTTTAGGGTCTCGTTTTGCTTAGAGGACCCCTTTCAATATTTCCTTTAGAGCTGGTTTGGTATTTGCAAATTCTTTCAGTTTTTGTTTGTCCTGGAAGCTTTTAATCTCTCCTTCTATTTTCAATGATAGCCTAGCTGGATATAGTATTCTTGGCTGCATGTTTTTCTCGTTTAGTACTCTGAATATATCATGCCAGCTCTTTCTGGCCTGCCAGGTCTCTGTGGATAAGTCTGCTGCCAACCTAATATTTTTACCATTGTACGTTACAGACTTCTTTTCCCGGGCTGCTTTCAGGATCTTCTCTTTGTCACTAAGACTTGTAAATTTTACTATTAGGTGACGGGGTGTGGACCTATTCTTATTGATTTTGAGGGGGGTTCTCTGAACCTCCTGGATTTTGATGCTTGTTCCCTTTGCCATATTGGGGAAATTCTCTCCAATAATTCTCTCCAATATACCTTCTGCTCCCCTCTCTGTTTCCTCTTCTTCTGGAATCCCAATTATTCTAATGTTGTTTCGTCTTATGGTGTCACTTATCTCTCGAATTCTCCCCTCGTGGTCCAGTAGCTGTTTGTCCCTCTTTTGCTCAGCTTCTTTATTCTCTGTCATTTGGTCTTCTATATCGCTAATTCTTTCTTCTGCCTCATTTATCCTAGCAGTGAGAGCCTCCATTTTTGATTGCACCTCATTAATAGCTTTTTTTATTTCAACTTGGTTAGATTTTAGTTCTTTTATTTCTCCAGAAAGGGCTTATATATCTCCCGAGAGGGTTTCTCTAATATCTTCCATGCCTTTTTCGAGCCCGGCTAGAACCTTGAGAATCGTCATTCTGAACTCTAGATCTGACATATTACCAATGTCTGTATTGATTAGGTCCCTAGCCTTTGGTACTGCCTCTTGTTCTTTTTTTTTTTTTGTGGTGAATTTTTCCGCCTTGTCATTTTGTCCAGATAAGAGTATATGAAGGAGCAAGTAAAATACTAAAAGGGTGGCAACAACCCCAGGAAAATATGCTTTAGCCAAATCAGAAGAGATCCCAAATCGTGAGGGGGGAAAGGGGATAAAAAGAGATTCAGGGGCGCCTGGGTGGCTCAGTGGTTTAAGCCGCTGCCTTCGGCTCAGGTCATGATCTCAGGGTCCTGGGATCGAGTCCCACATTGGGCTCTCTGCTCAGCAGGGAGCCTGCTTCCCTCCCTCTCTCTGCCTGCCTCTCTGTCTACTTGTGATCTCTCTCTGTCAAATAAATAAATAAAATCTTTAAAAAAAAACCAAAAAAACAAAAAAGAGGTTCAGAAAGAAGAAAAAAAAAAGAAAGAAACAATTAAAAAAAGAAAACCAATAAAGAAAAAATATAAAAAGGAAAAATATATATATATATATTAGATAAACTAGTTAAAAAACGTTAAAAAAGAAAAGGGTAAAAGTTAAAAAAATTTAGCAGTAGAAGAAAAATAAATTGAAAAAGAAAAAAATTAAATTAACTGCAAGGCTAAAGAATCATGGGGAGAAAGCCAGGAGTTCCGTGCTTTACTTTCTCCTCCTTTGGAATTCCGCTGCTCTCCTTGGTATTGAAACTGCACTCCTTGGTAGGTGAACTTGGTCCTGGCTGGGTTTCTTGTTGCTCTTCTGGGGGAGGGGCCTGTTGTAGTGATTCTGAAGTGTCTTTGCCCCGGGCGGAGTTGTACCGCCCTTACCAGGGGCCGGGCTGAGTAATCCGCTCGGGTTTGCTTTCGGGAGCTTTTGTTCCCTGAGCGCTTTCCGTAGAGTTCCGGAGGGCGGGAATGAAGATGGCGGCCTCCCGGTCTCCGGCCCGGAGGAGCCGAGAGCCCGGGGCCCCACTCCTCAGTGCGCCCTCAGAGAACAGCGCCGATTTACTCCCGTCACCCTGCCTCCGGCCGCGGTCCGAGCTGACCGAGCCTGCGACCGGTTCAAGGTAACCCCGAGCTTAGAGCTTATTCCTCGGCTCTGTCTCTGTAGCCGGCTTCCCTGTTCTAATACCTGTAAGCTCTGCGACACTCAGACACCCCTGATCCTTCTGTGACCCTGCGGGACCTGAGGCCACGCTGATCCCGCTTGGGCTTCACCCCGGTTAAGCCTCTGGAGCGATGTCCCTCAGCGGAACAGACTTTTAAAAGTCCCGATTTTGTGCTCCGTTGCTCCGCCGCTTGCCGGGAGCCAGCCCCTCCCCCCGCAGTCTATCTTCCCGTCGCTTTGGATTCACTTCTCCACCCGTCCTACCTTTCAGAAAGTGGTTGATTTTCTGTTTCTAGAGTTGCTGTTCTTCTTCTCTTCGATCTCCCGTTGGATTTGTAGGTGTTTGCAATCTTTTGATAAGCTATCTAGCTGATCTCCCGCTACCTGAAGTAGTCTCAGCTGCTACTTCTCCGCCATCTTGACTCCTCCCTCTGGGTACATTTTTTAGGTTGGTGTTTTGTCTGATATCTGAATTTTCAGTGATTTCCATGTAATCTGGTTATGTCTGCTCTAGAAACTGTTGGTCTGGCCTCTGAAAAGTGACTTCTTTTTGTACAGTAAAGGCAAACAATTATAAATTATTCTACAATGCACAAAAAGCATCACATATCTAAGTAATTTGGAAACTAAGTTAATTCATAGCATTCAACATGGTGTTTACCAAGTTCCTAGCCTTTGAAGTGTTGCAGAAGGCAGTTATGGTAATAACTGAGTATTTGCTCAGTGGTTCAGATTTTCTATTGCTAATAACAGCTGTCATTTCTCATGCATGGACTGTATACTAAACACTGTGCTTAGTCCCATTGTATCCTTACAACAGCCCTCTCAGATAGATATCAGAAGTACCTTACCACAGGTCATAGAGCCAGGATGTGGCAGATCTGGGATTCAAATCCAGACATGCCTGATTCCAGTGTCTGCCTCTTACTCACTGATTTAGACTGCCACTTCTGGATGACAGGCCTTGCAGGGCCCCACGTAGGAGATGTAAAGTGCTGTTGGTGGACGTATTCAAGAGAAGACTGTAGACCCTCTTGTGCTTCAAGGACAAAGGAGAGTAAGGATATCCTGGTTCAGGAATGGCCTGCTTCTTGCAAACCATGCCTGAATGATGCCAGGAACTTGGGTGGCAAGTGATGCCCCTAGGTGCTAGACTCAGTAGTTATGCCATAACGATATGGCCCAGCAGTTGGGTCACAAAGACAAAATAAAACTATGGTGTATGGCGCTTCAAACGAGTGAGGAATATCTAGGGCAAGGACTGTGTAGGACTTAATTTCCACATATCTCAATGTCTCTAAATGAAGTCAGACCCAGAGTTTGGCCTTAGTTGAAATTGCTGTAGATTTTTCAGAATGTAATTGGGGAGATTTTTTTCTTTCTTATCAAAAGGAAGCAGTACAGGCCTTTCCTTAGGAAAAGGCTTATAGGAATGTTAAGGTAGCAGCTATAAATTTTTCAGAAAATTGATGAGCAAGGTATATTATATAATCGTTAATTTAATTTAATTTTATTATTTTTTTAAGATTTTATTTATTTATTTGACAGAGATCACAAGTAGGCAGAGAGGCAGGCAGAGAGAGAGAGAGGGAAGCAGGCTCCCCACTGAGCAGAGATCCTGAAGCAGAGCTTGATTCCAGGACCCTGAGACCATGACCTGAGCCGAAGGCAGAGGCTTAACCCACTGAGCCACCCAGGTGCCCCTATAATCGTTAATTTTAAAAAAGCATATAAAATCTGGCTGCAAGGCTTCTCTAAGTGAAGTTAGTGGAGTTTGTGTTATGCTAGAATCCTGCATGGGTTGTGAGCAGGAAGCTTATAAGGCTCAGGAAATGGGATGGAGAGGCCTCTGGTAATTAACTGACACTTGTCCCCATAGTCCTCCTGTCCCCTCTGCTGTGGAAAGCTCCTTAGTCTCTTAGGTAGTACTGCTCTAAGGGCAGGCCACTGAGATGCCTCATATTCAGCCCTCTGTCTGGTAATTCCAGGCTTAGCTCCAGAGAACGTTGCTCCTTCTCCAAAGCCCTGGTGCCAAGTGTCTTGTGTTTGTGGGTATCACCATCGTGTGAGGTCTCGGCATCGCTCAGAGACTGCTTGCAGATAGCATGCCATTCTGAACTACAACAGTCCTTGTCTTTCCCCAGAACAAGAGGATATAACCCCTATCCCTAATCTGTCTCTTCTCCACTGTTGGGCCATTTCCCTAAAATCTTCACTTGACCCTCTGGGGTCTGCTTGACCTTCTTAGATCATCAAAAACGAGTCTTTTGGAATGCTTCCCTAGGTGGAGATACCTTCTCTCTTATCCCTCCTCTCTTCCTTCCTTCCTTCCCGCCCTATCCCTCTCTCCTCCTTTTTCTCTATCACTATTTCCCTGGAGAAAAGGCCATTTTGTTTAGAATCAAATCAAACCTTAGAAATAAGAGCCAGGGTGTACCTGGGTGGCTCAGTCCCTTAAGCATATCACTGATGAGTTCAGCTCAGGTCACGATCTCAGGGTCGTGGGATCAGGCCCCACATTGGGCTCTGAGCTCAGTGCATGGGGTCTGCTTGTCCTTCTCCCCCTGCTCTTCCCCCTGCTTTCTCTCCCTCTCTCTCTCTCTCATAAATAAATAAATAAATAGATAAATAAAAAAAATTTTTTTAAAAGGAGGAAAGAGAAAAGCCTGGCCAATGAGAGTAGGGTGAGAATCCCTCTACCTATTTCTTTACATTCTTTTAGACAAATCTAGAGCCCTGAGGGGGGAAATGAACACAATGAGGTATCTCTTCCTCTTGGGAGTTATCTTCTATCGCTTACTCCCTCAAGTGGTAGTCATTGTGTAACTTTGAGTACAACCATAACACACTTTTCTAATTGAGGATGACTATTTCAGATAGCTGTGATTCCTTTTGATAGGTTGTCATCAAATTGGTTATAGTCTTGTGGGCATTTTTTTTCTTCTACTTTCGTATTTATATAAAGTTCTAACATTTGGTTTTCTGGATCAAAAAGTGCTAAGGTACAAAGTAGGAAAAACTTGAATATAAGTTTTTTTTTCCTGTTTCTTGATTTCTCTCACATCTATATTGTTACATATCCAGAAGCAGAGTAACTTAAGATGGTTTGGGTCAATAGATTTTTATTTCAGTTGAGAAGTGAAGGAAGAGGAAGGATTCTCAGGGAGAGAGAGTTGGTTTTAGCTTTATAAGTGGGAGATAGAGAAATCTAATCCTTGGCGTCATAGATCTTGCTGGTATAGGCGTTTCCCCAGGATTCAACTCCTAGTCTGTTTCTGTTTGTAAAAAGTTGTTACTGGGACAGGAGCAAGTGCACATGGGCGCCCTGAGTACTTGGCGCTAAGTGCCAGTCACATAGCATGCTGTGAGTCTGTTCCATGGAACACTGACCCCAAGAAATACGTCGTGGAAATACTTTATGGAAAAAAGTGTTTCAGAGTTTTCTGTGGTGAAATATGAGAAAGTTTGGAAAGTGGCGAATCCCCTTACAGAGAGATGCAGTGAACATTTTCATTTTAAAGTCTCTGAGAAACCTAATATACACTTATAGAACATTTCCTGTGTGTTAAGGGCATCCTGTTTTACTCACAGTTTGCCAAGTTTAGTTGATTACAGGCCTCTTTTATCTAATGTGTAGTTGGACCCCCCCAGGCTAATTTCTGCAGATACAATTTCTGGAACACACAGGTATAAACACACATGCGTGACTAATTTAGTAATTTTTAAAAAAGATTTTATTTATTTATTGGAGAGAGAGAGAGTGGGTGGGGGAGGCACAGAGGAAGAGAGACAAGCGGACTCCATGTACTGAGCACAGAACCTGACATAGGGTCAATTTCATGATCTGAGATCATGACTTGAGCTGAAACCAAGAGTTGGAGGCTTAACTGACTGAGCCACCCAGGCGCCCCTAATTTAGAAAAATTTTATATGGCATTACTTATACCAGGTCTAACTAATTTCATGTAATTTCTTTGCTTTGCAAGGTTCATTTGCAGTCTTACCATACTGGTGTCTAGTTAAAGACCTCCCATGGGTGATGATGGTCAGGTGTGCTATACGCCTGAGATTAAATCCCAGCTCTGCAACCAGCTTGTATGTCTTGGGCAAAATATTTAGTTCACAGCTATTTATTGAGCTTTAATTCATTCACTGAACAAACATTTATCATTTCCTATATTCTTGACAATTGGGATCCAAAAATAAACTTGAAAAGATTGCTGTCTTCCATAACCTTTCAATCTAATAAGAGAGCAGATAAGTAAATAAGTTACTTATAGTATAGGGGCAGAGTAAATGAAAGATAGAAATACCAGAGGTGATCTTACCAAGGAGAGATGGATGACTTCCGCTCACAGGAAAAGGGCTCATGGTGAAGCAGATTTAAGTTTGAAGTTCAGAGTCATCTGTTACCAGCTGAGTAACCTTGGAAAATTATCTAAGCCTTGGCAGGTTCATATGAAAAATTGTTACTGAGAAAGAATCATTACTAAGAATTGTTACTGAAAAATTGTTCATGTCAAAAATCCTTACTGAGGACTGAGCCAATAAATGCCATATTTAATGGGCCATAGATGATAATTCTCTGAGGATCTCTGAAGCAAACTCCGAAAGAAGTTCTAGACTTCAGGGCTGTGAAGTAGCCTTTGAGGCGCTGGAAGCATGGGCACAGGTGCAGACTAGGGGCAGCACTGGGTCTCCCTGGGTGCCTTGTGAGAGCCACGTGGCTGGCTGTCGGGGAGATTATGAGAGGGGACAGAGTTTCTGGCAAATCTCACAGGCTCCTTCCTATGTGTCATACCAAGGACTTTGACCTGGAGACAGCTATTCATGGGTGTCTGAAGGAGTTAAACGAGATGATACGTATCACCTTTAGTGTCCCGAATCGTAATTATAATGTAATAATAATAATGTGAAGTGGTAATAGCCCATCATTATTTGCTACATGCCAGGCACAATTACAACTGATTTACATGTATTGACTCAAATTAATTAGGCATCACCAAAACCTTGGGACGTAGGTACTTTGCAGAATGCGGATTTGAACCCAGGCAGTCCAGCTCCTGGGTTCATGTTTGTAACTTCTGTGGTGTCCTGACTCTTCAGAATATACTATAGCACATACTGAACAAGTGTTCTTCCCCCTTCTTTTGGCATCCATGTTCCCTTAACATTTATCTCTTGATGAAATGTGATGTAAGTTAAGATCTGGATAACCAAGTGATTTTTTAAAAATAGCATGTAAAAATCCTCAGATATATTGCTTTCTGGGTCCTTTTAAAGGATTAATGATCTGGCTGTAGATTTCATTCCTAATTGTACATATATCTCTGAAAGGTAGAAGAATAGCATTCAGAATTTAGAGCACATTTGCATTTATAGCCTCATATACAACAAGAAGTTGGAGTTTTTTTTTTCACCCTCTGCCTAGAGTCTTGTTGGTGCTTAATACATATAGTACTCTTTCATTATTCGATGTGTCTTAGGAAAAAAATTGATACTTTCTTCAACTAAAGAAATTCTTAATTTAGAATAGAGTCCTTTTTTATTCATTCCAAAAGATAAAGCTGAACACTCTCAAGGCTCTTCAGAAAGCTCCAGAACCATGGAATGTGTGTGGATTAGATACCTGGGGTGTCCTAAATTGGAGACTGACTTTGCTGTTTCATTCTATAGGTGAAACATTGAGATCTGATTAGATTTGTGAAAATTCATTCTGTATGGAAAAAGGACAGGAACACTTTGTCCTTAGTAGGCTTTGTGTGAGATGTTGATGCCCCAAGTTCCAGGTTGGGAGGGTGTTGAGGTTAATGGGTTTAGCAACACACCAGTGACAGGTGAAAGGTCCGAGTGAAGAGGATTATGAAAAGAACAGCTCAAAAATCAGGCTTATTAGTTGTGGTGTTTGGTGGGAGCTACGGTTGAGGAAGGTTCTCTGAAAAACATGTTTTATTAGGAGATGAGAGAACTCAGCCCTCAAAACTGCAGAATCAAGGGCAGCAAGCCTATTAGGAAGTAGAGGGTTACCGACACCTTCTAAGAAAGGAGAAGTTCAGGATGATAAGAATCAAAGTGTTAGGACATAATTGGAAGTTGAGAAAACTGATTTCGCAAATGCATTGTTCTGCCCTCTTTGGTCACCTCATCAAGTACTCTGAACACTTTCCTTCCCCTCAAGGTCTCGATTATATTTTTTTTTCTGTAAAACTTATGTCATCTTGCGCCCAGTGGACTGAAATTGTCTTCTCCTCCATCAAACACTTAGGTCAGGAAGCCACAATGAAATCCATTTGTTATTTTTTTTTTTTCTTAAAAGAAGAAAACTGCCTTAGTTGGCGCTCTCATCAAAAGTTGGAAACTAATTTAATTGGGGTTGTTATCTCTCCAGTTTCATGGATCATTTTTCTGGACAAGAGTTTGTGGGTTTTTTGTGGGGAGAGGGGAGGATGGATAATCTAGCCCATCAATCCCCTTGAAGAAGCACAGGGACAGTCATATAGTCCTACCTGACAGAGCTGTGTGAGGACCCATTTGCTGAAAGGATGTTAGGGGTGAGAATTCATTTTCAGAGATGTAGAGGCTGTGCTTTCACTAAATACTCTTTTCAAAGAACAGGGAATTAGAGAACATGAGTCAGACCTGGTTTGTGTTAATGTACTTGTTCATATGTCTCCCTTTCATTTTTGTAAAGTGAAATATAAAAATAGTTTTTTTTTCTTTTTTAAGAATTTCACAAGTAAGAACTTACAAAGGTCATGTTCTCTTCATCACTTGCAGTGAGAGAGGAAAAACAAGAGCTGAGATTTGCCAGGCTCAGTATTATGTTTGATTTCTCATAGATGCCATTTTCTACTTTCTTTTGTTTTCAGTGAGCAATGTAATAATAAACCTAGCAGCCAGTTGAAGTTTTAATGATATGATAATGATAATTGATAGGCTGAATGATTAATGAAGGTAAAATTTATCATTGAGACTCATGAACTATGCGTTATTGTCCCTGTTTGTTCTGTCCTCAATGGCAGTGAATAATAATGGTTGCATGAGTAGCCTTGTGGGGGCGCCTGGTGGCTCAGTGGGTTAAGCCTCCACCTTCGGCTCAGGTCATGATCCCAGGACCCTGGGATCGAGCCCCACATCGGGCTCTCTGCTCCACGGGGAGCCTGCTTCCTCCTCTTTCTCTGCCTGCCTCTCTGCCTACTTGTGATTTGTGTCTGTCAAATAAATAAATAAAATCTTTAAAAAAAAAAAAGTAGCCTTGTGGTCTAGTCAAGAAGAACAGTATCTACAGCTGTAACCTTACTCTTTAAACTTATTCTATTGATCTTATTTAAATGAAACTGAACAACTGAAGAAAAAGAGACACATTTGCTTGTCTTATTTCTGGAATTGATTTAATTATTCATTTCCCATAAATGAATATAATTATTTTTTACTTAGCTATTAGGTTAACAGATAAGATAGATTTCACAGTGAATTTAGCTTAGTGAATATAAATTTTGAATCTATTTTGAGGAAGATAAGTCTAGACTAGATTAGAATAGAAACTTCATCCGAATAGGGATTGTTTCCAAAATACCCTTGGTGTCTAGCATTTGCCTACCAAATACTAGGTACTCAAGAAGTACTTGTTGGATGACTTCCTGTAACATAGAATGATTCCTAGATACTTAACCTGAAATGACATTGTACCCATTTCCTAATTAATCAGCATCTCTCATTAAAAATTAAAAATTCTTGGGGCGCCTGGGCTGCTCAGTTGTTTAAGCATTGAACTCTTGATTTTGGCTCAGGTCATGATCTCAGGATCATGAGTTTGGGCTCAGCATGGATCCTACTTAAAAAAAATTTTTTTAAATAATTGAAAATTCTTTTATTACTACTTGTTATTGCTGTTTACTATTAAGAAACAAATTCCAGTAATGAGCAATCTTAAATTAAATAGAAAAATGGATTAATTGTGAATAAATGTAACTGATAGTTATTATCTTTCAAAGCATGGGGTCTTTGGAGGAAGAAAAAGCAAATTTAAAAGACCCTTGTGGTGAGAGGATTAAATAGATATTCTTTATTGTTAGGCATAAATCATAGATGATAATCAGCATAGAAATGATTCATTCAGTAGCTATTATTTAGTCCATTGTACTGGGTGGTTGCCTGATAATAATGATGCTTTGAATTTTCATGTCACTTTTCACTGTCAGAGTAGTTTCCAGTGTCTCATGGGACCACAGCCGTCCTGTGAGGGAGGAAGTGAAGTCGTATTCTCATTGGAATGTGAACGAATGAAGGCACAGAGGGTTAAGTAAATTTCGCCAGCCTTTTGCTAGTTGGTGACAGATGAATATAAATGCTTTTTTTCCATATCTGATTCTTCACACCTGCATATTTCAACCTTTACAGATTCGCAGTAGCAGAAATTGAGGTCAGAACAGAGGCATAAAGCTGAGAACAAGAACACTGAGTTTAGCGCATGACCTCTTGGTTACAATTTAGACTTTTAGAGGATGGATTTTTAGTATCACTCTTTCTCTGGGTGTTTAGGGCAAATATTGTGAAATCCCAGACTAAACCCACTGTTACATGGTGTGTGACCTTATGCAAATCAGGTTTTTGTGTTCTTACGGCAGAACTTTGGGGTCTGCTTAACTTCAATTCAGATATTCTAGAATTTTGAGATTGTTGAAGAAAAATTGTATTTATTTTAGAAATGATTAGTTGTTCAACTGAAACCTAGTCAAGGGACATGTACAACACTTAAAACAACAACTGTCGTTAACAACAACTTACAACAACTGTCATCCTGCTTTTGTTGAAAAGGTCCTATGTTATACTCTAAAAAATTCTGAATGAAAAGAATGTCATACCTAAGATTGTAGAAACTTTTATAAGCCAACTAAAAATCAGAGGCCAAGAAAGCAGTGCTGAAGTAAAAAGTGAATGAGGCTAAGATGGAAGATACTAGAAAAGGGAAAGCTGGTCATCATTGGTGACTGCCTAAAGAGATGGGCAGTTCTGTGCTGACATAATCTCATGGAGTAAATTATGTTTTATAGGAACGTGGGCTCTTCTCTTCCTTTGACATGTGGCTGGAGGGCTGGCTTCCAGGGTAGGAAAAAAAACTGAGTAGCAGCAAATGATTAAAATACAAAAAGGTTTAGACTCTTTAGTTCCCCTGTATCATTAAAGACCCTATACTCGTTGGACTATCTTTGAACACATAATTATTCTTTGGCGATGTCAAATCATCAGGCCACTGGCAGAATTCCTATTGTCTCAGACCCCTGAATTGCGTTATTAATAATTACTGCTAACGAATATTGAGTGCTTTATGTCAGGGACACTGCTGAATGCTTCATGTAGAATAGCTCATTGAATCTCACAGCAATTCTTCAAGATACATGTTATTACTGTCTTCCTTTCACAGACGGGGATATTGAGACTTAGGGAAGTTAGCATCTTGCTAAAATTTTAGGAGTGATATATTAAAAATTCCACAAGGTATCTGAGGGTGGGAAATGGTTATTGCACAATATGTACAATAATGAATATTATTCAACAGTTCAAGACAGGAAATGGAAAGTGATGTCAAATACAATGATGGGTTCATTTGAAATTGCTTGAGTTTTTGCATTTATTATACTAATTGCCCAAGTTGAATTTTCTTGGGGCACCTGCTTTGGAATCAGACCTAAATTTGAATATCAGTTTGGGCACTTGTTAACGGGCACCCTCCTACTTGGGTTATTTAAATGTACCGTGCCTCATTGTCCTCATCTCGTAAATGGGCATATCTTCCTCCTTCACAGGTATGTTATAAACATGTCACTCCCAATTTTGAACGGATTCCACATTTGTAAATTCACCTACTTTATAAAATTTATTCATGACTCCCCCCACAGTAGTGCAAATAATACTTTCACGGTCATTTGCTGACATACACAGAGCTTAAAAATTTGAGTCACCTGATCACCTGGTCTCAGTCGAGTTCAAACAAGTCACATTCTGCCTTATTTCTCATGGTGTCAAAAAGAATCCTCTTTACAATTTATTTAATGCCACTTTTTTTTCTGCATTTTTATGCTTTTTTTGGTGATTTTGCTGTCTAAAATAGCCCCCAGATGTGGTGAGGTGCTGTTTAGTGCAAGAAGGCTGTGATGTGCCTTGTGGAGAAAATACGTGGGTTAAATAAGCTTAGTTCAAGGATGAGTTATAGTGCTGTTGGCCTTAAGTTCAATGTTAACGAATCAACTATATATATTAAATAAGATGTTTTCCAACTGAAACACACATAAGACAAGGTTATGTATTGATCTGTTGCTGAAGATATTGTGTGACCAGTCTCATAGGAGCCTAACCTAGGATTTTACCATGAATAAAAAGAATTGATTGTGTAATAAATACTTAAAACATTCACTGTCAACTTTTTTTCAGCTTTCCTTCTGGTCTTAGAGTGTTGAGGCTCTTCTCAGTGATTTTTTTTTTTAATTTATTTATTTGAGAGAGAGAGATCACAAGTAGGCAGGGAGGCAGGCAGAGAGAGAGGGGGAAGCAGGCTCCCTGCTGAGCAGAGAGCCCGATGCGGGGCTCGATCCCAGGACCCCGAGATCACGACCTGGGCCGAAGGCAGAGGCTTAAGCCACTGAGCCACCCAGGCGCCCCTCTTCTCAGTGATTTTAACAGGGCCATGAACATTCTGAAATAACACAATCTTCTTCTTACCTTCTAGAGTCCCTTATAACAACTTAACAAAATATTACTCCTTATGAATTAAAAGTACCATTTAGGACACTAGGCTAAACTATCTTCAAAGACTGTGTTATCAGAAAGTAAATATTTTCAGCTCAGCAGGTCGTATAGTCTCTGCTACAACTGTTCAGCTCTACCATTGTGGTACAAGAGCAAACATAGACAATATGTAAATGAATGCTTGTGTCTGTGTTTCAGTAAAACTTTATTTACAAAAACAAGCAAGCTGGATTTGGCTTGTGAGCTGGAGTTTGCTGACCCTTGATTTAATGTAATGTTGGTGCTTGATTTATTTTAGTACTTATCAGTTTTCTAGAAGCCCCATAAACAGTAAAAGTGAAATAAATTTTTTCCCATTATTGTGTTTCTCTGCTGGTAGTTCTGGTAGTGACAATAATAGCATATAGCGAATGTTTATTAAATGCCAGGCACTGTGCTAAGCACTTTATACTATATTTTTTTAAATTAATATAGCCATATAAGAGTATTGTGATGATTATCTCATTTTCCAGAGAGAGAAGCTGAGGACCCCAGACAGATGAAGTGACTCACTTAAGGTCACAGGAAGAGTGGTACAATGTGGTCCCAGGATAGTTTTGACCTTGTAGCCAGCATGCACTATTTTTCACTTACACTTTTCTTATTTCCTAATGTTTTACTAACTGTGGGATGTTGATTTGAGAGTTCAAATTTCCTTGTACATCATCGTAAGCTTTTCTGAAGAAAAAATTACAACTTTTCAGTAGATGAATAAGTAGACAGCTGTGGGGTTTAGCTCTAATTCTTTAGTTATTCAAAATTAACTTGTTTGTTTTTCTGGCTAAGTTTTGAAATGTATTATAAAAGAAGAATGTATCTAAATGTGAGGCTTTGCTCCTTCATTCTCTGCTGGGAGACTTGTTTTTCTTTATCGAATAATTGGGAGGTTTTATTTTGTTCTTGTTTTTTTAATATCCTGATTAAATGACTAGAAAGCCCTTTGCTGTGTTTGAGTCGCTAAGAGCACTTTGAACACAGAGCCCCCTCTTGGGGGCCATAGATTTGCATTTGTTGAATGACTAATAACTTAGCAGCAGAGCTATCTTTTTTTCTGTAACTGTGTCAACTGTTCTTCACAATACCCATGCCTGCTGTCTCTGGTTATAGTTAGTTCTCAGAATTAGCCCAGAGCTTGACATCAGTAATAAGATGTGGGTTGCAGAAATGACTACTAGGTCGGAGTCATAAATGTTGAAAAAGTGGAGATACTGATTTGGCTATTGCATGAGAAACACTACCCTCCAATTACCCCATTATATTTTGTTCCCACTCACTGGATCAACCTGTTATTTGGACTTCGTATTTGCCAGATAGAATTAGGAATTCAAAAATAATGATCCTTGTTTTCTGGAAGCTCAAAATCTCACATCAACTGATACATATATAGATCATCTCGTGTGTGTGTGTGTGTGTGTGTGTATGTGTGTGACAGCACACACGCTTTAATGCAGGTGCTATGAGAAGAGTATCCTAGGAGCAGAGAGAGAGACACAACTGACCAGCTGACTGCCCAGTGGGGTCAGGGAGGTCTTATAAAGAGGGCCATTTTGGGGTTAGAAACAGGAGTTTGGCAAGTAGAACAGGTGGATCAGTAAGCATTTCTGGAGAAAGAGGAACACAGCAGGGAGAGAGAGGATGAAATATCTTGGGATAGGAATCTTGTTAGGGTTGAAAGAGGAAGGAGCAAGTGATGAGCCTGGAAAAATAGGTTGGGGCCGGATTATAAAGCACATATGGTAATAAGGACAAGCTTAGAAAGCTTTTATTAGGGTATGGCATGACCAGAGCTTTACAAAATAATTCTGGTGGGGCTCCTAGGTGGCTCAGTCAGTAAAGCATCTGCCTTCAGTTCAGGTCACGATCCCAGGGTCCTGAGATCAAGCCCCATATCGGGTTCCTTGCTCAGGCAGGAGCCTGTTTTTCCCTCTCCCTCTGCCTGCCACTCCCCCTGCTCTTGATATCTCTTTCCCCATCAAATAAATAAATAAAATCTAAAACCAAAACCAAATAATTCTGGTGACAAAATTGATGGACGAACGCAGTGACTAACGAGTTCTCCGTTCTCTCTTCCAGCTTTCTCCTGTGCTTCGGGAGAGTATCTAGAAATGAAGAACCAGGTATGCAGTAAGTGTGGTGAAGGTACCTATTCCTTGGGCAGCGGCATCAAGTTTGATGAATGGGATGAATTGCCAGCTGGATTCTCCAACGTTGCGACGTTCATGGACACTGTGGTTGGCCCTTCTGACAGCAGGCCGGATGGCTGTAACAAGTAAGAATCCAAAGGAGTCTCTGGATCTTGACTGAGTCCTTGAGAAGCATGTAGTTGCTCTTTCCTAGAAAGAAGGTGGGGCTGATCTTGGTACTGACTGGGATTCCAGAGAAGCTAGTTGCAAAGAGTCATCTTTTTTTGATGGTTATACAGATAATGTAGCTCAATTTTCATGAGGTTAAAGTATTTGCTCTTAGGACATAATAAATACCATATGCAAAGGTGCAGTAAAGTTATTAATAGAAAAACAAACCAGTTTTCTAATAATATATCTGTAACATTCAAGACTGGTATTTCTACTAACCTTTCTCGAATTTCTAATGGGTAATTTTGGATTAATTTTTCTTTTCCTCTGAAAGAAAGAATGTGTAATCTTCATTTAGATACCCTATTATCTCCTGTGAGAGAGTAGGTTAAATACATAAAGTGGAAAGCTCCTTTGCTTAATTATTACCTTTTAAAAATTTTTTTAGAATTGAAGTATAGTTGACATATAATACAGCAGTTTAAGGCATACAGCAAAGTGATTTAAGGCAATTATATATATGAAGAAATGTTCACCACAGTAACTCTAGTTACCCTCTGTCACCATGAGCAGTTATTACAATATTATTGACTTTGTTACCTGTGCTGTAATTTCTTCCTTTCTTTAGGGACTTATTAGCTTTGCCTGTGACAACATTGGTGGAATGTTAAATTGTTTTTGAAAAGATGCAAAATCTTACCTTTGGGCTGTAATCCTTCCTGTTCTCTTGGATTGACTATGTAATATTTCCTTCCATATGGCCATGGATGGGAAATTAAACTTCAGGCCTCTAGCTATCTTCTGACCAAAATGGCTTCTTAGGAACTCAGCCTTTTTACCATGAGCTAAGGATGCTGAGGAATTATTTAGCTGTGCTGAAAGATGTGTTCTCCCCTTCCTATCCTTCCTTAATCTCACTTGCTTTCCAGTGTCCTCTCTTTCTCTCTCTTCCAAGTGACATTTTTACTCTCCTGATAATCATTTCTTTATATAAGGTTGTGGCATTAGATATCATTAACAGGATTATTCCTCTAAAAATATATATTTATATGTACATTTTATAATGCATGTTTCATATGTATAATTTATATGTATATACCTTTGTATATATGTACACATGTATACACATATATGCATATATACATGTGTATACATATGTGCTTCAGTGTGTATATATTTTAAAAATGTAATTTTATTTTCTTAAACTAAAATTGCTCTTTAGGGGGCGCCTGGGTGGCTCAGTGGGTTAAAGCCTCTGCCTTCGGCTCAGGTCATGATCCCAGGGTCCTGGGATCGAGCCCCAGGTCGGGCTCTCTGCTCCGCAGGGAGCCTGCTTCCTCCCCTCTCTCTCTCTGCCTGCCTCTCTGCCTACTTGTGATCTCTCTCTCTCTGTCAAATAAATTAAACCTTTTTAAAAAAAATAAAATTGCTCTTTAGGAGAGGGTACTAGTAGGATGTTATGGTATCTCAGATCTTTGTTTTGGTGAACAGGAGATATTGACATAGCTTTCTTCTACTTAGAATATGTAGTTTATTCATTAAAGAAATTTAATGATAAGTACAACTTTTTCAGTGTTCTGTTTCATCTAATTTTCTTAATATGAGTTTCAGTCTGACATTGCTATGATCATCTCCCTCCTTCCCTCCTTTTCTTTTTCCATTCATCCAACCTTGTTTTCATTCTTTGTAATTGGTTGGGTCATAGAGTTTTCCAAAATGTTTCTATCATTATAGACTCTAGTGGTACATTTGAATTCTAGTCACACTCCATATTTACCAATATTTGTTTTGTCAAATCTTGTTTTATTTTAACCATTCCTGGGTGCATGTATGAAATGATACCTCCTTGTGGTTTTAAGCTGTATTTCCCATGAACACTTTTCATATAGTCATTGTCTGTGTGTTTAATTTTTTGTGTGCATGAGATATCAGTTTTACCCATGTTCTATTTTGGGGGTCAATTTATTATTGAGCTGTATGAGTCCTTTCTGTATTCTGGTCATGAGTTCTTGTCATGTATATATTAGTATAATACTTACATAATATTCACATGCATGCATGTACATGCAAATACATATTCACATATGTGTAATATTTTCTTTGTCGTATTTGCCTTTTCATTTTCTTAATGGTGTCTTGCTAAACAAAAGTTTAAAATTTGAAAAAGTACAGTTTATTTTTTGTTATGCTTAATTTTTTTTATATCTTCAGATATCTTTTCTAATCTTGTTTGCAAAGGCTACAAATCACAATAGGCATTCTAGTGTTATTAGAGTTATTGTACTTTTATACAAGATGTAAAACTTTACAACAGTAGTTACAGTTATATCCTCATCTGTGTGCTATTGTCATATATTTAGAAACGTATTATAAAGCCTATAATACAATGAAATGTATGTTAAATAATCAAGTGTTTTTATTTTTATTTTTTTTAAAGATTTTATTTATTTATTTGACAGAGAGAGAGACAGTGAGAGAAGGAACACAAGCACAGATTGTGGGAGAAGGAGAAGCAGGCTTCCTTCAGAGCAGGGAGCCCGATGCAGGGCTCAATCCCAGGATCCTGGGATCATGACCTGAGCTGAAGGCAGACACTTAACAACTGAGCCATCTTGGCGGCGCCCCAGTTGTTTTTAAAAGAACTTAAGAGATGAAAAAATATGGCTTTGTATGTTTATCTACATAGTCACCATTTTTGGTGCCCCTTTCTTTACATAGATGTGAATGTTAGGATTATTTTTTTTCAACCAGTGAAATTTTCTTTATCCATTCTTATGATGCAAGTCTGCTGCTCACAAATTCAGCTTTTGTTTACTTAAAAACACCTTTATTTTTGCCTTCATTTTGAAGAATATTTTCTTGGACATCAGACTCTGGACTTTTCTCTTTCTGTACTTGAAGGTGTTCCACTACCTTCTGAACTCTCCCTTATTTGTGATGAAAAGTAAGCTGATTTTTTTTATGATTAATTCCCTTCTGTGTAATGTGTCCTTCTTTCTTTTTTTTTTTAAGATTTTATTTATTTATTTGACACAGAGAGACAGAGAGAGAGAGAGAGAGATCACAAGTAGGCAGAGAGGCAGGCAGAGAGAGTGGGGGGGAAGCAGGCTCCCCGCTGGGCAGAGAGCCCGATGTGAGGCTTGATCCCAGGACCCTGAGATCATGACCTGAGCTGAAGGCAGAGGCTTTAACCCACTGAGCCACCCAGGTGCACCTGTGTCCTTATTTCTCTGCCTACTTATGAAATGTTCTCTATATTTTTGCTATTTAACAGTTTGACTGTGATGTGCCTGGCGTTGGTTTTCATGTATTTACCTCAAGTTTAGCGAGCTTCTTGAGTTTGTAGGTTGATACCATTACCAAATTTAGGAACTATTTTAGCCATTATTTCACCAATAATGTTTTTTCTGCCCTATTCTCTCCTTCTTTTCCTTCTTTTACTCCAATTACATGTATGTTAGACCACTTGATATTGTCTAAAAGTCGCTGAGGCTCTTTTTGTTCCAATTTTTTTCTCTTGTATTGCAGATTAAATGAATTTTATTGTTCTATCATTAATTTTTGGGGGGTTCTCAAATTGCATATGCTGTGATTTTTCAGTTTTGGAATTTCCATCTAGTTTATTTTATGGCTCTTACTTCCTTTAAAATACTTGAGATTCTTCATCCCTTCACTCACTGTGTTCATCTTTTATTTATAGTTGACTATATTTGTAAGAACTACCTTAAATACTTGTCTGTTTTTTTTTTTTAACTGTCTTTTTTCTCATCGAAGGGTCGTATTTTTCCATTTATTGGCAGGTCTAGTAAATTTTTAGTGTATCTTGGGCATTGTGAGTGTTAAGGTGTAGGGAATGTGGATTTTAAAATTTTTTTTTATTTTAAGAATGCTGAATTTAGTTCTGGCAGGCAGTTTTTGTGCTGAAAAAGCACCCTGATCTCATCAGGCCTGGTTTTATTATTCTTTAGGGTGGCTCTGTAGTGGTGTCACTCGTAGTTTATTAGTGCAGGAGCTGGCCTTTATTAGTGCAGGAGCTGGCCAACTATGACCTGTGGGCTCTTTGTTTTTCTAAACAAAGTTATATTGCAAGACAGCTGCACTCATTTATTTATGCATTGTCTGTGGCTGCTTTTCAATTACAGTAGCAGAGTTCAGTATTGCAGGAACAACCAGATGGTCCACAAAACCAGGAATATTTATTCTCTGGCTCTTTATGAAAAAGTTTGCTGATACCTGCTCTAGGGCAAGGCCCTATTCCCAGGGTGGCAATTTTGGGGTGTCAGATGAATGCCCAATGTGGTTTTCAAGTTTTCTCCTCTCTGGGAGACCAGAAGCTTCTGTGACTCCCACTAAAGTGGTCTCTCTGTTTAAGTCACAATTTTGCATGGCTGTTCTCTGCCATGTCTGTCTGTATCCTGCAGCCTCAAGCCCAGGGCAAACAGAGAAACTCCATATGGACTTCTGGACCCCTGCTTTCTCTGATTCTCAGGCCCATAAATTCTAGCTGTTTCAGCTGCCCTAAACACTTATCTCTGCTCCTTAGCTCAGTGAGACGACTCTGCTCTGCTTGGATGCCACAATCTGGAAAGCGTCCTGAAGAGTGAGGTCAAAGTCAGTTTGGGCTTTGCCTCATGCATTATCCTGCTCTCAAAAATCTCAATCTGGCATTGTCTATTGTCAGTGCCTGAATATGGCTCATGTTATTTTCCTTAGTTTAACAGTTTGTGAAAGAGAAAGGGCAACTCCAGTACCAGTTAGTGAGTCATGTTGGGATGTGGAAATCCCAGTCTTCAGATTTCTTTTAGAAAAAAAAAAGAAAAGAATTTGCCAAAATCTGACTCTTATCATCCATATAAACAAAGAAGGCTGTTAAGTTGTGCTCTCATACTGTTTGTTAGAAAAAAAAATTTTTTCCCCAAGAGTCAACATGTAACTCCTTATTGGTTTAGCTCCGAATTATGGTTAAATTTACAACTTAAATTTTGTTCACCAATGTATTTTTCCTTCTTTCATTTCAAGGAACTCCTCATCTCCCTGGCAGATATATAGGTGTATAAATAAAATTTCAGGTGTTGCTTGAGAGAATAATTCTACCTCAGACTGTTGCAATTAGTGGTCATCTACTTGGTGACCAAGTTTTTGATGAAAAATAGCTGTTTCCTAGCAAATGGATCCCATAACCTTACCGAGGTTTAGGAAGCACTTTGCCATAGGAAATGAACATTTTCCCAGTAATTTGTTGGCCTTTGAGTTCCAGAAAAGCTTTAGACTTCCCTGCTGTGCTTTGCTGATGGAACTACTTTCGAAACTGACTTACATAACTTGTGAATAGAAGAGGGTTCCTAATGCTAATGTAAAAATGCCTCTTGGTTTTGTTTCCACAGCTCTTCTTGGGTCCCTCGTGGAAATTACATAGAGTCCAATCGTGATGACTGCACGGTATCTTTGATCTATGCTGTGCACCTCAAGAAGTCGGGTTATGTCTTCTTTGAGTACCAGTATGTCGACAACAACATCTTCTTTGAATTCTTTGTAAGGCCTTTTATGTTCTAGAACTTACTTTTTGAGGGAAATTCATGTAAAATTTCTTTTAATAGGTTGTTGCTTTTGCGTGGTATGCCTGCTCAGTTTTTTCTGTCAACTGAACCTTTTAATATTAAAAGAAAACCTTATTTTTTCTTTAATATTTTATTTTTGCTTAATATTGTTTATTTACCTCTGAGCTCTCATCTTGTTGAATAACATTGGACTTGTTTATTTTTGGTTATGATCCTTAGATGACTATTTGATTTAGACTTTATGCGTGAAAAATGCTTTCACTCAACATTCATTTTAATTTTCTTTATAGCTACAGATGTTATTTCATTCAAAATATGTTTTCACCAATTTCAGTTTTTGTTTTTTTTTTTCTCCTTGCAGTTTCAAATATTTGATTGATTTAAGTATAAGCATGGGCAGTATTTCAAAAGTGGAAGTGGTTATGTGTTTCTGATTCTGTCAATTTGGTATAATCTAAAGGAATCAGGGGATGAGATAGTTGGTGTTTTTGGTAAGAGAAGAAATAGCATTATAGGATGTAGGATGAAATAGAAGTCTTACAGAGTAGGCCAGAGGGGAGGTGGGAAGGGGATGGAGCACCTGGGTGATGGACATTAAGAAGGGCACATGATGTGATGAGCACTGGGTGTTGCATGAAATTGATGAATCACTGAATTCTACCTCCAGAACTCAAAATGCATTATATGTTAATCAACTGAATTTACATTAAAAAGAATAGACTGTTGCTACTAAAATTATTTAAATATTTAATATAGGGGCACCTGGCTGGCTCAGTCGGAAGAGCACGTGACTCTTGATCTCGGGATTGTGAGTTCGAGATCCACACTGGGTGTAGAGATTGCTTAAATAAATAAATAAATAAATAAACTTTAAAAAATAATATAAACTGTATCTAATCTAGCAAATATCTGTTGTGGCAGTCTCTCAAATGCTTGAGAAAATATTTTCAGATTGACTTCTTAAAAAAAAAAATGTGTTGTACAGGTAACCGGGGAAAACTGCCGTGTAAAATGTTTCTTTGTTTCAGATTTCAGAAGCCCAGGTACTGATAATTCTAAAACAAATTTATTTTGCTTCTGATTTTGAAAATTTGTAAGTCAGAAGTTTGATGGGAAGAGATACTTACCATGAAAGTACGAGCCTTGGACTTGAAGTCAAGAGATTCTGGCTTAAGTCCCAAGTACAGTGTTTAGCTGTGTGTTTTGGGCAACTAAGCTAACTTTCCGACTCTCAGCATTCTCTTTTGCAAAGTGGATTGTTTGACCAGACAGACCTTTAAGGATCCTCCTTGTCCTAATATCCTTTGAGGAGTTTAGGATGTTAAGTAATATTCAAACTGATTTGATTTTTAAGCTACATTTTGTTTGCAAAACACTTCTTAGCGTAAATGATTCTCTATTCCATGGGACATGTTTGCAATATAACTAAAATTAGAGTAAGGTTAGGAAGTAAATAAGCATTTAGTTTTGTATTGTTGAGTAAGTTGAGAATTTTAAGTAGAGGTACTCCTAAGGCATGAAGTTTCGTTACTTCCTTTGAATGGTGCCTTTGTTCTGGTTATAGACTGAAAAGAGGTGGTGAGTTCCTTCTTTTATTGATGTTTCAGGTTTATAGGTTGCAATTTATTGACTCAGAGGGTCAACACTTCAGTCATCAGGCTCATGGTTAATGGAAAGGAAATGTCTGAAGACTGAAAGATACAGTTGTACCTTCCGACATCCCATAATTTAAAGCAGTCAAGCATTTAATTTTAGAACTATGGGAATTTCATTCAGCTCCTCTACTCTTCTTTTTAAGTGATGAAGTCAAGACCTAGAGGGAATAAGTGATTGGACCAACGTTATACCTTTACTGAAGAACAGAAATCAGATCCCAAAATGACATTAAAATACCCCCAAAACACATGATGTTTGCTTTTAGCTGAAAAAAGAAAAAAAAAAAAAGCTTTCAGCTTATCCGCACTTGGACCACCAAAGGTATATTTAGGGTGCATAACTGCTTAGAAATGGCTTAACACCTGCATTAGATGGTCATTATGCCTATTATATACGTATGTATAAATATAATACTTAAATTCAGCTTAAACAAATATCCTCAGTGGCTGATAGTCTCTAGTATTTTTGGATGTTAAAAAGATCTGTTTTCTAGCTTATAAGCTTTTAGGAAATACCTATTACAGCAAATGTTTTAATGTTGTTGGCAAACTGGTCAGGACAATGAATGAAGTGGCCAAGATGTAGAGGTGACAAGTTCTTATCCCAACCCGCCTCTGTTGCTGACTTGTGGGCAATACTGCAAAATGGCCTTGCTTTTTGATGCCTGTGTATTCTTCACAGGCCTGGAAAAGTCATGTGCAAAAACCCTTAGGCATTTTGTAAGAATGGTCTGGAGAGCACCGTGTGTTTGGTGCTCAAGATAGTAGCTACAGTCATTTGAACTGGTATGGCACATGATTAACATTGCCCCCCCAAATCAACATTTAGGGCTTCGACTTTGACCATAGCTACTTACCTGCATGTCTGGAATGAGTCCTGGGGAATTGATAACAAAGCAGGTGTCATTTATTTATTAACTTAAAACCTTGCTTCCCTAAGTCTTATAAAAACATACTTCATTTTTATTGGGCCTGGATGGTGAATGAAAGCTTCTAAAATTTTGGTAAGATTTTTGTAATGATTTTTTTCTCCCTTCTGTGAATTTTAGAGTTAGCTGCTCTCATCTTCTCTCCCTCCCTCCTCTCTGTTTCTTAACCCTTTTGTTACAATAATGAGGATCCTTTACTTAGAATCACCATATACAGTTGTCACTTAGGCTCCAGAGGTCTTGGTAGGTTTATTTGCTGAGAATTACTCACTGTCATTACTTAGTAGCTATTGAAAGAAGCTCTTGCAGCCTGTCCTATGCTGAGTAATGAGTTTAATTAAAGTCATTATTCAAGAAGCTTTACTGGGGCCCTTGTGTTTAATCCACAGATTCAAAACGATCAGTGCCAGGAGATGGACACCACTGCAGACAAGTGGGTAAAACTCACAGACAATGGAGAATGGGGCTCTCATTCTGTAAGTCTCTGTTTGTTTGTCTTTTCCCCACCAACCCCCATTCTGCTCCTTCCTTTTCCCAACGTTATAAAAAAAAGCTTATGAACAAAGAAGAAAAAATGGTTCATTAATTTAGACAGTTTCTAGTTAGGGAAGAAATTGTCCCAAAGTTCCAAGGACAGGGGCTCTTTGTTCTTTGTCTTAGGTACTTTTTCCTACCTTTCTCTTTCTCCTTAGGCTTCTTTCCCTTCTCTTTCCCATCACACTCCAATTTTCCTCCTTTTCAAAGGGGCATTGACAAGAAAACACGCCATTCAAAGCTAATACACAGAACCTTGGGGTATGTACGTTTACACATGTGCTTGTCACATGGCCCGAATCAGTGGCTCCTGGCACTGGCAGGATCCTTTGATCCAACTTTCTCTGCAGTCTCCGAACAAGTGACTTTCCAGCTTATCTTGGGGGTCTGTACTGACTCCTCTGTTGGACAGCTCTGCGTATCACAAAATTCACCCATGGCTGGAGCCTTAAACTTCTTCCTATCTATCTGTTACCTGTTGCTCAAAAGTTCTCCCGTCTCTGGTCACTTCGAGTAAGGTGACTGCCTAGCCTCCACAGGACAACTCCAAATGCTTGAAAGCAGTTATCAGACAACGTGGTGTGTGACTCTATTATTACCGGGGGCACTACCCCTTTAGAATGAGGCATGGATTTCAGATTTAACTCTGGCTTACAGTAGTTGTGTTTCTGTAGGCAATTGGCTTAATCTCTTTTGTTCTGTTTTTGGCTTCATCTCTCTGAATCTGATTTTGCTTGTAAGAAATGGGAGTGATCTTGCAGGATTAAATGAGAAGATACGTGGGAGCGAGCTAGTGTGGTCCCTGCAGAGTAGACTGAGCTGTATGTCAGTAAGCAGCCGTCCACCCCCACCTTTGAGTTTAGCCTCACTCTTAAGTGGTTAATACAATGTACCCTTTTGGACTGTTTTCTTCCTTCCTTCCTTTCTTTCTTTTTTCATCTGTATGCCTGGAAGTGATGCTAGAACCACTTAAGATCCCATTCACCTAAGCATTTATTAAGCTGGGCTTTGAAGGTACAAGTAACCCTTGGCAACAAATATACTTTCTTCCTTAACACAGGGGAAAGTACTTAGTGCATGACTTTTCTGAGTCTCTGGCAGCGTGCAGTACTTGGATACGTTTTAATTTCATACAGCTTGAACTCGGCCTGCCAGAGACTACACAGAAGAATAAGAGTGGCAAATGAGAAAGCAAGGAGCCCTTAAATTAATTTGTTGGCTTTGACAGAAACAGCATGAGGTTTATGAGAAACATAGTTTGATAGGTAAATAGAACCATGTGCTGGTGGCCAAGGAAGCAAATATTACATGTAACATCAGTTGCAGTCATTTAAATCATGTTATTTTATAACAGCCCTGTTTTTCTCTGGTTGCTGTTGCAGTATAGTTTATTAAAAAATTTTAGAAGGAAGCAAACTCATTCTGTTGCCTTTTTGTTTTCAGAGCCCAGAGAGCTACTTATGAATAGTGGCAGTCCATAAATACGTGATTGGGTTGAGTGCCTTTTCACTCTCTGGAATGAATTCCTTTTAAATACAAACCAAGACTTCATGCACATGGTTTAAAAATCATTTTATCTTTTTGTTCAGGCTTAAAGAATTTCCTTTTCTTTCTTTATTGCTATATTTTCTTATTGTCAAGCTTTTTTTTTTTTTAAAGGAAATATGACTACAGCAGAGCTTATATATGAACTAACAGTAGACTTAAGTTCGTAGGTTCCTAATTAATGGTGTTTCATGATAACGCCTTGAAAAGTATAAAAGGGATTAGCTTTGAGGTATGATTGAAGTAGCGTGGTTTATCTGACCTAAGTGCCTTCTGTTCCTCTTTACAGGTAATGTTGAAATCAGGCACCAACATACTTTACTGGAGAACCACTGGCATCCTTATGGGTTCTAAGGCAGTCAAGCCGGTTTTGGTAAAAAATATCACAATTGAAGGTATTGCACAGCAGTTTTTTTAGTAGTCACATATCAGAATTTGGAGCTTGTTAAAACATTGATTAAATTGTTGGTTTGGGTGGCTCAAGGGTTTATGGGGCAGGAATTAATACGTTAGGCATTGTACATGTCTAGAGATCCTGGTTTTAATTTTGGCAAGTCGACTGGCTTTTTTTTTTTTTGTACACTTAAACTAAATTAATTGAATCTGTGTGAAAAAGAAAGCATGATACAATTTCCAGTGTCTCTACATAAAATAAAAGGATCCTTGTTAATAAAACACTATTCCTCATTCAAGAAATGTCTATTGTACCAGACATTGAGCCCGCCCAGGTCACTGTAAAAGCCACAGAAATAGAAATAAAATAAACTCTTTCTGTCTCCTGAACCTCTTTTGCCTCTCTGAACCAGCCAGGCATTTGCTGGCCCAGGAGAGCAGCCAATAAACCCTGGCAAGGTTCATTCTCAATTAGGGCTACTTTTAATTAAACCAGTCATTCTCCTTTATTAATGGCTTATATTTTACTACGTTCATACTGGTTCCTGTGACACTAACTCATTAGTCATAGGGACATCTGCTGGCAAAGGCTGGAATTACAAACCAGAAGAAAAGGCCATTTGTGCCAGGGTCGGCTAGGTCAGAGGGAGCCGAGTTGTCTTTTGACTACTCAGTTTATAATTTTGTATACCTCTGTCACATCTCACCCTCTTGTTTAAGTGTTTGCTCTTCTTAGGATGTTTAATCTATCCCAGTGTTTTGCACACAGTAAATGCTTCCTTGGTGTTGAGTGGATGGGATAAAGGATCCTGGCTGACTACTACTGTTTCTCTCACTTCTGATAGAAGCAGCAAGAAGGCCCTGATGTGCATGTTGTTGGTGGGTCCTCCCTCCCATGCTCTGTTTTTCTTTACCACACAGGGGTGGCATACACGTCAGAATGCTTCCCATGCAAGCCGGGCACATTTAGCAACAAACCAGGTTCGTTCAACTGCCAAGTCTGTCCCAGAAACACCTACTCTGAGAAAGGAGCCAAAGAATGCATAAAGTGTGACGAGCACTCCCAGTTTTCGGGTAAGACCAGGCTTTGCCAGCTTATGCTCTTTGTTCTTCTCTCTCTAAATTTATGTTTGTTGAGAGTGTAGTGTCTTTAGCCAGAAGTCACACACCAAATGGGGTGGGAAGAGTGTGTCAGAAACCAAGTGTTGAAGGGAATCAGTATTGAATGGAGAAAATACGACTTCTTCTTACCCCTTTGTGCGTGACTTTTCCATTTATCACTTTTTTTGTTCCACACCCCACAGGGATCTATTTCTCCCCGTGCTTTGGTTATATGTACACTAATCTAAAAAAAAAAAATCATAGTGTAATTTTACATGATTGGTTGGCATAGACATGTGCTTGGAAAATTTCCATTTATTTCAAATTTACAATGTTCAGTGATAATGGAAAAAATCAATGTCTTATTGGAAAAAATTATGATATGTTTCTTGTGTATTATGGGAACATTGTTGCTCTAGGGTAAATAAAAATGCAGGCTTTTATTTTCCTGAGGCCTAGCTAGTTCTTCCTAAATTCATCTGGTGTAAGGTTATTTTAAATTTTTAGTTGTCTGGGTTTTTTTGTTTGTTTTGATTTTTTGCCTTTTTCGAGAGTCACAACATAAATGATTCATTTCTGAAATGCAGTTTCTGTGTTGCAGAGGAAGGATCCAGCCAGTGTGTGGAGCGACCTCCCTGCACCACAAAAGACTATTTCCAGATCCATACTCCGTGTGATGAGGAAGGAAAGGTACAGGCTGTGTTCAGTCGACTGCATTCCCTGGTAATCCAACCTTCTTCCCAATTGGAGCAGCCTCCAGTTTGTTCCTGAGACACTTAAATGAGTTGATTTATAACACATGTTTGTAAGTAGGACGGAGGAAGTTTAAGAATGTAGATTCTTAATCCTGCTGCCCCGTTTTGATTTTACACTAGTACTTATTAGTGCTGTGGGCCATTTATTTGCTCTAAGTCTGCTTTTTCATCTGTAAAATGGGGCTAATATCACGTCTTACTTCACAAAGCTGTGCTGAGAACGCAAGACACCCTCCGGCTGCGGGTCCTGGCGTCGTGTCTGTCGTAGAGCGAGTGCCCCTAAAGGACTGCTATTTTAACACTAATTTTTTTTAAAGATTTTATTTATTTATTTGACACAGAGAGAGAGACACAGTGAGAGAGGGAACACAAACAGGGGGAGCGGCAGAGGGAGAAGCAGGCTTCCCACTGAGCAGGGTGTGGGGCTTGATCCCAGGACCCTGGGATCACGCACGATCTGAGCCAAAGGCAGATGCTTAATGACTGAGCCACCCAGGCGCCTCGACAATTAATTTTTTTTTTTTTTTTCAAAAATAATTGGATCAGGAGGAGCGCAGCCCTAAAATGTGTACTGTGACTCACAGGATGGAAATATCCTGAAACTTCTCTTCAATTATTTGTTTCCTCAGTCGGTTTGATCAGTAAGAGCCATGCAGCCATAGGCAAATTCAGTTATGGCCGATGACGTTGTAATTGCGTTTAGAAAATGCAGAGTAATTACCATACAGATGGCACTTTGCCAGAGGAAAAATGCACACACGAACCCTGCGGTTGATGTGGCATTTTCTGTCTTACAGTAAGCCTGTAAAGTGTATGTCAGTAGAGAAACTGAGATTCAAGTGGCTGCCAGGGCATCCGAGTTGCCCAGCCGGTTAAGCCCTGCACTCGGGTTTCTGCTCAGGTCATGATCTCAGGGTTGTGGAATCGAGCCCCAAGCGCCCGACTCTGTGCTCCGAGCAGTTTGCTTCAGGTTCTTTCCCCCTCTCCCCCTGCCCCTCTCTGCTCACGCTCTTCCTTTCTGTCTCTTTCTCTCAAAGGAATAAATAAAATCTTTTTTAAAAGTGGCTGGAATGCGGCACTCCCTCCTTGCGTTTACATCTTTTATATCATGGCATTTAATTTCTTGACCTAGTTTGGAGATATATGTACATGTCAGTATTGCTTTTCTTTTCTTAATTTTGTATCCTTAAGTTCTAAGCTGTGCTTTTTATATTTGTGTGATTATTAATCTCATCTTTAGTCCTCAAATTATTTTTAGGAATTGTCTTTTGAGTACTTAAGACCAAGCTCATTCTAGTATTTGCAGGAGAGCCATTACTTACTCAGAATAATTCTACTTAGAATAATTCAGAGGAAGGACAGTTTAAATTAGTGGAAAATTTTAATAATTAGAAGTATATGTATTATTTTTAATAAGAAGTGTAACTCAAACAGTCATTAAATTAGAAGGAGTTTTGAAGTAAGATCTCAATGGTCCTATAATAATGGCCAAGGAAGGATTATTTCCATTTAGAAAATACATGCGGAGAGCCACTAAGATGAGTTACAGTTCTTTACCTAAACTTTTTTTAGTTAAACTTGTCTTATTAATAAGTAGGGCAAATTGAATTTGTTTTATTCTCTATACTAATCACTAATTCAGCATCACTGAAGCTTAAATGAATGAGATCTAATATACAAATGGTTCTTGTCTTTGCTGTGGTGAAAATATTCAAAAGTCCTTTTTTATTTTGTCCGTAAGTAGTTTATTACATCAGTGAGTAGTGTGATAAAATTTAGTTGACCTGGACCTAAAGGGAGTAAAACCATGCATTAAATGTAGAATGTACAGAATACACACACAGGCGCACGCGCGTGCACACACACACACACACACACATACACACACACACACACCTGTGTACATGTAAGCACCCACAGGCATTTTGTGTTCACATGTACACACAAACTACGTTTTCCTATTGAGTCTAGGTGAACTCTGAACACGTTCTCAGTATAGAACACATTGCACTTGCTCTCCATCAACTCAGTGATTCTTTAAAAAGTGATTTAAGACTTTTTTCAAGAGAGATGTGTCTAGCTTTAGGAGTTAAAAAAAAAACAATAGAAGCTTAATTAACTGATACAGTAGAGAAATGTAGATTATAGATGGGAATTTTAATCCTTTTTCTATTTCTGTTGGTTTCAACCTTTTCATGTGTTCTGGTTTCCTCTTTTAAAAAGATATTTTATTCTTGCTTGGCATAGCCTGATGATTTGCTGGTGGCTTAGTGATGTTTTCAGGTCATTCAATGACTGTGGCTCCTTTTGTCCTGTCATCCTCTCTTTGATGTTATTTTCCCCTTGCTTGGAGAGCATCCTCAAGGGAAGCAACTACTGAGGTTGACAGATTTTGAACATAATCATGTATATGCCACAGGACTGGTACAGGTTTTTCTGTTCATTTGAAGCTCAGGTATTTGATTGCTTCCCCTCCTATAGGGAACATTTTTCAGAAGTATTTTAATTAGTAACGGAAACCCTTCTAATCCTGGTTGAGAGACTTTCATTAACATCATGAAAATTGCAGTGTTTCTGCTCACTCATTCATTTATTCAGTGAGTTTTCCTTGAGCACTGGTTATGTTACAGAGTGCTAGGTGATGAGGGCAGAACCAAGGAGAGGCAGAAGAAGAAGGCAACTGTGTTCATGGAGGGTAGAGCAGTAGTTGCCAATTTTTTGTTTGCAGCAGACTCCCCTTGTGGTTCCTGTCCCCAGTTTTTTGTTTCAGTAGATCTGGGGCAGGGCCTGAGAATTGATATTGCTCAGAAGTTCCCAGGTAATTCTGATTCTGCTGCTCTAGGATCTCACCAATTTGAGAACAAGTAGTCTGGATTTCAGAGGAAGAGATGGTCTGTCAAAAGAAAAGAAATTATTTCCAGCTCTAGATTAGTGCTACAGCAGAGAAGTCTCAAGATTTATGGGGATCGGACCCAGCCTGGGAAGGCTTCAGAACTGTATGAACTCTTGGCCAAGGTGTGGAAGAAGAGCTTTTCTGGGAAAGGAGAAGGATGGTGATGATCTGATGTGGGAAGGAGCATGGGATAGCTGAAGAGCTAGTAGGGTATGAGTGTGACTGGACTGTGGGGGGGTCGAGGGGGTGGCATTAGCTGCATCTAATGACACAGACTCATGCTAGAATGGGGAGGTTTTGTAGTGGTGAGTCACCTTGAAATTTTTGAGTATGTTTTCAAAATGTTCAGAGCCCACTTTCTACATAAAATGAGATACACTCATATGGATGCATACACATGCACAGATTCAGTGCTTGACATTTGAGCTAAAAAAATCTTGACCTTGGGGAGCCTGGGTGGCTCACTCAGTTAAGCATCTGCCTTTAGCTGAAGTCATCCCACAGTCCTGGGATTGAGCTCTGCATTGGGCTCCTTGTTCAGTGGGGAGTCTGCTTCTCCCTCTGCCTGTCGTTCCCCCTGCTTTTAAAATCTTAAAATTTTAAATTTTAATTTATGCTCTTAAGATCTTAAAAAAATTTTGATCTCGTTAATGGTCACATAGTCATCAAGAGAAGGCATCTTTTGATGTTAGCACCATATTTGATAGAGCCTCTCATGATCTCCGTACAGCTAAGATAGAGAACTGTGGACTAAATGATTTGGTTAAGAGGATATATGTCTAATTGAGAAACTATATGTAAAATGTTTGACTTAATAAATGGATATATCAGTGAGGAATGTAGTTGATATTAACTAGTAGTATAGTTGGTATCATGTATTTGTTACAAGAATATAAATTCAATAACATAATTATGCATATCCTAAGTCATACTGAGAAGAATGTGAGGACACATGAGTACAATCAATATTTGATTTAAAAATCCTCACCTGGGACACCTGGGTGGCTCAGTGGTTAAGCCTCTGCCTTCGGCTCAGGTCATGATCTCAGGGTCCTGGGATCGAGCCCCGCATCGGGCTCTCTGCTCAGCAGGGAGCCTGCTTCCCCTCCCTCGCTCTCTGCCTGCCTCTCTGACTACTTGTGATCTCTGTAAAATAAGTAAATAAAATCCTTTAAATAAAAAAAAAAAAATCCTCACCTTGCTTGAGGATATTGGGAATAAGTATGTTAAATTGTAGAGCAATAACGCTGGGGAGAATGACAGAAGTAAAATTTAGAGAGACCCTAGTGTGCTAGCACATTGAGCTCGAATTAACAAAGTCAACATTTATTTTCGTCAAAGTGTCAGATATAGAAGTATTTAGAAAAGAGAAAACATTAACTTGCCAAAAATATTTTGAAGAGAATCTAAGCTTTAGAACCTGGCTTACCAAGTAAAACAATACAACAGAGATTTATTTATATATTTATTTATTTATTTTAAAAGATTTTATTTATTTGACAGAGAGAGATCACAAGTAGTCAGAGAGAGAGAGAGAGAGAGAGAAGCAGGCTCCCTACTGAGCAGAGAGCCCAATGTGGGGCTCGATCCCAGGACCCTGAGATCATGACCTGAGCCGAAAGCAGAGGCCTAACCCACTGAGCCACCAAGGCGCCCCAATCCATCAGACATTTAAAGAGGGAAAAAACCTCCCAAGAGTACAAAGGATACTTATCTTTAATTAAGAGCGTTCAAGGCTAAAAAACAAGTTGCTCATTTGTTTATCATATCCACAAAGGTTGTCTTAGATCTGCTTGCAGAAGTTAGAGGGATAAGGCAGTTTTGTCAGGGCATCTGCCTCGTATAGACAGGGCTTAAGCTTTTATTTATTTTGGGTACGAGAACTCCATAGAAGTAGTAACATTCATACATACATACATACATACATACATTTATCTATCTATCTATCTATCTATCTTTTATCTCAGGGAGAAAAGTAATTCCCTCTCCTGCCCTGACTGTGGACAAATAAAAATTATTATTTTTATTATTATTATGTTCAATTAGCCAGCATATAGTACATCATTAGTTTTTGATGCAGTGTTCATCGATTCATTAGTTGCATATAACACCCAGTGCTCATCCCAACACGCACCCTCCTTAATACCCATCGCCTTGTTACTCGTCTCCCCAGCCCCCAACCATTCTTCCAGTGGTGTGGGATACTCTGGTCCAACAGCTTCATTCACCAGCTTCATTCACCCTACGGCTGGGCTGCCAGACTCTGTTAAGTCCTTATTCCTGTCAGTTCACACAAATCAGTTCCTCAAGGGGAAAAGATGGTGTCGGTTACCACAGTAAAAAGAGAGTGATTCTGTGCTGGTTCACAGAACTTGCCTACTCTTAAAAAACATGAATAGATCTGCCAAAGTTGTCTTGATGCTGGGAATTCCCACAGAATTTTTGGCACGCCTCTCCTGATATTTTCAGAGTGGTCATAGGTTTGCTAGTGTTTTGGTATCAGATCACTGTGGCAAATACAGTTCTTGTAAAGATGACCAGGCGCTCAGCTTCCGGTAGACAGAAACACATTCTTAATTACTTTTAAAAAAAAATCTGTAAGCTTAATAGAGTACCCGGAACACAGAAGGTAATGAAGCATCTTTTGAATAAATTAATGAATGAGAAAGTTAGTGAGTGAAAGTAAACATATTTAGAGAATTGTGCTTTGTCCTTGGCAGAGGGCTTGAGAAAATTTTGACAAACTGGGCAGAATTTAGAGAAGAGAGACCAGGATATTAAACTATTTGATATGAAATATGGTTGAAGTTGCTGGTAATTTTTTTTTCAGGTTGGAGAAAAGACCACGGGATGGAAGAATTTGGATCATATTTCTTACATGTTCTACTTGTCCCAAAGAGATTTGATCTCTTCTCTGTGAATATCCATGACATTTCATGTTTCTCTTCAAAGTGATGATGGTGACCATAATTATGGAAATAGTAGTGACGGTATCAGTAGCAGAAGCATCTGTCACTTAAGTAATTGCATGCACCCTCACTGTGTGTGTGCTTGTGTATGCAGACATGGCCTCTAATTCTTTTTTTCAATAGCTGTGCAATTTAGACATTATTATACCCAGTTTTTAGATGAGAGAACTGAGGCTTAATGAGGTTAAGTAATTTCTGGAAGTTTATAGGTAGCCACAGCCAGTAAGTCTTAAGACTGGAATTCTAACCCTAATTGTGTCTGCTTCCAAATCCAGTGCTTTTGCGTCTTCTTCACATATTTTCTTTTTTTATATTCTAGCATTTTGTGAACCCGTCTTGTCACTATTAGACTGGAACCTCCTTCAGAGCAAATTGTCTTATTAATATTTAAATTCCCCACAGTGTTTTCTTCTATACACAATAGGTGCTTAATAAGAACTTCCTAAGTAGTAAGCTGAAGCATTTGATAGGAAATCACAGAAAAGAGGAAGCAGACTTTTCTGTATTATTCCATAAGGGAGAATTTGGGTGAAATTTTAGAAGGTAAATTCCATTGGTGCATAATGATGTTCAAACAAGCAGAGCTGCCCACTTCTGGAACAGAATGTTTTGTCAAAGAGCAAACTTGCAGCCAAGGCTAGAAGGGTACCTGCCAGGGCAGGATGTTCTAGAAGGAAGCCTGGAGAGGGGACATTTGACTATATGACTTAGTCATCCCTGAGGCTAGGAAATTGATGGAATATGTCTAGTACTTTCTTTGTCCTTTAATGAACTTCACTATTACAAGTTATTCCAAATGTTCAATGTCTCTTATGCAGTACTTGTGAATTACATAGCAAAGTTAAGGTGTAGGGGACATTAAAAAGTCGGGTATAGGGGCACACTGGGTATAGTGGGTTAAACCTCTGCCTTTGGCTCAGGTCATGATCTCAGGGTCCTGGGATTGAGTCCCGCATTGGGCTCTCTTCTTGATGGAGAGCCTGCTTCCCCCCCTCCTCTGCCTGCCTCTCTGCCTACTTGTGATTTCTCTCTCTGTGTCAAATAAATAAAATCTTAAAAAAAAAAAAGTCGGGTATAAAGGATACAGCTCTTAGAACTGCCTTTCTTGATACGCAGTTTAAGTAAGTCAAATATAATTGGGAACTGTTTCTGAATTAGGATGATGGGGAAAGACCATCGCATTTCTCAGTGATTAGGGAGTTCAAATTTGTAGAAATTAAAATTTCATGATAGTCTTCTTTAAATTATTTTTAAAAACAGCTTTATTGAGATTGAATTGTCATATTAGACACTGTATCCTTTTAAAGCCTCTGTTCGGTGTTTTCAATATTTTTGCCTCAATCTAATGTTAGAACATTTCCTTGCCTAAGGCCCTGGCTACAGTCTCCAGGATAATGTTCCATCCCCACACTGTCTTCCACATAGAGGAAGAAGAGGGGCTTTGATGCATTTAGAGAGGGAACAAGGATGTAACCACAAGGGAAAAGAGAAAACAATAAAACCTTCATAGAAAAGGAATTCAAGTAGATGCTGATACATAGATGGGCGAGCTGAGGAGAGTCTTAGAGCGCATTGGACATTGAGCATGGGTTTGAAGGAGGCAATGGATGCAACTTGGCAGAATGGTGTGGGCCGTCAAAGAGACAAATCATGAGGGCCCAGTGTCTCGTTTCTGGAAAAGATCAAGGATTGGAAAAGGCAGGAAGGCAAGCAATAGCCCACCTGGTTGGGAACATACAAGTCAGAACATTATACAGTGCAAGGCTGGAGTGGGATTTGGTAGACTTGTGAAGCACGTGTCATTTGACTCTGATGAATTCAGCCAGTCTACAAATGTGTAGGGACATTTCAAGGAAGAAAGCTGGCAGCCATGGACAGATATATTCTCAAAATTTGTCTAAATTTTAGTCTTCCCAGTCCTGTATTTTTTTTTTTGAAATGAGAATTGATACCTACATGTGTTTCTTTAAAATATATTTTATTCATGCTTAATATAAAATACTCGGACACTTTAGGTTTTCTCTAATCTTACTCGCAATCTGATAGATTTTGCTATATTAGGGCTTTTTGGTTTCATAAAATATTTCATTATTTTATCTCGACTTGCCAAAGAATGAGTTGATTGTTGGTTTTTCACCTGCACTGTGAGCCATCTGACGCTAAGTATCATTTATATTATTATCTTTCCCCAGCCAGCTCCACTTGATAACATCTGTCCCCAGTAGAAAGAGAGTCATAGACTCAACCTTCCATGTGAAGCAAGATGTCTTGTAAATGCAACTTTTACTGTATAGCTTTGAAATTTGGCTTCTCACTGTTTAAATATTTAAAGGTGGTGCACATTTTCTAATTTTTAAACATTTACTGTGCTTGGATTCAGAATCATGTGGTCAGCTGACTTGTCAAAAATGTATTTCCTTATTTTACTATTTTTGCCTTAACTGAACTGACCCTTCTTGAGTGTTACGTCACTCTTTATGAGTTTTGCCTAATTCTTGGGCAAGTTGTTCAACAGCTCTTACCCACAACTTCCTTATTTATAAACTTGAGGACAATAGTAACGACTTCCCACAGTGGTGGAGAGGCACGCAAGGCGTGCCCCCAGGATCAATGCGCGTGCTCAGCCTCAATGCCACCCCCACTCCCATGCGGGAACTGCCTATTTTCAACAGTGCAATAGCTTAGACTAATACAATGTGATTTTAATTCATGTCCAAATAAATCAGCAAATTTGTGACTTCCGTGGGTCAGAAACTTGTTCTCTCTACTTGCTAAGCTGGATTTTTAGAAAGACAATCCCCCAGATATAATGATGTTTTATTTGCTTAGATTCTCTGAATTTTGTACACCGTTTTTCAGAGGAATTGAGAACCCTTTATGGATACAGGATCTAGGTAATTTTTTTTTTTTTAAGCTGTTGAGGAAGCCTTAGCCGGAGCGGCATCATTTTACAGATGGGTAGAGAGGCAGTTGGGTGCAGTGACTGGTTGAACTGTATCATGATGTGGGCCATAAAATGAATGTAGAAAGAGAGTTATAAAAGGAAAAAATATGTTATTTATAATTCTGTTGAGACATCTACCTTTTAAACCATTTCCTTAAGCATCCTTCTTCAGATAAGGTAATTTGCTCTTCCATAAGAGAATACTTGAGAATAAAATTGAGTGGTCTAAAGGGTGTGCTATATTTAATTTCCTATTAACTGAAAATAGTTATAAAGAACTGCTTTTAATTTTGTTTCTCCATCTTCAGTATTAGACTTACTTTTGCAAGTTGTTTTAAAGGAGAAAACATTCTTTCATTAGATTATACGCCTAGTGAAGGAAATGGAGTCTTGTTTTAAAAACTATAGTTAGGAAGTTGTTTTTCCCTTTGCATTTAAAATACCTTCTTATTTTTACTGAGCATATTGATTTTGTTTGTGAAATGGCTAAACCATTTAATTTTTCTGTTTTCACAAAGAGAGTAATTTTATAATTGCAACTTTCTGGATTTGGCTGAGTTATAGTGATCTTGTATATTTTGTGTCACATAGGGGTGTGTGTATGTGTGAGAGAGAATGAGAAGATAAGGTTTAAAAGACTTCTGTCTTTTAAAGTAGAGGTTGTCTTAATTCTGATGGTAGAAGCACCTGCAACAGGGCCCAGAATTAGAAGTACTTTAGCTATGGTTCTTGTGGTTTAACATCAGGTTATTGGAAAAGATTCAGAGAGCAACCACATGTATTTGTGAAATGCAGGATTGAAATGTGAAGCTAGACACTGTCTTTTTAAAAACGTACACCTTTTCTTTTGTGATCAGGTTGTGCTAGGCATGGTGATAGGTGCTGAGGGTGAGAGATAGGAAGAGAGTACTGAAGGTCTCCAAACGGAAAAGGCAGTCTGCCCAGACGCCTATGTCGTTAAGGAATAAAGTGCGTGGGTGGCTGTGAGAATGAGGGTTATAATCCCGTATCTATACTTCGAAGTGGAATTCGATGATGATGAATGTGCTTTTGGATGCTGTAAGGCCCACCTGTAGCTCATAGTAAAAACATGTGGAAGTAACGGCCATTCTCCCAACCAAAGCTTTTTTCTTTTTATCTCATTCTGTTACTAATGGTTTAGATTCTTTTCACCTGGCCCTTCTGTTCTTTCACTATTTGACTTTTCCTAGGCTTTCTGTTTAATGTTTTTATTACGGAAAAGTTAAAGCAAATAAAGCATCTTATATGACCTGCAAGCTTTTTTTCCCCCCCGCAGACGCAAATTATGTACAAGTGGATAGAGCCCAAAATCTGCCGGGAGGATCTCACAGATGCTATTAGGTTGCCCCCTTCTGGAGAGAAGAAGGACTGTCCCCCTTGCAACCCTGGATTTTATAACAATGGATCATCATCTTGCCATCCCTGCCCTCCTGGAACATTTTCGGATGGAACAAAGGGTAGGATGCCAGTTGGACCTTTAGCACAATAATCTCGCTGGACTATTGTGACATTGTTCTTCATTGCTTTTACATAAGACTTATTTATAAAACATACTTATCTCACAGAGACTGAAGAAGAGTTGAGAAATATCATAATGAATTGTGAGGTGTCAGTGCCTTCTTTAACATACCACAAGGATAGTTTTTTCTAGGCATTTTGTATAATATGTGTAATACCCTCTTCACTGGATGACTCACTCTGCCTTTGAATGTTGATAAAAAAAATTCCACCATAGGGAGCCTGGGTGGGCTCACTTTGTTAAGCATCTGCCTTTGGCTCAGGTCATGATCTCAAGGTCCTGGGATCGAGTCCAGCATCGGGCTCCTTTCTCAGCAGAGAATCTGCTTCTCCCTCTCCCTCTGCCCAACCTGGCTCCTCCCTCCCCCACTCATGCTCTCCCTCTCTCTCTCAAATAAATAAAATCTTAAAATAAAATCTCAAATCTCAAATAAATAAAATCTTAAAATCTTAAAAAACCATTCCACCATATTAAGTGTTAAGGATAGGCACTCTTTTTCCAGTGAGTGGTATGGATAAGGACAGGCACTCTTTTTCCAGTGATATATTTATACAAGTATAAATTATAACCTTCTAATTCAGCTTTGGAATCATAAATTACATTTTGTGCTATAGTAACAGCAAAAAATTACTTGTTTTGAACATACGGCAGTGAAGATAGTCTCTTAATTTTTCAGGATGTACAGTTGAGAAAATGTTAGTGCTTATCAAATAATACAGAAAGCGCTGCAGAGTTTGTTTTAATTTTGATAGACAAAAATTACAATGTATTTCAGTTGTGGTCATCTCTCTTGAATATAGCCAGGGTATCTGCTTACTACCCAGAGCCTTTGGTAGATAGCACAAGAGGGACTTAAGAGTCTGATTAACTTGGTTTTGAATCCACATAGAACAGGCAGCCATTAGTGTGATTAATCCAAGTTCCTTAAATCTTTTGAACCTTAATTTTCGCACCCTTAAAATTGTGAGTAATAATATCTAGCTTGTATTCTTTGAACAGGTTATGTAAAAATGTGTCTAAAGTACTCTGGTATCAAGAAGTGTTTGCTCAGTGAACATTTCTAATGACATGATTAATGCAAGTGTGTTGGATAAATTAGGAAAGGGTTGGACAGAATCCTTCCATTTCATTGTTGCACATATTAATTTAAATCAGGTTTATTGATAAACATGACTCTCAACTCCCAGTATCATTTTTCAACATAGCCAATATTTTGTATTTCAAGTAATGAGTCCATAATTAAATGGTACTCTGTTAAGTTTAATAACCAATAGGAAGGCTGAAATATTTCCTGGTTCATGAGGTAGAGGGAACTGATCTTAAGAGCACATACAAGAGAACTAGTTTCAGGTTACCCTTCTTGTGCAGGGTGACTGATATTAGCAGTTACTCTCAGAAATGAAGGAAAAAAATAATTTTAAAATATTTTATATTGATCCTTTTCCTTTTTCATGTTAATCAAGTGTATATGGGTAAACTATATCCAGAAATATTTTTCTTTCCAGATTATTTTAGAAAAAGTTATTAATTCTTAAGAGAATTGACGCTCTACTATCTCTCCTTCCTGCATTCCTCTCTGCTAATTAAAGTTTAGTAGTATTTAGAATAGAGGAAGAGGAAGATGTCCAAATGCAATTTAACTGTAATTATCTCCTTCACCTGTCTCTCATAGAATGTAGGCCGTGTCCAGCAGGAATGGAGCCTGCGCTTGGGTTTGAATATAAATGGTGGAATGTCCTTCCTGGCAACATGAAAACTTCCTGCTTTAATGTTGGGAATTCAAAGTGCGATGGAATGAATGGTGAGTTCAGAATCAGCCTCCTGGACATATTGGGTCATAGAGACTCTTGGGCCCAGCTCTCTAAAAACATACCAAATGTGGGTATGAGGAACTTCATTCTTGTCCATTGGCTTACTTGTCTGCCTTCCAGCCCTCACACGGAAATGGTGAATGGGGTGTCACAACCAGTCAACTTCTCCGTAACAGTATGAACTATTTTGCATTTTTTTGGAGTCAGCTTTGAAGTAGATATTCAGGCTCACCATTTATGGTTATAAATGTATTTAGAGTAGCTCACCAAGGGATGTAATGAAATCCATGTCACTTGCCATTTCGAAGAACAGGATGACAGCATTTCTGTCAGCATTGAGTCTGGCTCAGGACTGAGCTGTGTTGAGAGGTGAGGTCAGCTCTAAGTCCCCTTCCCTGTGAAATCTATGATTGTGTGTACAGAATATATGTAAGCCTCACTTATTGAAAACTTGAAAATGTGACAGAGTTTTATAAGATTGTGGCTGAATTTTATTTGTTCCAATATTTTAAGACTCGAGAGAGGCTAGCACTTAGTTTTCTGCAATATTTTCTGGTTGAATGAGTGACAGTATCTATATGTGTATTTTTTTTTAATTTTATTTATTTATTTATAGACAGAGATCATGAGTAGGCACAGAGGCAGGCAGAGGGGGGGGGGGGGGGGAAGCAGGCTCCCCGCCGAGCAGAGAGCCCGATATGGGGCTCGATCCCAGGACCCTGAGATCATGACCTGAGCCGAAGGCAGAGGCTTAACCCACTGAGCCACCCAGGCGCCCCTATACATGTATTTTTAGACTTAATGCTAGGAGTAGCTATTCACAAATACTAGGGTTTTATACCAAAATGCATCCTTTTACTTTCATCATCTCATTAGCAATTTTAATGAGCCCACTTTTTCTCCATATTACATTTTGTTGTTTTAAAAAATTCTTTTAAATTGCTTCTGTTTTAAGTCAGTACCTATCTGAAATAAATATACTTGGGATGTAGGAAGTGAGGTGAACACATGAAAATGAAGATTGAAAAATAGTAGGTCCTTGAATACTTCCACTTCTAGGAAGTTATCCTAAGGGAGAAGAAGAAAAAATACAGTAGTAATTACTTGACCATGAGGGTTTATGTTCCTAAAAGATCCCATGATTGAATTCTAAGTTGAAGAAGTTAAGACTTATGGAGGAAAAATAAGATTAGGAAGGCCAGGGAATTGAAAGAACTCATGAAAGCATCGACTGTGTGTGTGTGTGTGTGTGTGTGTGTGTGTGTGTGTGTGTGTGTGTATTCACTTACTAGTAAAGATTATCTGGAACTTTTACTTGATCTTTTGGAGAACTTGGTCTAACTCTCATGATAATACTCAATGGTAGCCACTTGCTTCCTCCTTTACTTAGAGGCTAAAATGTACATTTTTGATAATTTTCAGAAATGTTTAATTATTAATTTGAAAAATAGACATCTCTTCACTATTAGTATGTGATATTAGAATAACAAATAGTCATGTGAAAAATATAATACAAAAATGAAGATAAAAGGTGATGTATATTTTTATGCCCGGACAGTTCAGCTTTGAGAGGAATAGCACTGACAAGAATGGGGACCAAAGTGAGAGGCCCAGGTGTCATGAGGGGATCACCCAGTCATGGGTTCAAGTGGATGTGCTTTGGCTAAATTGACTGTGTGACTTGGAGTACTTGGAGATTCATGTCTTCTCAGTCTAAATTGTACATAGTTGCAGACCAGATACACAGAAGTACATCTTCATGTATTGCAAGTTTGCCTTAAAGTTACCCATAGTTGGAGAGAAGTTACTGTTTATGCATGAAGATGTTCAGTGAGCATTATCTATAATAACAGAAATTGAAATAGTCTAAGTATCCAGCAAAAGATTATGTTTATGAAAGTTATGCTGTACTGATAGAAGAAATATTATGCAAACATTTAAAATGGCAGTCATCTGGAAAACAATTTGACAGTGTTTCAAGAATTTTGAATGTTCTTCTTCAACCCATTTATTCCATTTCTGGGAATTTATACCTGGGTAACAATGTAAAGATGTAAAGAAAGAAATTATGGAAAAATATGTTAACTTTAGTGCTAATTAAGAGGAAACAAACTAGATTTTCAACAATGGGATTTGATTAAATTAAATTATGTAATCATGGAACCTATTGTTAAATCATTAAAATTAGATGTAGTAAGGATTTTTAATGGGAAAATGTTTTCAAAATAATACTAATGAGAAAAATCAGAAGATAGTGCTAAATAAAAAAACCAGAAAATAGAGTATCCATTAAAATCTAAGGTATGTTAAAGTGTACACTAAAAAAAGATGGAAAAGAAATACATTGAAATGTTAAGAGGCTCTCACTTGGAAGTGGGAAGTTACAGGGAAGTATGAATTGCTTCATATTTTTTTGTTAAGTTTTGCCATATTTAACAAATATTCCTCCTTGATTCACATTGCTTTCCAAATCACCATAACAGCACAAAACACTGGTTTAAAAATATATCTATTTTACCTAGTAATTCTTTCACCAAGATTCTTTTCTAAAAAAAATACAGAAAAACTTTACCAAAAATAAGTTTATTATTACAGTGTCATTTATAGCACCTAAAAGGTAAAAACAATCCAAATGGTTAAATTGAGTGTGTGGTCAAAGGAGGTAAGTCTGTTAGTGTGATTGGTAAATTATGGATATTAATTATATCCGTCTACATGATAAACTATTAATTCAGTCATGAATATGTTGGTGAAGTATTTATGCATAAAAATGCTTATGCAATAATGTTAACATATAAAACCGTGACACTAAATGTTATCAACAACACAATCTCAAAGATGTAAAAACCTAAGCATCCAAAGATAATGAAAGGAAACTACTCAAAATATAAGCAGTGGTTTTATTCTGGGTGATGGGGTTAAAAGTAAGTGTAGTCTTCATCTTAAAATTTTTCTGTGGTTTCAAAATTTTATAATTTATAATATGATTTCTGAAAACAAATAAATAATGGTACTTGGGAGATATTTCTCCTTTCCTCATTTAATGTGGCCATTTCAGCCTATGGTATGTTGATTATTTCTATGCAGAGGACAGACCTCCCATCACCTTCTATGTGCAGCTCTGTCTCCCCATTCTCTTGTCAATTGTTAGCATAGGTTTCTTCTTAGATGCTACTGACCCTCAGAGAGGGGAGACCCAGCCTTGTCTTCCTAACCCTAGTGCTTCTCATGGTTCTTGGCAGTCCATGAAGGCCTCTCGAGTGAATAAGTGAATGAATGCAGAATAGTAGTTGTAAATTAGGGACCAGCAATAGAGCAAACTATAAGAAAGAACTCTGGACCCCAAATCTTCTTCTTTAAGTAATTTGAAATTTCTAGTTTCTGTTGGTTATCTGAGGACTAAGATTTTCCATTTCAGTTTATTGGAAAAGATAAAGACCCTCTATTTTCGTTTAAAAAAAGCTGAATTTAGAAAACTGCTATTAGTTTTCCCTTAAATAGCTTCTGTGCAAAAATATGCATTACTTGATTCTTCCTGAGGAATCATATGGAATGTCTTTATTGATATTAGGAGTCTGCCTCTGCATGCAATTTACAACTGCAGTGTAAACATAGGGAATTCTTTTGGAGTATTTCTAACTTTGGAGGGGATGAGACAAGATAGTAGAAGCCTAGGGGATCTCATTTCATCTGGTCCCTTGAATTTAGATATCTATCAAATCATTCTAAAAACCTATGAATTCAATCTGAGATGTAAGAAACGAATTGCTGGAATTCTACAAATAGAAAAGTAACCACTTTTTGCAAGGCAGGAGGAGCAGAGACATGAATCTGAGGTGATGTATTGGAAGATAAACCATGGGTCGGGGTAGGAGGGAGGGAGCCTCTAAAAGCCAGCTCCTGGAAAGTAATATAGCCCCAGTGTGCATAATTGGAACTTTTATAATTCTGCTCCAGGGAGAGACAGTCCTGCCTGAAAGGTGCTCAGGTCATGAAGCTGGGCAAAGTCCTAGGTGGGACAGCGTGGTCTCAGGGTCCCTGAGGTCACAGAAAGAATGGGGGTGTCTGAGCTGACAAAGTTCCTAAGCACTGGAGCGGGGAAACTGGCTATGGTCAGCAAGCCTGCAAGTGGGCTTTCAGCTCTGTTTTCTATAAACCACAAACCATGGCAACAGGGTGCCCTGCAAAGGACAGAACATGGCAACCTCCTCCTTCCCCCAGGCAGGGTACAAGGGTGCAGAATGATCCAGCAACAGCTCTCCCTGTGGGGCTCTGCTCCCTCCCCTCTCTCTTCCCTCTCTGGTCCCCTGAGGAAAGGTGCAGGTGTGAGATGCAGTCTTCTTTGGAGTTTGGCACACACAAGAGTGAAGACTGATATTCCCTGAGGGTTTACTAAAGAGGAGGGGCCCCAATCTTTCAGTTCCAGGGCTGGTGATCAGGGCACTGCCATTTTTTTTTTTTTCTGACTTTTTTTTTTCTGACTTGCAATTTATTCAGAAGAAAACAACACAGAAGGTAAGGAATTACCCACTGATAAATGGCATGCCATTATCAAGCACATGGAATTGACCCCCAAATGGGTTATTCATTTTATAATATTTTTTTCTTTGCAGATTATTAAAAAAAAAAAAAAGGCACTGCCATTTTTATTTTCATTTTCTAAAGCGGGGCAGAAAGCCTTCAGGGAACAAAAGCCACATAGAGCACCCAGAGCAGCTTACACTGACCCTGGCTCCCTGGCAAGGGTCGGTGTAACTTCACTCAGGCAAAGACATCTGAGAATCAGTGCAGTAGGCCCCTCCCCCAGAAGACCAGCTGGAACATCAGGAGAATACAAAGTTTACCGAGCACAAAGAACTCCAAAACTCCAGTGCTAGGGGAAAATAGTATGTAGAATTTGAGGGTTTTTTTTCTCATGATTCTTTTATCTTTCAGTTTAGCATTTTCCTTTTTGTTTCTTTTTCAGCTAGTTTCTTATTTTATCAACTTTTTGTTTTTAAGTCTTTTTTAAACTTTTGCTTTTACATTTATAAATATGTTCTTCATTTTTGGCTTCCTTTCACTGTATTCAATTTTATTTTTGTATATATGTATGTTTTGTTTTCTTTACAATTTTAGGATTTAGTGTCTTCTAACAAACAGACCAAAATATACTTACGACCAAGTGGATCACCTGTTTTGTCCACCTGGGAGATTATATTCTCTCCTTTCCCCCCCCCCCCACCCTTTTTTTCCCCTTTTCTTTTTTGGTTTCTGATCTCTTCAGATTTGTCTAGTGTGTAGTTTGCTTGGGTCATGGTTGATACTTTTGATTTTATTCTCTTGTTCATCCATTCTTCTCTGAGCAAAATGACTAGAAGGAAGAATTCACAAGAAAAGAAAGAACCAGAGGTAATACTCTCTGCCACAGATCTAATCAATATGGATATAAGTAAAATGCCAGAGCTGGAATTCAGGATAATGATTATAAAGATACTAGGTGGGCTTGAACAAAACAGAAAAGACACTAGAGAATCTCTTAGTGCAGAAATAAAATCTAATCAGGCCAAAATTAAAAATGCTTTAACTGAGATGCCATCTAAAATGGATGCTCTAACAGGTAGGGTAAATGAGGCAGAAGAGAGTCAGTGACATAGAAGACAAGATGATGGAAAGAAAGGAAGCCAAGGAAAAGAGAGAAAAACAACTAATGGACCATGAGGTGAGGATTTGAGAAATCAGTAATACCATAATGCAAAATAATATTAAAATTACTGGTGTCCCAGGGGAAGAAGAAAGAGAGAGGGAACATTAAACTGACAGCAGATCTAGCCACAGAGACCTGGAAGACCAGAAAGGGCTGGCATGTTATATTCAGGGTACTAAATGAGAAAAACATGCAGCCAAGAATACTTTATCCAGCATATCTCCTTCCATTCAGAATGGAAGGAGATGTAGAGAGTTTCCAGGACAAACAGAAGCTAAAAGACTGTGATCACTAAACCAGCCCTGCAAGAAATATTATAGGGGATCCTGTAAGTGAAGAGAGAGCCCATAAGTAATACAGACCAGAAAGAAACAGAGACAACCTACAGAAATGGGGTCTTTACAGGTAATACAATGGCACTAAACTCTTACATTTTAATAGTTAACTCTGAATGTAAATGGGCTAAATGCCCTAATCAAAAGACACAGGGTATCAGGTAGATAAAAAAGCAAGACCCATCCATATGCTGTCTGCAAGAGACTCATTTTAGACCTAAAGACACTTACAAAATTGAAAGTGAGGTGGGGAGGAGAAATATTTATCATGCTAATGGACATCAAAGGAAAGCTGGGGTAGCAGTCTTTAAATCATTCAAATTAGATTTCAAACCAAAGACAATAGTAAGGAATGAAGAAGGACACTATATTATAATTAAAGGGTCTATCCAACAAGATCTAACAATTATAAATATTTATGTTCCTAACTTGGGAGCAGCCAATTATATAAACCAATTAATAACAGAATTAAACACATTGATAATAATACAATAATAGGGGACTTCAACACCCTACTCACTATAATGGACAGATCCTCTAAGTAGAAGATCAACACGGAGTTATTTCTAACTTTGAACATAAACACTAATAGTCTTTTTAATTTTTTTACCCTATTTAAAAATATTGTTGGGAATCAATGGGATTTTTACTGATAAAGTTACCTTATCTCATTTCCAGGTTGGGAGGTGGCTGGAGATCATATCCAGAGTGGAGCTGGAGGTTCAGATAATGATTACCTGATCTTAAACTTGCATATCCCAGGATTTAAGTAAGGAAAACCAATTCTGATTCCTTTCTGTAAGAATCCTCATGCCTGTTTCCCTATAGAAATAGATGCAGTAGGACTGCTTTCCTAAAATATACTTATGTTTTGATGGACTTAGCAAATAACGAACTGTTGTAGGATAATGTATTACATTTAAGAATATCTGAGAATTGGTGATTGAGAAACTGTAACCATTAGTTGTATGTTTAGATGAAGCTGAAAGTTTTTAACAATAATTCTATCCAAATGTTACAATAACCATGATTATTGGATGCTTAATGAAGAAGTTTTTGCCCAAGTTGTTGTTTGTGGGAGTATTTTTTGGTTTATAAATTTATTTTTTCTCAATTTTATCTGTAAAGTAGTATGTTATAACTGTTCAAATCCTTTTTTGCTTTAGTTCTCCATGTTGACATTTCCCAATAGGCATATTTTGCTTGCTTTAGGATGGATGGTAATAGTTAAATCAGGAGATTCAAGCATATTACCATCATTGTGTAAGCTCCTTACTGGGATGGTCTGGGGACACAGAGATGGAGCAAGGAAGAAGTGGCTGTGGGAAGCCATTGATTAGGGGAAGAGAAGAGCATTGCTTTCAGCTTAATGAAGAAAGTGGCTTAGTTTTGTGTCATACTGTATTTAGAATATACAATAAATATTATAATTTTAATCTGTCAAATAGGCCACCAACGTCTATGACTGGAGCCATGGGTTCTGAACTGGGAAGAATAACATTTGTCTTTGAGACCCTCTGTTCAGCTGACTGTGTTCTATACTTCATGGTGGTAAGTGTAAGAGAGGCTTTCAAAGGCAGGCTTCTAAGCTTGGCATTTTCTTTCAAGTGCCAATTCATTCATGCAAGTTGGGATAAGAATCCCATTTTTCTTCCCATTCTTAGGTCCTTGCAGAAAGTTAAAAAATATCTAAAGAAGTCACTAAGAAATGTGCAGTGCAGCCCACAAAGAAAGCTTGTGTACCTCATGGGGAGGACTGAGCAAGGGGGCTCAGGTGATTGATGGAAGTCAGGGGATAGTAATCTGGTAAAAACTCCTTCATAAAGATATGCCATCAGCACAATGAAAACTCTCCTCTAATAACCATTCTGTAGTTCAAACCACTAGGAAGGAAAAACCTCTATAAGGAAACTCTTCACTGTTAAATTAATAAATGTAGACAAAGGACTTACTATGTGCATGTCATACTTCTGCCCAATTTTTTCTAGATGGCCTATACATTTCAACTCTTAGCTTGAGAAAAGTAGCAACAAAAAATTTATTAAGATCTTCTGTGGGTATTACAATGTTGTTGGCTAAGATTTTAACACTGTAAGTAGTGACTTCAAAGACATTGTTTTTGCTTTTCTCCCAAGTCTTTTAGAAGCTAGTTAGCAGTCTATTAACAGTTTCCTCTGTGACATACAAATTAGATGAAGATTTTAATATTTGTAATTACTGCCAGCTTAAGGGAAGGCAGGCTGTTTTCTTCTAAAAAAAAAAAAAGGAATTTGTCATAGTAAAAGAAGATCATGAATAATCTTCACATCCATTTATTTTTTTTATAAGATTTTATTCATTTATTTGACAGAGATCACAAGTAGGCAGAGAGGCAGGCAGAGAGAGAGAGAGTGAAGGAAGCAGGCTCCCCACTGAGCAGAGAGCCTGACAAGGGGCTCGATCCCAGGACCCTGGGACCATGACCTGAGCCGAAGACAGAGGCCTTAACCCACTGAGCCACCTGGACGCCCCAAAACATCCATTTGATACACTACAAATAAGCAATAATTCAATTCCCAGCTCTGCCTCTGTATTTCTTTAATCTGTTCATTCTTTTTCACCATCAGTGCCATTACTGAGGTCCTGACTCTCACTCTTTCTCGGTAGCCATCTGTATTCTTTTTCTTTCCATTCTCTCATATATGCTACTGTCCAAATGTTCTTTATAAGCATCAAAACAGTAATGGAGACGTCTACAATGAATCTGCCTTCTTCCCCTTGCTGGTTGGTTACTGCCTATGACAGTGGCGATTAAAGTGTGGTCGCTGGACCAGCATCACCTGGGAATTTGTTAGAAACATAGATTTCTCGGCCCCCTCCTGGTCTTAATGAGAAGCTCTGGCGATGGGCCCGGATATCTGTGTTCTAGCCAGCCACAAGGGTGGTTCTAACATCAACGAAGGTTTGAGTGCCAGTAGCCTCTGAATACACTTAAAATTTCTTAGCATGGCTCGGTTTGGGTTTTTGTCCTCTTTGCCCAGCTTCTTTTTACCAAGTCGACCATTACTACTCACACCTCTTTAGACATCCTGAATTTGTTAGAGGGCTGCTCTGTACTTCAGTTCTCATACTTGGCACTCTGAGCCAGAATGGCTTTCTTCCTTTTGCTCCTTTGTCTGGTAAACTCCCACACATTATTCAAGGGGTGCTCAAACTTCACCTCTTCTGGGAAGCTTTCTCTTAGTCCTTTAAGTGAAATTAGCCGTTCTCTCCAGTGTGCTCCAAAAACTCCTTGAGAAAACTCTGTTTTAACTATGTGACTGTATTGATGTTTTTGTCTCTCTCATTTGACCAAGCAATCCTGAGGGTAGGAATCATAGCTATTTATTTTTGTAAATCAATCTTAGAGGTTTAGCTCATTGTAGAATCTGTTAGTTTTCTTTCCTCTCTGTTTGATTCGGTTTTCTCACAGGATTTTTTGTGATGTCAATTAAATAGTGTATAGAAATGCTCTCAAAACCATGCAGGTTTTCAAAACCTTTTACAAAGGTAAGATGGCATTATTTGTGGTAATGCAATAGATTTCATTTATTATTGGAATAAACATGTAGAAAGATGATGTTTTAACAGAGAACTGTCTGTGTATTCTGAGTTCCTTTTAGGAAGCGGCATGTATGGTGGTTTGGTCATTTGGTAACGTGGAGAATTCTGTAATGTATGACAAGCACATTCTGTTATTCCTGTCTGTGGTGTGAACTCAAGACACATCTCTTTACAGCATATTTGATTACTTTATAATGTTTGACTCCTATGTTTATATCATAGAAAGAAACAGACATATCTTGAGCTCATGCCACCATATGGTCAACATCCCGGATAATGTAACAGAAGCCCATCCGAATTTCTAAGTCATCTAGTAGGGTTTCTGTAGGGACCACTAATTAGAAAATTCAAGGCTGGCTTTGATTTTCACTTCAAATTAATTAGTTGTATATTACATTATTTGGTTGACTTACTATATTTGTTTTCTAATCATCTTAATGACAGCATATTGGTTAGAATGTCACACATTTGTAGGATATTCTAAATATTGAATTTAGCTAAGGAAATCAGAAATAAAATATTTACACATATTCCTTTGGAATTCAAGTTTAAGCAGCAGAAGATGATTCTTTGGACTTAAAATAACATTCTGGTTAATAAATACTTGGAGAAGCCTGGAAGTTGCAAGTGTACTTCAAGAGGAACTTAGAACTCCTGTGTAAGAGCTGCCTAGCAGAATCTCTCAAGGAAAAAGGCAAACATGGAAAGCCTTGCTCTTCTGTGAGGAGCTTAGTCGTTTACTATGAGAAATTGGAGGAAATTGTTTTCCCTTTGAAGTGTCTTTCTTTCTTTCTTTTTATATATTTTTTTATAAAGGTTTTTTTTTTCTTTTTTTAGATTTTATTTATTTATTTGACAGACAGAGATCACAAGTAGGCAGAGAGGCAGGCAGAGAGAGAGAGAGGAAGGGAAGCAAGCTCCCTGCTGAGCAGAGAGCCCGATGCGGGGCTTGATCCCAGGACCCTGGGATTATGACCTGAGCTGAAGGCAGAGGCTTTAACCCACTGAACCACCCAGGCGCCCCATTTTTCTTTTTATATTTTATTTATTTATTTGACTGAGAGAGAACACAAACAGGGGAAATGGAAAACAGAGAGGCTTCCCTTCTCACCCACAGAGCAGGGACCCCGATGCGGGACTTGATCTCAGGACCCCAGGATCATGACCTGAGCTGAAGGCAGACACTTTACAGACTGAGCCACCCAGGCGCTCTGGAAGTGTATTTCCTAAGCTAGAGTCACCTGCACACAGACACATGCGCATGCGCGTGCACGCGCGCGCACACACACACACACACACCCACACACTTAAATGTACTACAATTTGAGACTTCTTTCAGGTTATATTGACAATGTGTTTGAAAAACTGTAATTACTAAGCTGGTAAGTGCTTGCGTAGACTTGGAGGGAGGTTTTGAGAGTTCTAGGGTGACATGCTCTGCAGATAAATATTCATTGACCCTCCAGGGGTTTTTGTAAAGACATATTTGTAATGTATACACATGTATATTAATCCTGAGTTTGTGCTTTTTTGTTTATATTTTCTACTATATATTAGGATATTAATAGAAAAAGTACCAATGTGGTGGAATCATGGGGTGGAACCAAAGAAAAGCAAGCTTATACCCACATCATATTCAAGAATGCAACATTTACATTTACATGGGCATTCCAGAGAACCAATCAAGGTCAAGATGTAAGTTCCAAGCACTTTTTTTTTTCCAATGCAAAGATCATGCTCCCGAGGAAAATTTGTACAAAATGATCACCTATCTCTCCTGGAGGAAAAGACTTAGTTTTCTATCGATATGGGATCAATCATTTGGTTATGGAGAGGATTTGTATTAAAATGGTTTGAGAGCAAGAACGTATGAAATTGAATAACACAACGTATCCTTTGGATAGTTCTACACTAAACAGATATATTTGCTGAAAGCTTAAGAGAAAGAAAATCTGACTGCAGTTATTAAAAGGTGTCTTTAAGGCTTTCTAAGACTTTGAGAAGGCTGGTGACTGTCTTCCTCTTTTTCTGAATGGTCTGACATTTGTCCTGGAGCCATTAACTGGTGTTGGTTTATTATTTCATTGTAGTGATGTCGCCTTTTATAGCCTGGAGAGTGTGTATGTACACATGATTGGGTTTACACACAGAATTATTTATTTTCTTTTACTGTCCCTGCTAGAGTAGACCTTAATTCTCCCCTAAGTAAGTTCCGTTGTATGTTTTGATAGTAACAAGACTTACTTTTGTGGATTTCCATAGACGTGACCTTCCCAAGGTGAAAACAAGGTAAACCACTTAAAGCTGTGGTGACACATGAAGAACATTTTCTCTTTTCTCTTTGGACTTTCCCTGGGGAACCCATTCCCAGATGTTATTTGACTCTGATTGTTGATGGGTGTTTGGGTTACCATCACGTGGGGCATGAACATGCTGTGGAATGTTTCCTCATCTTCTTGTTGTCCCTCCCCCAGACAAAAGACATTAATAGTCTAGGGTAGCTCTGTTCTCTACTGATAGAGTGGTGCCACTGCCTGGTGAGAACTAGTTCTTGATTGACCCAATGTTACAAGAAGAAAAAGTATAGTTAGACCCAGGGATTTGTTCTCTACTCTGCAACCCTTCACTAGAAATCCATATATAGGTCAGGGAAAGTACTGGAGAGAGAGAGAGAAAGTCCCAAAGGGATGGTGTGATGGCATCATGGTCAGTGTTTGGTGAGGACCAGAGTCCTAGTCTTTCAAGGCTAACCCCTCTTCAAAAACTTTACCATTTGCTACCCTGCAAACATCCTATTGTATCATTACAGTTAGGCTTATCTCTGAATAAACCATCATGGGAGATAAAGTTGCTCCTGTGTTAAACCATACCAGTTCTTCCAGATGTAAAGCCTATAAACATGCCTGATCTTGCGGTGATTGTGGATAACCTCCTAGAACTCCATTACTATGGAGATTAGCTCCTAGTGTTAAGATTTAAGATTTTTTTTTTTTAAAGAACCAAGAAGAAGTAATTTTAATCCACTATCGATTATAAACTGCTAGTCTGGAACACTCTGCTTAGCTATTTTGGTGATATCCACACAAAACGATCTGGTTGTACAATTAAGCCCCAAGGCAGAAGTCATTACTTTCTGCTCTCTTTTTAGAATAGACGGTTCATCAATGACATGGTGAAGATTTATTCTATCACTGCCACTAACGCAGTTGATGGGGTGGCGTCCTCATGCCGTGCCTGTGCCCTCGGTTCTGAACAGTCGGGCTCATCGTGTGTCCCCTGCCCCCCAGGCCACTACATTGAGAAAGAAACCAACCAGTGCAAGGAGTGTCCACCTGACACCTACCTGTCCATACATCAGGTCTATGGCAAGGAGGCTTGTATCCCATGTGGGCCTGGGAGTAGAAGCACTCAGGTAAGTGAGTGTGTGTTTCTGTTATTCCCAGGAAAACTTTAATAGAGACACTCATAAGATCCCCTTAATATTTCTCCAGGAACTATGTTGTAATTCTATTTAGAAATGGCTTTTTCATTCTTCTTGTTTTCTCTCCTCTTACATTTATGCAGCACGTGAACATGTCTTATGTGCCATGAAAGCCCGAGTTCCTGGGGGCATCAGATATTAAGAAAAGCACTCCAATAAGAATGGTTTCCAAAAATATTAAAAATTAGATTTTTGTGTATTCTGTTAGGGGGGAGCAAGTAATCTCCCTCTGTGGGTTGGCCATAGGAATATGGGGAGAGCAGCAAGTATATCTTAGAGTATTTTAAGGCCAAAGGTTGATGTTATATTATGGGTGAAGGAGAAAGTAGTTTTACTGTCTCTTGAAACTGGCATAACAGGGACTTTTGGCTATTTATTAAAATACCTTTTTCCAAGAAACTGGTCTTAGAATAACTTTGCTCTTACTTTAAAAAATGCTGATTTTTCTGTACTCTGCCTTGGAAAATCTAATTATTTTTTAGAAATTCTCTATATTCATGTGATAAACCATAACTAAGACCAAAAAAAAGAAAATATTTTTAAACATAGAACTGTTTTTGAAACACATTTTTCATAGCAGCTAATATTTTGTTTTCTACTATATATATTTTTTTGTTTCTTAATCTTTAATCAAAGGACCACTCAGTTTGCTATAGTGACTGCTTTTTCCACCACGATAAAGAAAATCAGAGTTTGCACTATGACTTCAGCAACCTCAGCAGCGTGGGCTCATTGATGAATGGACCCAGCTTTACCTCCAAAGGAACCAAATATTTCCACTTCTTCAATATTAGTTTATGTGGGCATGAGGTGAGTTCTGGTTGTCAAAATGAGATGGAGCTGTATTTCAGCTCTGATTGAGTTGATATTTTCTGTGTGGATGGCCCAATAAAATCTCTACAGAAACTAACAACCAAATGTCAGAAACTGAGCTGTGATTGCTTAAATCCTGCGTTGCCTCTTAGCATGTTGGCAGTTTTCTCCAGCAGGGCCGGCCTTGTCTGCCTCTCTGTCCATCAGAGCACTTATTCACCAGCCCCTGGAACCCCAGAGATAATGATTTTCATTATGAGATGCTGTGCCAGATTTTATGCAAAGAAAATAAAACGAGATCTGATGACCACAGATGTTTTCAGGCAAAGGGATCTATAAATTTTACATGGTGTGGTGTTTGTCCTGTTCTGATTTCACGGGGAGTAATCTAAAGCACTCAGCTGGTTAGTCACTCAGTTCATTCAATAAATAAATGCATATTAAATATGTGTTTTGCTAAATATTGAGTGAAGCGGTGAATGAGATTCTTTACATTACATATTACATTTCTTTTTGTCCTTATGCCTCTGTTACCACTGTCTTGCCTTCCCTCTATCCCCTCTTCTTTTCTGTCCTCTTTCTCTTCCTTTCTTTTTCTAACTCCTTTCCTTTTGTTGCTGTTTTCCCCTTTCTTTCCTCAGTAGTTTCTCTCTGATCTTTTCCCTTGTTTTCCTCTTCTCAGTTTCAACAATTTAAGCTTAGTAACAATATATTGTACCTGTATTGTTGTGAGAAGGCTTAGTGGAGGAAGAAACTTTTAAGTTCAGATTGCTAACTGCATGAAGAAAGATAAGTTGACGTTCCTTTCTTTGGGCCCATGTGTGCTCACCCTACAGCTAAGACTAATAAAGTAGTCTTCCTTTTTCCCTTTATACTGTCCTACATAGGAATTATAAAGCTATAGTTGTTTGTAGTGGGACTATAGTATATTTAAACAGTCTTCCAATTTTTATAGATTACATATTCCAACTGAGTGAATGATTCAAAAAGTAAACTCCTGTATTCCCTTCACCTTCCTCTGTAGTTGAGTAGTTACACGTCATTGAGTTTGAGTAGCTGAATGAAGACACTTGTAGTGACCAACTATTAAGAATTTAGATGGTGTCCTAAATTTTGCTGCAATAGGACTTTTAGGCTTTCTTCTTCAGACTTCATATTACCTTTTTGCCACAACAGACCAATAAAGGAGAAGGAAGAGCACGTCTTTTTCTTTGACATTAAAACCTTCACCAAGAGTTATCTGGTCTCTTTGAACACATTGTTATCCTTTGAACTGATGGTCTCATGGGTGACTTTTAGTTCCTTAAGTTAGATGGCTTTCATCCAGCACAAATGATGCTTGTAGTTGGAAGAGCAGTGCAGTCTTGAATTTCTATATTCATTGTAATTTAAATGACTCAACCCTGGTTAAACGTTGGAATTCCTCAAGAGCTTTAAAAAAATATGCCAGTGCCTGGGCCCCATACCATACCAATTAAAGCAGAATGTCTGCAGTGAGGAGAGAGCCACTGCTCTACGAGGGTCATGAGCTCTCTGAGATCTAATGTAAGGACTGACTCTTCCACACACATACACATACACAAAGAGGTTTCTCTTTATGACTTTATTTTCATAGGGGAAGAAGATGGCTCTCTGTACCAACAATATAACAGACTTCACAGTAAAGGAAATAGTGGCGGGGTCCGATGATTATACAAATTTGGTAGGAGCCTATGTATGCCAGTCAACTATTATTCCTTCTGAAAGTAAGGGTTTCCGAGCAGCCTTATCATCACAGTCCATCATTCTGGCAGATACATTTCTAGGTAAGCTTCATTTGGTTCCTGTATGTATGCATGCAGTTATTCTAAAATTACAGTACTGGTAACTTGTCATTGTGTTGGTATTTGCCATAGATGATGATGGCCGCAGGTAATTCTAAATCATCACTTTCTAACATGGTTCCAAAGCCCCTGAAGTTGAGATCTATTGGTCAATCTAAGTGAGTGCAAGCATCTCCTGAATTTATGCATAATTTTTTTTTGAGAGTCTATGCTTTTCATCAAATTCTCCAGGAGCTTAAGAAGCAGAATAAGATTAGAAACCAAAACTATAAACAAAAGGACAGCAAACAAATATTTTATAAACCTAAATCATAATATCCACCACCAGTTTGCATAAGTAAGTTGGTGACACTTAGTAAAGGTGAATGTGGGGAGCTTTATTCCCGGTCTGTCTTTCCTGTCTTTGTAGACTAGAAGGCATAAGAAAGTTTTAAGAATGACCACTTAGTGATTTTTATGGATCGAGTTCATTAGAACCTCTGGGATGGTGATATAACAGTATAACAATTTAACAAGCTTCTTGTGATTCTAATGTACAGCAGAGTTGAGAACCATTGCTATCAACTCCAGAGGAATTTAGCTTTAATTTTCAGCACCGTGGTCAGTTACCGAGTCAGCTGGAGAGGTTGCTGTTACTGCTTGCATTTTGGCTCTGTGATCATTTTGTCTTCAAGGGATGGGAGAAGTGCCTGACTTTTAGATTAAATAAAATTTGGAGTTGCTTTCTGGAAGTTATTGGGTACAAAAATTTTTTGTTTTCTCAGGTGTGTCTATATTGAGTGAAAAGCTGTATTAACAAAACAGCCCAGCTCTTACAATACAACTCATTAGAAGCCGAGAATTTTAATAATGTTAGGATGTTGAAGTGTTAGAGCTGGAAGGGGCTTTAGAGATCATCTCAATTATTTCATGCATTTTACAGATTTAGGACATAAGGCCCAGGGATGTGAAGTGACTTGAGCAAAATTACAGAGCTATAGAGTAGATTCTTTTCTTTTTTTTCTTAGAGTTTGGAATGGTACTTTATCTTACTGTGAATGCATAGATTTAATACAATATTTCTGGTCAAATGACAGTATCCAAGTAAAGCTGGTTTCTATTCAGATGCACAGAGACTAAATAAATCTCATTCTTCCGTATTGCTTAACAGCTTCTTTTTTGTTGTCATCTAGGAGTGACCATTGAAACGACATTGCAAAATATTAATATAAAAGAAGAAATGTTCCCAGTTCCCTTTAGCCAAATACCAGATGTGCATTTCTTTTATAAGTAAGTGAAGATGCTGCTTCCCTTGACTATTTTAATCAAGAGTATCTTGGTACCTAGAATAGTAGCTTATTATACTTAATAGATACTCAACGATTAGTTCTTAAATAGAAGACTTAGTGTAAAGCAGGAAACATGAACTATTTTTAAAATGTTATATAAGTTCTGATATGTATAATATATATCTTTTTTATGATTATATTTTTTCTATATTTCTACTTTATATCTATTTCTTGTATATATACTTTATATATATATATATTTTTTTTTCTTATAAATTGGGCAATAAAGAGACTCTACTTCTTGTCCAGGCAGTATTTGTAATTCAGACATTTCAATATTAGCCAAAGTAGACACAACCTCTCTTCCCTTTGAAAAATTTTTGTGATTATGACTTTGATTATAATTATGGTGACTTGCCTAAACACCTTGATGATAGCTTATTACTTTACCTGAGAAAATAGTCCATTTTTCCTAGGCAGTGAAAGCAAATGAGCTCAGTTTGTATTAAAATTTTTAATTAGTGAACTCGGACACATTTTTCTTATTCATTGTTGCACAGAGTGTGGGAACAGTTACACACAGGTTATTTATGTCTTGGTGATCTGTGTTGTGTCTGTTCTGTAAAATGCCATTTGCCCTGTGATAGGTCTTCTACGACTACGACATCTTGTGTCAATGGCCGGTCAACTGCTGTGAAAATGAGGTGCAATCCTACTAAACCAGGAGCAGGAGTGATTTCAGTCCCCAGGTATTCTTACTTCTATGTGGTCAATTTCACATTTGTATTTATTGTGAGGCAGCAAAACTCTCAGAATCCTACTATTTTAAGACATATCCTCTAGGAATGCAAAGCAGGAAGAACAGAAGAATATGTAGGTTTTTGTTGTGGGAATGTGCTGAGCATCTCTTAAGAGGAGTAGGTCTTTACCAATCTCAGTACTTCCCCGTCTCCTCAAGGCCATATTCTCCTCCTGTTTGCCTAAGTGTCTGTTTGTCTTGAAAATTATTTAACTAATTATATAATTATTGTGTTTGTATCCTCGTATTAATTCATAGTGGTTAGTCCTAATTTCCCTAAGAGCTGCTTTATACATAACCTGTCTGATAGTACTTCATCAGTGAACTACCTGGTGGTCTAGACGGAAGTAATCTACCCTCCCAATCATAGCTTCTTTCTCTGTAAGGCAGGGGGGAGGGGGGGCACAGTAGATAATTTGTATGCTCCATTTCCAGCTCCTTCGTTTTCTGATGAATGGTAGCAGAATGACGGAGGTAGAGTCTCATCTGTAGAATACACAATACAATTCATTTAACTTACTGGCATTGAGAGAACAGCTCTCCACAGTCTCAGTCTGACTAATACAGTCCACCTGGATGGGAACTCTAGGAGAGAACGAGCAATTTCATGGACTCAGAACTGTCAGCTTACCTACTGTTTTCATGGCATGAGTGCCATTTAGATGTCTACTGATTTTCATTCTTTGCACTTATTTATTGTTCCGTATGTAGATTATTTCTAATCTCTGTGTGGGATTAAGGTACCTTTGGAGCACAGTTTGACTTGCAGGTTTTTCTCCATCAAGCTAGTGAAAATGTATATTTTAAAAAAGAAAATGGTTGACTTAATTTTGTTTTTGGTAGTTTCACCATAACCCATGAGAGATCTGAAGCTCTTCTGCTCATGTCACTGCAGTATTGGAAATCAGTGGTCTAAGTGTTATGGCAACTGCTTGATATCTTAAAAAGATTAGCAGTGCTAACAATATTGCGGGTTTACTTTGGGACATAAAGGTACACTAGTATTCATCTCTCACCAGCTGTGTTTCTCTGTCTGATGGATCTGGGAATTAATTTTTCTTTTCACCTTTTCAAGGTGAGAGAAGTATATGATGAGAGGAGAACACAATGAAAGGTAATAGGTGTCAAGTGAAAGAGACAGGGGGAGTCTGATGTCCAAGAGCCTCATGTGGCGGAGGGTCCCTGTGCCGGCATCCAGGCTGGAGTCAGGGCAGCAAACCACACTTTGTTTAGGAGAAGGTGTGGTTCGAGTGGCTTTAATTATTCGGCAATATCCCACCATAGAGCTTTGAGTTCAGACGCTGCTTTTGTTTATGGTAGCACCTCTAAGGTCCTTTTTTTGGACTTAGCAACTAGCCTCCCTGAGTCTGGCCTCAGGAAGTCTCTCTGATGGCTTCCAAGCAGATAATATGACCGAAGGTCAGGTCTGTCCTTTGTTTTTTTTGTTTATTTTAAAAATTTATTTGACAGAGAGAGAGAGATCATAAGTAGGCAGAGAGGCGGGCAGAGAGAGAGGAGGAAGCAGGCTCCCTGGTGAGCAGAGACCCCAATGCGGGGCTTGATCCCAGGACCCTGAGACAATGACCTGAGCTGAAGGCAGAGGCTTAACCCACTGAGCCACCCAGGTGCCCCCAGGTCTGTCCTTTAAGAAAGTATCTCACTCTCCCAATGTGGGTTCTGATGTTTTAAGGTAATAATAATAATAATAATAAAAAGTCTCATGTTGTTAAATGATACCATTTAGAAACTTGGGGTTTTTTTGCCTTGTGCGAAGAGGAAAAGTTAAGTTTTTCCTTTGACCTCTAGCAGTTTTTTCTCTTCACAGAATTTAGCTGTCTTTGCCAGGGTTTCTCAAGATACTCTGTGACAGAATACCTTGGGGTGTCTATTTTAAAAATCAATTTCTAGATCTTTCCTGAAACCAAAACAATCTCTTGAGTGTTGAGCATAGGAATGTTTTTTAAAATACAAGGCAATTCTTAGGTGCCTGGCTGGCTCAGTTGGTGGAGCATATGACTGCTGATCTCAGGGTTGTGGGTTCAAGCCCCATGTTGGGGGTAGAGATTACTTTAAAATATTATTTTAAAAAACACAAGGCAATTCTGTGCAGATAAAAATTTTGGAACTACTGATCTTAATCCACATTTTGGTATTTTGGTGATTTGGCTTTTTTCTGAGATAAATCCTCAAACTTTGCTCTGCGTTTTAGTTTTCTGAAAAGCTCATTTAAAATGTCTTGGTCTACAGGGTAGTCCTTCACCAATATTTGGTAAAACTTTATATGTAATTATGATGCACATTGAGGTTTGAGGACCACTGCTCTAGGGAACAGCCGGAACCCCACAACCTAATGAGCTAACCTTCTGTTCTTACTTGAATCAGTTCCCCGTGAAGGCACAAGGGGGAGCCCTGGCATCAGCATATGAAAAACAGCAGCTTGTTCTGAAATAATTAGAGTTTTTTTTAGCTTTGGGGCTGAATCAAGATTTCCTACTAACAGTGAGGAAATGTTAACAGAGCCAGGTTTCTCCGGCTACTTTTGAGGAGGATTTACTTTGCAGTTTGGGGGAGTTGGGGGTGGGGAGCTTTAAGATCTCCAGAAGAGGGAGGAAGGTGCTAACCAGGCACTTGGCTTGAAAAAAGTCTCATATGCTGTGACCAAAAAGTCTCAGAAGGCAGACTTTAGCAGTTTGGAAGGGATGCCACCCCCGGGAATTCTTCTGTCTTGGCCAACAATCTTGGCAAAGCAGGCAAAGGAGACTGGAGTAGTAGTGATGTTGGTTGGGGCTCTGAAGCTTGTGACCTAAGAAAATGTCATAAGACCCTTAGTCTTGGGAAAATGAGAAGGTCTTAACAGAGCGTGGGCCGGCAGGAGGAAAGGGACAATGTGTGTTCTCTGTGTATCTCGCAGGAAATTTAGAGGGAATAGCAAATTATCAGGGCCGCCTACTAACCTGCAGTTGGAAAACTGCATCCTGTCTGTGTTTGGTCTGGCAAATGCAGTTGGTTTCTAATTCCACAAAGTGTCTGGGGGGGGTGTGTGAGACATTTTAGATAAAAACTTAACAGCATGGTATCTGTGGTGGAAGAAATCTGAGAGCCAGAGTGAGTGGACTTTTGGGGATTTCCTGGTGGAGTTTGCATCTGGCCAGCGAACAAATTTCTAACATATTAGAGTGCTGATAGCCCTAAATAGGTCACCCTCCAGCCTCTGCCTAAGAAACTTTTCAAACCTCCAGTCATGATCCTAGGTCGTTAGGAAAATCGAAGATTCACCTTTCAATAGGAAAAATTTAGAACTAAATAAACATTGTGTCCTAAGTGTTCTTTCAAATGCATAAGAAATTTCTGTGAATGTAAAGGTTAAAAAAGCATTATTAGAAAGTGGGCAAAAGGAGTCCTCTTCACTCTGATGAGAGACCTGCACCAGACGCATTTGCTTGACGCAGTAGGGAACACTGAGGACCCTGGGTATACAGCTGTGGTGGCACAGTCAAGACAGAAGGATGTCCAGGCTGTGTCGATAATTCTTTTCTTCCCGTCATGTGTTCATCTTGCCATTTTGTCCCTCCAGTTTCTCACAGGTAGAGATTTACAAAGAAGTGCACTAAGCCCAGAGGCAAATATCACATTTATCAGGGGATAACTCAATTGGTCTGCAAGTTATTGGTGCTTTGTTTAACATGAGTCATTCTTCTCCAACGAGGTGGTCTTTAGTAATGATATGATTTAGAGGAAAATCATCATCCTCTCTTTCTGTCTCGATTTATGTAACTATATTTAACTGCTTGGAGAGTTTATGAATCAGTCTAAAACTGTTTTTGCCAAAACCTCCTTCAGAATCCAAATTCATCTTTATCATAAGGGTAGCTTTGGGCTCAGAGAGTCCCCCTAGTAAGTGGTTCCGGGGCAAATGGAGAGGGGCTACTGATCATTGAAAGGGAAAAAAAAAGAGTTTAGCTTCTGAGAATGCTGTATCTCACAAAACGGATGCTTCAGAGGTCTGTCGTGATAGCATTCACAGGAGGAACATGCCAGAGCTTTATTCCACAGGCTCTGATTTAGAGTTTGCTCTGTCAAAATTACCGGACCTGCAGGACACTTGTGTTTTCTTTGGTCTTTGGGAGAGGTCTCTTGCAGCCAAAAATCTATCCATTTTAAGGGGGTAAGAGGCAAAGGATAATGACTGGTTAAGTGGGTTCCTTGTTTTCTTTTTTCCTCTGAACCACTTATGGACAGATAATAGATATCTAAATTGGTACAAGTTAAGTTTAAAAGGCAGTGGAATTTAAAAGATAAAAGCCAAGTATGTTCTTAGAACAAGGAAAGTGAGGAGGCATATAAAAGCTCTATGAGCATAAGTAAAAACCCGTTATGATCAAGAAATGGAAAAATTGAATACAGAATTGTTAAACAGTTCAAGCACTAATGAGTAATCGTAGGACATGACATAAAAAGATTACAAAACAGTCAAAAAGTTTAAGGATCCATTTTGAAATAAGGATGATAAAACTCTGACAGGTTTTGCAGACCTGTAGATAAGAGGGTCTGGAGAGTGTTAGCTAATGTAGTTTGTATAGGTCTTGATCAGGTTCTGGCTTTTGGTAATTAACCTAGGGGAGAATCTGCAAAAAGGGAGGTTTTTGCAGGACACTGGTAGAATTTTAGATCCCTGGATCAAAGAGGTATGGATCAGAAATCTTATGTTCAAACTCAGTCATAAGTGGTTGATACTCTTCAGCCTCAGGGTAGCAAGATCCAAAGCCATTTTATGGATCCCACACAGGAAGGCTCTCTGTCCACTGGCATTCTCACCTGAGAAAGGCTGAACTTCTCAGAAGCCAAAGCCAAGGGGTTACCAGCAGCTGGTTAGAGAGCATCACCCATGCCAGAGGATGCCAGTCTCTGAACTCCAAGATTGGGAAACCCCAAGAAACCCAGAAAAGCCTTGCACGAAAGAAGCTGAATAACAACCGTGCTCTGACACCAAATGAGAAAGTTTGAGGTACTTGAAACTATGGACTTTCCCCCCAGTCTCTTGAGACCAACTCCAGAAGGGTCAAAACCCTACTGACAATGTACCTTATTTGAATAAGGTTTAGGCAAAAACAAGGTTACATTGTTTTATCAACTATCCCAACAATTAACAATTGATTAGGTATAGGATTGTAGTAGTTCATAAGAAAATAAGATTATTGTCCATGAATTTTTAGTATGAACCAAGGAGATCCTGTCTTAGGTAAGATGATTCATATAAAGGAGGACACTAATAACTCGTAGCTCTGTCCACTTCCCCCCCAGAATATGTATCCCATTTTAGAATCCAAGATAGAACTTACTTAACTTAAAAAGAACTTACTTAAAAAAAGATTGATCGGAATTTTCACGTTACCAGTGCTATCCTGATGGGAAAGGCAAGCCCAGAAACAAAATAAGGAAACTGGAAAGTCTTCCTTATTTAAGAGTAAAACCATATTATGGTGCACCTGGTTTTCCTTGTCGATGGTGGTTTCTGTACCTAGAATTCACGGCCTATGGTGACAGGGGTGTGACCCTACAGGGGTCATCCTGTGGAATTCTAGTCTTCTGTGCTCCAACTGTCAGTGATTCACGTACTGCTCTTCAGACACTTACTTGCTGGTTTCTATGGTGATCTTGTAGACCAAAAATTTAAAAAGAGAAGCTCAGTTAGTGACACCTTTGAAAAGCCAGTGTGGGGAGGATGGAGATGATGGTGACCCAGGTCGTCAAAGGGAAAAGAGTTTCACATATTTGGCGATAAAGCATTTGTCTATCTTACTACACGCTTTTTTATTCTTAGTAGAAGAAAATCTTTTTGTGTTTTTATTTCTCTTGCATTTTTTTTTCTATTTTCATTTTCCGTGTACGCACTATTGAAATGAGTACCGCTTCCTACACCCTTGTCACTTCATAGGGAAGGCCTGATTCAAACGGTGAAACTTGGGTTTATAACAAAGAATCGAATTTGGATGTTCCACATTTTAACTGATTCGTTGGGTTGAAAGAATTAAAGAATTGATTCTAAACTAAACTACTTTTAACCTAAGAGCAGATTTTAAAAAGTAAATTCTCCCAGGGAAAGGCAGTGAATCATTGTAGTATTTTGACACGTACTGGCAGCTCTGTAAGTTACATCAATGTCTTGATTTTTTCCCCCTGGTTTCTGTAGTTCTACCAGTTCTTGAGAAAGTGATGTGCATGGTTAATAGTCTTTTATATTTTGCAGTACTTGAAACTTTCCCAAATTGTTCTCTTATTTTGTCCTTTATAACCACCCTATGAAGGCAGTGAAACAGACATTTCGCTTCCGCTAAATTATAAATATGAAACAGTGGGGGGGAGGGACTAAGTCACTGGTGGAGGAAAACACAGATCACTTGCAAGTCCAGCCAGAATTGTAACCCGAGTTTTCTCTCCAGAGGTTTTTGCAACTTTAATTAATTTTCCCCCTTTTCTTTATTTATTGAGGGTTTTTTTTTTTTTTTTTCTCAAACTGTACTGGACTTCCTCTTTTATTTTCCCAACATAAACAGCCCTCGCTGCCCTTGAAAATGTGCCTGTGTTGGAAAGATAAAATAATTTGGGAAGGAGAGACTTCAGCAGGAAAGTATATTGGGTAATTTATGCTAAATGATCAAAAGTTAATTACCTTTAAAATTTCAATTCATTGTTGTACAAATAATTGTGTTCTTGAAGAACTTTTCTTTCTTTCTTTCTTTCTTTCTTTTTTTTTTTTAAGATTTTATTTATTTATTTGACAGACAGAGATCACAAGTAGGCAGAATGGCAGGCAGAGACAGGTAGGGGGAAGCAGGCTCCCCACTGAGCAGAGAGCCCAGAACCCTGGGCTCATGACCTGAGCCAAAGGCAGAGGCTTTAACCCACTGAGTCACCCAGGTGCCCCTTGAAGAACTTTTCTAATTGGTTGCCTGATTTTTTTTTCAAAAATGCAGTTTTGAGTTGGTTTTCCTGATGTGGAAGGTGGGAAATAGTGAGAATTTTTTTAAGTGGCATGATTTTCATCTATTGTACTTACCTTTAAAAAGAAATACCTTTTTGTTTCTTGGTCTGAAAATATTTTACTGGCTTTTACAAACAGAAATCAAGCTATTAAGCTATTTTTCCTAAGAGTTCCCATTCGTCGCTGTTCTCAGCTCGAAAGTACTGGACCTCTGTTTCTAAGTACATTACACAGAGCTGTGCTTTTCTTTACATCCCACGCATGATTACTTAGTTTATAGCATACTACAGGCATTTCGACATTTAGAAGGATTATCCTATAAAAATGTAGACAATTTTTAGGCAGGCAGATTTTTCTTTCAGTGTTCATATTGTAGGATGACCTTAGAATATATACTAAGAGTATGAAATTTTACTTTGTTGCTAGACCAAAAATTACAGTTTTAGACTGCATATCATCACAAAGTCATCTGAAGTTAAAAGTTAAGAAGGGGTATGTTGGGGTTCTCCCTTTTATTGTGTGTCTGTCTTTTTGCCCCACATGTGTTAGGACACCTGTATGTGGCAGCAGCCCAGGTGTGAAGGTTTCCAGAGCAGTGCCGTGTATGTACACAGCTTAAGGGAAGTTTACTACACGTATGAATGGAACACGATTCCCCTAGCTTTAACGAAGTCATGAACAAAACAGCCATTCCCACCAGAACCTTTCCACATAACTTCTTGCTTCAATGAATAAGGATCCAGTACACAGTAATGGTTTAATTTTTGAGCTATGCTGTGTTTATCTGTCCCTAAAATGAAAGAAGCAAGTTGACATAACAGACCCACGTACCACAGAGCAGTTTCAAAAAGTCTCTATTCAGGCCCCACCTGGTGGTTGGTTCTCTGCCGTCTTGCACCTGTGTGTAAGCCCCATCTGTGGTCACTGAGTGGTGATGGTCACTACCTCTTGAAAGATGTCTTCATCAGACTGAAGAAACCCATGTTTGCACAGTCATTTGCACCACTGAGATTTGTGTGGACCTGATAGTTGTTTTGTTTGCTTTTATACTTTAGGCAATTTTGTTTTCAACAATCACCCCCCACCCCCCCTGCTGCCCTCACCCTCTAGACCATGATCCTGTTCATTATTCTGTTCTTGGAGCCGTTGCCTAAGTACATCACCTTTTTTTTTTTTTTTTTAAGATTTTGTTTATTTATTTGACAGAGATCACAAGTAGGCAGACAGGCAGGCAGAGAGAGAGGGGGAAGCAGGCTCCCCGCTGAGCAGAGAGGCTCAATCCCAGGACCCTGAGATCATGACCTGAGCTGAAGGCGGAGGCTTTAACCCATTGAGCCACCAGGCACCCCCTAAGTACGTCACCTTAAAAAGAAATGACATCTCCCTTCTCCCAACTGGTTCCTGCCTGTATGCCTAGCGCCCACTCATTGCCCTGCTCCTGAAGCTGTTATGATAATGACCAGCTTGTACTTCCCTTACAATTCATCTACCACTTCATCCCTCAGCAGGCATCCCCTTGCTTTCTTCTTTTCTCTTCTGGCTAAATCTTACTGAATATTCGATATTTGTTCTAGGCACCCCTTCCATCAAGAGGTCTTCCCAGAGCTCTTTTTATTTTTTTGTCATTATCTCTATCTGTCCTCTACATCTTTAAAAAATAACTTTATAGGGATCCGATTCTCATGCTATACACTTTGCTCACTTAAAACAGATAAGCCACTGGTTATTAGCATATTCATAGATAGGTACAACCATCAGCACAGTCATTTTTGAGAGCTCTTCTTCACCTTAAAAAGAAACCTTATACACTTTAGCTATCACCTTAGCTCTCTTCCAAGCCCCAAGCAACCACTAACTTACTGTTTTTATAGATTATCTTATTCTGAACTTTCATAAAAATAACATCATTTATTTTTTTTAAAGATGTTATTTATTTGACAGAGAAAAAGAGAGCACAAGTAGGGGGAATTGCAAGCAGAGGGAGAGGGAGACGCAGGTTCCCAGCTCAGTAGAGAGTTCGATCCCAGGACCCTGAGATCATGACCTGAGCTGAAGGAAGACACTTGAATGACTGAGACACCAGGCAGCCCAATAACATCATTTAATATGTAGAGTCTATATTCTATATATTAGAAGAAGAGTCTATATATTAGTAGAAGATTTATATTTTATGTATTAGTAGAAGATTGGCTTCTTCTACTTAGTGTGTTTTCAAGGTTCATCCAATTTGGGGCATGGATCAGTTCTGCGTTCCTTTTTATGACCTAGTAATACTCCACCGAATGTTATAGCACATAGTGTTTGTCTGTTCATCTGCTCATGGACCTTGGAGTTGTCTCTACCTTTTGGCTCTCATGAGTAATGCTCGTATGGACATTCATGTACAAGTTTGTGTGTGGACATATGTTTTTATTTCTCTTGGATTTTTATCTAGAAATGGAGTTACTGGATCACGTGGTAACTCATTTTGATGATTTGAGGAACTACCAGCTTGTTGCAAAACAGCTGCACCTTTTTCCATTCCCATTAGCAATGTTTGAAGTTTCTAATTTCTTGACATGTTTGCAACTCTTGTGATCCTCTGTCTTTTTGTTCTGGCCATCCTAGTAGGTATGAAGTTGTGGCTTCATTTCCTTTCAGTTTCTTGTTTGTTGGTTTTCTCAGCACCCACACATTGCTTTCCAGTATGCAGTGAGCACTTAAATGTTGCTTGGACTTGATTGAATGTGCTAGAAGAACTGTCACTTCATTTTTTTATTTCAGCAAGTGCCCAGCAGGCACCTGTGATGGATGCTCATTCTATTTTCTGTGGGAGAGTGCTGAAGCTTGCCCTCTGTGCACAGAGCATGACTTCCATGAGATTGAGGGAGCCTGTAAGAGAGGAGTTCAGGTAAGGGACAAATCCATCTAAGCAGAGCTGTGTGATTAAAGAGAAATTGATGAGTCTGGTGTCACTTAAGTCACAGAAACTCAGGTTCAAAACTGTGGCTAAAGCTTATAGTTAAATTAATGTCTCATTAGTATGCATTTAAAATCAAGTTTTGTTACCACCAATAAGGTTACCACCATCAGTGGTTACACTGCATGTATTTCTCTTGTCATTAATTTTTTTCAAAAACATGATTTTTAGTTACTGACAGATACTCTATTATATATATTTTGGGATTTAATAAATCCCCTGTTGGACATTTGAGAGAAAATTTGAGAAGTCTTTTTGTAAACAACTGTAATGAACATCTCTGTTGAGAATGTGATGATTTCCTTAGATTTTATTATGAGAAAAAGATTAATTGGATCTAAGGAGATGGACATTTTTAAGGTTCTTGATACATATTACTAACATGCTTTGGTGGTATCCTTTTGCACTTCTGGGAGCAGTGTCTGAGAGTGCTTAGGTCACTGTACAAGCTTTGAGGAGTATTGTGTGAAAAACACAAACTTTTCTTCCTTCAAGATGTCTTCCTATTTGAACCTCTCTGAATTCTATTGAAACGACAAGAAAAAAACACAAATGATAATAAATCATTGCTAGTCGTGGTAACCATAGTGGGGAATTGGCATCAGAGAATCAGATTCTGATGGGATTTCGGAAAACTGGGATAAAATTGGAGTAGGCCTGATGTTCAGGTCTCCTGGAGTGGGAAGCGTGCTAGAAGGCTGGTGGCAAGAAGGGATCAGAGAGGGAGTGCTGTTCTTTCCAGGAAAGTCTGGAGGAGCATATTATTGGCAGGTCAGAGGGCAGGAGTACAAGAAGAAGTCAGAATGCTCTACCTCATCTCCTGCAGTCAGAGTATTAGCAGTAGCCTTTACCTCTGGGGGAAAAACACAGAGAGCCGTTCTCTACATAGGGATTTTTCAATCTTTAATGACATTGAATCTATAGTAAGAAATACATTGCACAGCAAAGCTAATACACAGACTCCAACTCAGATACATAGCAGTATGCCTAAAAATGAAGTGAAATTTCCTGGAACAATAATTATTTTTGTATTTGATGATAAAGTCTAAGCATAAAGATCATATAAAATGTGTTGTCATGAAATAATTGAATATAAAACAGGAAAGGTTCCCAATCTACAACAAGTAAAGAAAAATTAGGAATGTTTTATTTCATTCATGAAGTGTACATCTTGTGCACAGGTGAGCCAGTTTCTTGTTAACATTCTTAGTGGATCAAGGATGAAAAATCTTGGCTTACCAAAAAATGGTTTCTTTTTAGTCCTCATAATACTAATGATACACATTTTATGTCTCACAGTGGAAAGTCTTCTTGATCGTTTCTCTAAAATGATGATACCCTTATCATTTTTTAAGGAATAAATGAGAAACGGATGCATTCCCTTCTTTGACCATCACTTTAACTCAAGGGCTTTGAAAAGTCAGGTGACCTTTTATGTAAACATTCTCTAATATTCACCATTTCTCTTCTGGAAAGCAATGATGAGAACATTAAGATCAAGGGGTTGCAATAATCTCTCTAACCCTCTTTATTGCCAAAATTCTGTTCAGCATGTTTTAAGAATGTTTGGAACAGATAGTTAGAAGGTGATTCTTTTTAAATATTTGCTTTTGCCTTCAAGATATCTTTAGGAACACTTGGCTGTGTTTGTCATATTGAAATACATAATTTCCCTCTTGTAGTTCTAAATTTACCTTGAGAAATAGGTAAGTCAACATTTCTGTTATACTTAGATATGGATTTTGAAAATATTTGCCAAATGAGATCAGGCTTCAGTTAGAAAAATAGAAATGTTATTCCGAAGCTCATGTACCTTGCTTAGTGTGCTCAGTCGCAACAGCAGAACAAATGGGTACGACCCGGTAAGTGGGTGTTTATGTCCAGCCTCTGAATAAAAGATTTCAAAAAGTCTGCTCTTTTTAAATTTTTTTTTAAATTTTTTTAAAGATTTTTTATTTAATTATTTGATAGACAAAGATCACAAGTAGGCAGAGAGGCAGGCAGGGGGTGGGGGCAAAGCAGGCTCCCTGCCCAGCAGGGAGCCCGATGTGGGGCTCAATCCCAGGACCCTGAGATCATGACTTGAGCCGAAGGCAGAGGCTTTAACCCACTGAGCTACCCAGGTGCCCCCAAAAGTCTGCTGTTTAGTGAGTTTTATGTTGCACAAATGACAGCTTTCACTGTTTTCCATTACAGTAGACCCTCCCCCCTTTTCCCCTGGGGGATATGTGCCAAGACGCCCAGTGAATGAATGCCTGAAACCACAGATAGTCCCAAGGACTACGTATACTTTGTTTTTCCTTTTACGTACGTACACACGTACCTAGGATGAAGTTTAATGTCTAAATCAGGCACAGTAAGAGATAAACAACTGATAATAAAAGAGAACAATTATAACAATATACAGTAATAAAAGTTATGTGAATGTGCTCTTTCTCTCAAAATATCTTCTTGTCCTGCGCTCACCCTCATGATGACGTGAGATGGTGAAATGCTGTGCGATGAGATCCAGTGAGGCCAGTGACGTAGGCACGTGACAGAGCATGAGGCTGCTGTGGACTTTCTGATGATAAATCAGAAAGAACATGTGCTTCCTACCTGAACCCACAGAAAGTCAAACTGCAGATAAGAGAGGACTGCAGTACGTTCAGGAGCAAGGGTAGATTTTTTTTGGATGCCCGAAGCCTCATGGGAGAGAAAAATACAGTGATTGTAAAATATTGCTAATGTGTATTATTTAATTTTTTAACAATTTCCCTGTGTTTCCTGCTCTATACAGGTTTTCTCTCTGTCTTGACTAAGTGTATATTTTCCCAATTCTGTAAATGTATCTAATCCAGGTGTGTATGAAGTTAAGTTTACACATTACAACAAGCCCTCCACAGAGAGGTTTGTAAACTAAGAGAGTGGCACAACTTGTGGGGAAAGTGTTCTTATCAACTTGGATCTTAGAAATCTATACCAGGTTCTCAGTGTGTGTAGTAAGCATTACTTCTAAATGTCACCCAGTCATGCAGATTTGAAGAGATACTGTGTTATCACTGAGAGGGATATTTTTAAGTTTATCATCAAGTTTATCTCACCCTGTTTGCAAAATATCCCAGCATGCTGGAAGAAGACAATTTTCAGCTGCGGAGTCAGCCATTTTCTCCTTTGCCAATGACATGTGACTGGATGAAGCCATAAGGCATTCTAATTAATAATTAGGGAATGACTCAGAAATTTGGCCAATAGCTTGCTCTTTTTTTTTTTTTTCCCTGAACAATTTGGGAGCTTATGGAAAAGTTAAGTACTCTGGGTTTACAAGTATCTTTTTAATCCAAAGTTTTAACATTTTGTTTATGACTGTCATTAGACATTAGAGCTTTGCCAATTTCACCGCTATTGCACATTTGATAAAACTATATAATGTATTGCACAGTCTTTTTTTTTTTTTTAAGATTTTATTTATTTACTTGACAGAGGGAGAAACAGCGAGAGAGGGAATACAAGCAGGGGAACTGGGAGAGGGAGAAGCAGGCTTCCTGCTGAGCAGGGTGCTGGGCTCCATCCCAGGAATCTGGGATCAGGACTTTAGCCGAAGACAGACAGACGCTTAACAGACTGAGCCACCCAGGCACCTCTGCAGGGTCTTTTTTTGTTAGAATGCGCTTCACATGAAGCCAACATGTGCTGACTAGAGTTAACGTTTTTCTCTCTGTTGTCCTTGTTTACACTTAGAGATGTAGCATTTGTATTTTGAACATGCCCCTCATTTCTCGTCTCATTCTTATAAAAATAATGTGACCCATTTTAAAAGTGTTTTTTACATTAAATTTAATGAAAATGTTAGAGTTGTCATGCAGTAAAAAAATTTCAATTACTAATGACTTTTCTAAAAAACCTGAGAATTGTTATCCAAAACTTGGTTGAAACTTTTCCTTAAAGTAAATACTATTCTCCTGTACTTCATGTTTAATTGCAGAAATATGTGTGCTTGTACAGTAAAATTACACATTAGGGTGTTATCCTTTTGTTAGGATATTATTATTATTATTATTTTAAACATTTTATTTATTTATTTGACAGAAAGAGAGCAAGCAGAAGCAGGGGGAGAGGCAGGCAGGGGGAGAGGGAGAAGCAGTCTCCCCGCTGATCAAGTAGCCCAATCCAGGACTTAATCCCAGGACCCCAGGATCATAACGGAGCCAAAGCAGACGCTTAACTGACTTGAGCCACACAGGCAACCCCTGTTAGGATATTATTAAAGTGACCATCAGACACCAGAAAATTTAATTAGATACAATGATCAAAAAATTGAGTCTTCCATGTCCTTTAATGTCCCTGGATATAATCATCACAAAAATTACTACTGGTCATTATATTTGTTGAACTATAAAAGCATGTACCGTCCTTTAATTTTTTAATTTTTAAAGATTTTATTTATTTATTTGACAGACAGAGATCACAAGTAGTCAGAGAGGCAGGCAGAGAGAGAGGGGGGAAAGCAGGCTCCCTGTCGAGCAGAGAGACCGACACGGGGCTCGATCCCAGGACTCCGGGACCACGACCCGTGCCAAAGGCAGAGGCCCCAACCCACTGAGCCACCCAGGCACCACCGGTCCTTTAATTTTTGTTTCTGGTTAGTGTTATTTGATCTATTTATCTGAAAAAAAATCATTAAAATTGGGGCACCTGGGTGGCTCAGTGGGTTAAGCCTCTGCCTTCAGCTCAGGTCATGATCTCAGGGTCCTGGGCTCTCTGCTCAGCGGGGAGCTGGCTTCCCTTCCCCCCTCTCTCTGCCTGCCTTTCTGCCTACTTGTGAGCTCTCTCTCTCCGTTGAATAAATAAATAAATTCTTTAAAAAAAATCATTAATATTCAGTATATTGATTTTATTATTCCCTAGTTAGTTGCAACTTGCAGTTCGGAAAAACATTGTTCTAACAACACTGAATCATCTGGTTTGGGAGGATAAAAATAAGGACCTACTGTGGGCAGTAATGACCCAGAATAATGTGGGGAAAATAAGGGTGCGGTCTGTGTGCCTGCCCCCCTACCTCTGACCCAAGCCTGCTCATCATGGTATGCCTGCCTGTCCTGGGTCCAGAGTTTGCTCTTCTTCTCAGGGGAGATACTTGGTGGGGGAAATGGACCTACAGCATGGGTGGGTGATACCTATTCCCCTTAACTATATTAAACAACCTAAGCTTTCAATTAAAATCATGACTAAGAAGTCAGGAATCGGGCACCTGAATGGCTCAGATGGTTGGGTGTCTGCCTTTGGCTTTGGTCATGATCCTAAAGGTCCTGGGATTGAGCCCCACATCAGGCTCCCTGCTTGGCAAAGAGTCTTCTTCTACCTCTTTTTCTCCCCACTGCTCCCCCTGCTTGTGCTCTCTCACTCTGTCAAATAAATAAATAAAATCTTAAAAAAAAAAAAAAAAAGTCAGGGATCATAAGAAATTTGAGCAAACAAGCTCAAATGGTACGTCCAGACATACCTTTTTATTCAACCTCCTCAGATGGACCAAGCCTCGTGATCTAGCAATTCATGTTTTTATTTGGTTTTGTTGTGTTTTTGTTCGTTATTCCCTTTTTCATTCTCTTCTCTATCTCTTTCTTCTCTTTCTGGAGCTTCTTCTATTAGATGCATGCCGAGAAATCCTCTATGTGTACTATGAATAAGGGGCAGAACCCTTCTCCTTCTGAATCTCATTTCACATGTCATCTATGTGTGTGTGTGTTTTTAAAGGAAACCTTGTATGTATGGAATGAACCTAAATGGTGCATTAAAGGAGTTTCTTTGCCTGAGAAAAAGTTGTCAACCTGCGAAACAGTTGACTTCTGGCTGAAAGTGGGAGCAGGTGTGGGAGCATTCACCGCGGTTTTGCTGGTGGCTCTAACTTGCTACTTCTGGAAAAAGAATCAGAAGTAAGTAACTTCATTGGAGTGACCATGTAAGACCTGAAGGATCTCTTCTGTTGTGAAAATGTTAGACCTAATTGTTGTTACATCCAATAGTTTTTCTCAGAAAGATAAGAAACTGCTCCTATGAAGGAGTTATAGGAAAGACCTTTAAGAAAGGGAACGGGAATGATAATTATTCTGCTAATAGATGATAGAACATTAGAGGTGATTGGATTAGACCTATTTGTTACAAAATAGAGAAAAATGGAGGCTCTGGGTTATTCAAGTAAATGGGAGCAGAGCTGAGATGAGAGGTCAGGTTTTCTCTCTGCCTGTATTTTTCTTTTCATGACAATGTTGTGTCTTCTTGCCCTGATGTTTCTTTTTCAGTTTCTTGTGAGACAACTAAGTATGTAGGCAAATGCAATCTGTATTTACTCCAGGACTTCAGGAATCTAGGGTTGAATATTGAGTCTGTTTCCTGAATATATATTGATCTGTTATGAGATTTGACTCTTCTAAAATGATTATATATCAGCGGGGCTCTGAAAGTTCTGTATTGTCGTATCACAAGGCCATTATAATATCCAAGGTGGTGAATTGAAAGGAACGAGGTATGTACAGAAACAAGAAAGACCAGATCACTGACCTCAGTGGTATTCTTATTCTTATGAACTAAACTTTGAAAAATCATATAGTGCCCAAGCTTCCAAATATTGATATATTAAGAAAACGCATTCAGACTTCACAGTTTCTCTTCATTTTTAAAAAGTTCTTCATAATTGAAGAATTTAATCAATGTACAATAATTGATAGAGCTAACTATACTGCCATGATTCTCTGAAATCCTGGAAGAGATTTGTGTGTCAATGGTAGGTAAATGGGAGCTCATAGTGCTTTGGCTGTAAGGAGGGACATTGCTTAGTAGAGCAACTTTACCACAAGAGCATTTAACAAGGTGGTGTATGACCACCTAAATTGGTATTAATTTGTATTAAACAGCCACTTTATTTGTTTACCATCACTTAGACTGGAGTACAAATATTCCAAATTGGTGATGACAACTAACTCAAAAGAATGTGAACTCCCAGCGGCAGACAGTTGTGCTATTATGGAAGGAGAAGACAATGAGGAAGAAGTTGTCTATTCCAATAAACAGTCACTACTGGGAAAACTTAAATCCTTGGCAACAAAGGTGAGAGCAAAATTTTAACCTGTATTACTGTGCATTTACTAACAAAGGGCCATCGTAACCTAAGAGTAACTTTCATACAACCCTGTCATTAAGTCTTTCTCTCCATGGATACGTATCCAACAGAAATACTCTTAGAAGTACACAAGGATATTGGGGAGTGAGCACTGTGTATTGTGTAAGACTGATGAATCACAGACCTGTACCCCTGAAACAAATAATACATTATATGTTAATAATAAAAAAAGGAAGTACACAAGGATATACATATAAGATTATTCACTGCAGCATTGTTCCCCCCTCCCTGTTAACAGAGTCGAAACAACCTTATACACCATGAAGAAGGAGTTGATAAGAAATTTCCACGTAGCAAAATAATGGAGTCCTGTGTGACTAGGCGACTAGTAGAAATGGACATATGTATGTCCATAGGTCCAAAAGAAATAAAAACAACACAAAGACTATTAATATCTATTAAAGATCAATTTATGTTAGTCTTTGCAAAGCAGACTATAAACAATGGCTGCTTTGGGGGAGGCTTGAACCAATGGGAGTCTTTAGTTTTTGAAGTGGGACATTTTTATAATATTTGAATTTTCACAAAGATAATGTGTTGTTTTCTAATATTAAAAATTTTAGGTTAAAAAAGATCTTATCCACTCATTCTTTTTGTTTGTTTTGTTTTGTATTTTATTTTGTAACATGTTTTTTTCACATAGAAAAAGTAAAATTATGTAAACTGTTGAGGTATTAAAGGTACCTTATCAGATGCCATCACATTTGTCAGCTTTGAAATGATTACAGTATCCAAACAGATTAACACTAAGCCTTAAATATTATTTGTAAACACATTTTGTTGACATTCTTCACCATTGACTTAAAAGATGAGAAATTACCAGTGTACCTACACGCAGCTTTAAAAATAGAATGAAACAGAAGAAAAGATGTGTTTCAAATGATTTTCAGCAGGAAGGACAGGTAACAAAAGATTACATTTATTGAGAATGTTTCAGTAACTATTTCCTTTTACTCTCCTAATTTAAGCACATAAATATAGTATAAAGGATGATTTAAAACAAAATGAATAAGCCATATTCCCCTTCTAATGGTGATTTAACTTTGTTAGTTTTCACTGTCGTACTTTAGGAAGGAGGTTTTTGCTACGGAATAACAAATGTATAGCTAGTGTCAAGAACTGAGATTTCACCCTACTTGCAAGGTAACAAATGAGCCTGCCACTCTTTCATGGACAATTTAGGAGGCACAAGACTCCTGGTCAGAGAAAAAGCACTCAATGCTCCCAGTGGACACACTAGCCAGGGTATTAGCATTTGTACCAGTTCCCCAAACCCCACTTTGCTCGGGGCTCTGTGAACAGGAACAGATGACACACATACACAGTGGCTTGCATTACAGGAAAGGAACTCTAGGCTTTGGGAACCTGACTTTTTTTGAATGGGCAGTAATCATGCCAGTCCTTTTCTGCAAAGAGAGATATTACTGTTACTATACTAGACAGTGTGTGTGTTCATTGCTTCAGAAGGAGACTCCATTTCCTGCCATATGCTCTGGAAAAATACAATTCCTTGAGCTTCTAAGGCTGCTTTTTATACAAAGATCCTTAAAAAGATGGTCTTAAACAATGGTAAATCACTGTCCTGCTCATAAGATCTACAGAAATGCAAAGGAACCATGGAGAATTATCTCCCCAAGATATCCAAACCTTATTTCTATACCATCTTGGCTCCTGGTAAATTTTCCCGTTAGTACAGCATGCTATCCACCATTCTGTTTAATCTGTTTGACTGAGGCTGGGCTCAAATCTGGCCAATTTACTGCATACATCATTTAAATAAAGCTACTACCATTAGGACACCAAACAGCAAGATGAGATGAACCTGAATTATTGACTTCAAACATAGCCCCAGGCTCCCAGATCCAACTAGCTGAATAAATCCCATAAACCATGAGGGTCCACCTTAGAAAGCTAGGCAGCTTTAAGTCCCAGTATTGACCTTTCTACTCAGCCTGAGACCTTTGCATTGGCACTGAGATCTTTCCTGTGTAAGATTCATGTGGAAGAGGGTCAAAGGTATTTTCAAAAATTTGCAGAACCCAACATATCTCCCACTTTTGTGTACATGGCCATGGTAGGGGAACTTAGTGAACAGGATGATGGCATTCCAGATACCCAAAAGAGATGAGTGACTGCACAGACTTCCTCTTGACCCTTAAGGGTAAAGTTGAGGGCAATTACATTGTCCATAATAATGTTTGAACCATGAGTTGATGTTGACCTAAATGTCATCAGAGGCTGAGGTGGTGGCATGTCATATTCTAGCTAACTCAGAGACAATTTTTTTACCATCTTTTCTGATTGGATAACTGCCTATAGGATGAATAGGAATAACACCAGTTACCCCTTCAGAGATCTCTGAATAACCAACAGTAGTCTCATTTTGAAAATCCTTGCAGTTGTCTAAAGCTTGATGATATGTTGGGGCTATTTTCATGAATAGTTGAATTATGACCACTTATGACCCCTCGTAGGGTACAAGTTAATGACTGGCTTCTACACAAGAAGTACAGTCCTGAAGGTGCACAGGGTGCCTTTGGAAAGAAAGTCTTACAGACGGTTGTTGGAGACACTAAGTGGGACCTGCATTAGTTAGGCAATACTGTCTGATGGTGCCTGCAGCCCCCTTGGTGACCCATAAACCTTAGGGTTCCCAATTCACTTCACATACTTGTGTCTCTTCTTTGTTTTTGAGAGGCTGCTTAAGGACTGTCAGTCCAACTTCTCCTGTTGGTCTACGCTGGAAACTGGGCGGTGCTTGTTCACTCCAAGGAAGGACTGAGCAATGGCAATGGGAATGTTGGTGTCGATGTTGTTACTTGGGGCAGAAGGTGGGGTCATTTCCTGCTGTTTCTTATAGATTTCTCAGTAAGTTTAAAGGGACTTCTATCTGATGGGTATGGTGGACCTAGTCTTTGATTAAGTTTAAAGTACTTGCAACAGTTTGAGAGAGGAACACTAATGCACTATCCTTCACAGAAGGTGACAGGGAGACTCTGAAAAACAAATTATCATTAATATCCCCCATCCTTCATACCTCTCAGGGTCTAAGGTATCTGCCCTCTAGGCACCTCATTATCAGACTGCATTGTTGATCTTCTTCCACTGCCAGAAATAAGTTTCCCCCATTTTAGCTAAAACTTCATCTTATTTCTGCTTATCCCTTATTGGAACCTAGACCTCTGCTCCAGAACATTCAAGTGCAAGAGGGACAAAGGCATTTAAAAAAACTTATGATGGAGACAAAATAGGTCTTCTACCTTTGTGTGGGCTATGGTAGGAGGTCTTGATGAGCTGTGTAGTCAACCAAGTGGTTGTTATCCTTTTGATCTAGAATCATGACATTTCAATAAAACAATATAGGTGGCTACATTAGGATTGTATTTGAATCTCCTAGACTACCTTCTGGCAGAGCTACCACCTGACATTCTAGGGGTTGCTTAAGTAAAAAGGACACCTCATGTCCGTGAGTGGACAGGATAGAATCCTGGGTTTTAATGTAAGTATATATAACCTTATATAAGTGCATATAACCTTTTTACCGATAATTATACATGACACAGCCAAGAGGAGATGATCCCTTTCTGGGGACAAGCATGTTTAGTAACTGAACAACCTTATTAACTATGTGGACCAAGATGAGGTAGTGGGGAGATAGAGTCAGAAATGTTTTTGATTCAATTTTGAAAAGGCCCTGGTTGTGCTCAATGATACCTTTCAACAGTATGAGGTATTGAAGATCCATTGAACACCTCTATGGTCAGCCCATTTTCAGGTAGCTTTTGTGGTATGAAGGGCGCCATTGTTAGACTGAAAACAATCCTTAAAGTCACAACACGAAAAAGGTTTTTTTCAAGGGCCATTAGTGTGGCTCGAGTTAGCAGATCTGACTGGAACAGCAACTCCATACCGTGAACAGGTGTCAGAAGAGGTAAGGTGCTACTGATACCCCAAAGAAGTGATCAGAGGTGTGACCATCACTTTGCTATGGAAAAACTTGTCAGTTCTGGGCCTGAATCCCGAGTCTTGCATGCTTGGTAAACTCTGCATCTGCAAAAGAGTCCTTTGCTTTATGCCCAGTGTGGGATAGCAGATTCATTGCTATGGCGGGCAAAATGATGGGTCCATGCAGCATTGTGGCAGTCTGTCCTATGCAATCTCTATTGTGTGCTTAATTCTCTTTGATCTTTTCAGATCACGAGTCCTTAATGCAAGTATCTACATGAGTGACCCAGATGATTTGATCAGCTGAGATTTGTTTCTGGAATTTGTTTGCACAGAGAGGAGTAAATTTGATGTGTTAAGTCTATAGTTTTCCAAGTGGCAGACCAAATAGTGTATTGACGCTTGGTGATAGCTCAAGAGTTAGTGGTGATCTAATAAGATTTATCAAGATAAGTACTGGCCACAGCTATGAGAATGGCTGTGGGTTCAGCCCACTAGACCAAACAATTTTGTAGGTTTTCAGTTATGTATACTTGGTGCTGAGTTAGGACAGCTACAGCTGCTGGTGGACACCCACTGGGTTTCCACTTTTGCAAACCATCAGTGAATCAGGCCCAGACATAAGGTAGAACTTAGATAAACCAAGGACTAGAGCCAGTGGGTTCATTTTTGGAGGTAGAGTAAGAGACAAAGTTGCCCCAAAGGGGTATGCTGCCATTTTTTCATGTGAGATTGAGATGCTGCTGGGCAGGACCAGCTATATTCTTGAATATACCACTTATATTTGATAAGTGAGACTTATTAGGTCTTTGCCACCTTGCTGACCCACCATCAGTGTGACCATCGGGCTGTAGACTCACAAGGTGTGCACAGGAATGGCTTTCAGTTTTGACAAGAACTCAGTTATAAGCTAATAGCTGCTTTTCAGAAGGGCTATACCTGGTAGCCATATCAAGGTAATGAATCTAAAATCCCCAAAGATGCCTCTGGGGCAGGCTCCTTTCCATTGCTGAAGTCTTTGTCAGAATCAGCAATCACTGAGAATTCTGTCCCAAATTGGTCATTAGGGCTGTGAGGCCACAAAGGTGGAGAGCATGATTCAGCTTGCTGAAGACCAGGTAGCCTGTTCAAGTGAGTCCATGCTGTCTCCAGTAGCAGAGCGTCTAAACAAGTGCTGAACTGTTCCTGCATGACTAGCCAATAGAGTTAGCATTGCAAGTCTGGTCACATCGTCTCAAGAAACTTTACTTACATAGCAGTTTCCTGAATTTTGGTGGTGGTGGGGGGGTGTTATCAGCCACCTTTGTTGGCAGAAGTCTGACAGAAGAGGCAATGCTATTGAGACTGAGACTTTTGACTTGATACTGACATTGTATCATTTATGTCATGACACATTTTGGCACAGGCAAGTAGAGACACTTGTGTGTAATCCTGACACAGACATTTGTTGCAAATGGTGGAGGAATTAGGAGCCCTTGCAATGCCCTGCTATCTCTCCTTTCCATGGGACTGCCCTTGACCAGGGGAATCACTGCTGGTACTTAGGAGAGGAGGATGTGTATGCATGTACCATCAATTCCTTCTAGATTTCTGGATGTAGAAGCAACAACAGCAGCTTCTTGGATAGTCCTGCAGAACTCATCACACAAGGTCCCATTATCTTAGCTTCCCCAATGAGAACCTTCTTAACCCCCATTAATGGAATTCACATGTCCCTCTCCTGTCACAGCTTCTGGTAGGATGGTCGTAAATGTTTGAATCCTTCCCCTCCTCAAGGCTCCCTAACTGATGTAGATGGTTGTGCCTGGCCTTCAGTCCCTCTTGGTGTCAGAAAAACTAATCATCTTTCTCCATAAAGCAGCCAAGGTCAAGAGAGATAAGGAGGAAGAGGTTAAGGGTGCAGAGAGAAAGGCAGTTTCTGTGACAATAGCAAGCAAAAGCATTTGCTTTTGTTTTTCAGCAGCACTGCTCAAGCAAACTTCCAATGTTTTGGTCCACCTAAAATCCTATGTTGCATGGCAAGGTTATCATTCCTGACATCATCTATTTCAGTGTTAGGACTTCTTCTTGTCCCAGTCCCAGCCGGATTGATTTCGGACTGACACTGGAAGTGTTTTGTCTTTTATTGATTTCGGCTTGACTTGCATATTGGAGCCTTTTTTAAAATAAGGGAATCTACCTTATTTCTTGTTCCATTTTCATAAATCTAAATTATTGCCTTGTTTTAAAATAAAAGATAGGGGAAGCTTCTAGGGTGGGGCTGATCATATTAACTTATTAAGATTCCTTTGGGTCAGTTTCTCATTCTCCAGTGACCTTCCACATAGTAACCCAATCTGGGGTACTAAGAGCCCCAATGCTCATCAGTCCCTCCCTAGACTTCCTGTGGGGATTTTCTATTGATTTTCTGGGAAATCTGCTAAAGAAGGCCAAAGCTCTGTTACTGCCATGGGGACCCACTACAAAATCTCTGAGACCTTTTACTGTCATCTTTGAACACATCCAAAGTTGGCATGATAGAGCACAAGAGGTGTTTAGCACAAGGATGGCCCAGCTCTTGCCATTCTTAATAATCATTGACTCCTGCCACATCATCTCCAAAGAGAATCTGCCAAAATATAACAGTTCACCTAGTTTCTGGCCGTAAGTGGTTTCTGTTTTTTCTTTAAGGGTCATTGTTGGTGCATGTCTCTGTAACCTCTTGTGAAAGGGGGTGAAACCTTTTCCCATCAGGTTGTATTTTAGTACTACTTGTTACCAAGGAGCACACCTGCAATTGATGGCCTGATTGGTGAGGAAGTCCCCAGAGGAGGATTAACAGCATCCAGGCTACCGTTCAGGCAGCCGAACCATGAACTCTTGGAACCACTTCCCAGAATTCAGCCTACAACCACCTCTCCGGTTCCTTTCCACTTCCAGGCAGTGAAATGGAGAACTTTAATTGCCTTGTTGATCATACAGTTTGGTCACCATGTTCGTTGCTAAGTCTCATGGACTTTGCTCAAATCTTGCTAAACAATGTGTGAAGCTGTCATACTTATTCTACTAAAAAGACACCTGTCAATTTTCCATCCTCATCAGCAAAACAGCGAGGAACTACAATGGTTATGAAATTGCACTATATTTGCTAGCCAACAAATTAGCCTGCATACTTTTATGGACATTTTGAAGAAAGGAGTCACCTGGGTCAGAAGTAAAACAAGTCTATTATTCATAGCAGTAGCAGTGGCCAAAATGAATGCTTATTTTGTTTCCTCAGGCCCCATCTCCCACAGAGTGAGGTGGCCTAGGTGATACACAGTGTGTTATGTTGCAGAAATGAGCGCTTAGCTTGGGGAATCTGAATCTTTTCTAACAGTCAGGAAACATGTCTGCCATTGGCTCTGCAGGGAGAGACAATATCAGGGCTGCAAGCAAACTTTTCTTATGTTCTTCCAAGGCTTTTTGTAATATAAACAGCTTTGAGAAGATGGTGTACCATGAAGGGCAATTAATGTCTTCCTCAGAAGACTTGCAGAAACAGGAAGACCCATGGAGAATGATCTCTCATCGTCAGTATACTTAGACTTCTCTTGCCTGATTTGATCTTGTGATTCCCTCTTTGTGAGGGAATTGTCTTGTAATGGAGGAAGCATTCAGGCCCCAGGAAAGATTTTGAGGAAAAGTGATTATTTTTGTTTATTTGACAGAGAGCCAGAGAGAGCACAAGCAGGGGAAGGGGAGGGGCAAAGGGAGGTGGAGAAGGAGAAGCAGGCTTCCCACCAAGCAAGGAGCCCGATGTGGGACTCAAACCCAGAACCCTGGGATCATGACCTGAGCTGAAGGCAGACACTTAACCAGCTGAGCCACCCAGGCTCCCCAGGAATTACAAGTATTAATAAACTATAAAGTGTTTCCTCCTCTTGCAGTACCTCCTTCATTGTTATTTTATAACCATAAAATTGAAAGCTTGAAAGATTCCTGAAAACAGTCGCAGGAAGCATGGTGGAGGATAAAGTCTTTCTCCCTGAGAACGTTGAGTGCACCTCTTTTTGTTTTGAATAGCAATTTTAATTGCCATAATAATTTAAAAAATCATTTCAATGAAAATTTAAAATGCTATGAAAAAACTGAATGAACTGTGCCACGGTACAGCCACATACCCACCACCTAAATTTTACTCTATTTGATTTATTACCTATCTTTCTAAATCTCTATCTCTCTATTCATTTACCAATAAATTTTTTTTGATGCATTTCAAAGTAAACTGCGGGATTCAATACATTTCACAACTAAGCACTGCAGGATATGTATAATTGATGAGAGAATTCAATATTTTCAGTTTTTTCTAAGGGACAATGTTCACATAGAGTGAAATGCCCACATAACAAGTATGCAATCCGATGAACCCTTGGGAAGTGCATATTCTTGTGTCACCCCAAATCCTATCAAAAAAATAGAATATTAACCTCATCCCTGAAAGAGGACTCATGTACTTTTGCGTGAAATTGATCCTCATCCTCACCCCCTAGAGGAAACTACTGTAGTGATTTTTTTAAACCGTAGATTTGTTTTGTCTGTTTTAGAACTTCATATAACTGTAATTACACAGTATATAGTATTTTGTGTAAGTTTCCTTTCACTCAGTAGAACATTTTTGAGATGTATCTACCCTGTGTTAATTGGTGGTAGATTCCTTTTTATTCAGGATTAGTATTCTATTGTATGGATTTGCCAAAATTTTTTACCGTTCTCCTCTTGATGAATACTTGGGCTATTTCCAATATGTAGCTATGACTAAATCTGCTATTAATATCATTAGACAAGTCTTACTGTGTCTCCCATTTAAAAAATGTGTTGTGCCTGGCTCTGTGGAGCAAAAATGGTTGTAAAGTTTCTTAACTGTTATGTCATTTAAGATCTGGCTTATCTTATATATGTGTTTATTCCTGTCCTAAAGTCAAACCTTATTTGATATTTTCCTCCCAATACACTGGATGTGTCAGATTTTTTTTACGGGTTTACTTTTCTTGGCTTTTCTCAGCGACTATAAAAATGTGTCTTCAGGGTTTTTTGTTTTTTTTCTTTTTTTTTTTTTTTGTTCTTTCCATCATCACTCATGGGATACTATCTGATAGACATCTTGCCTGGGTTTGGTGCTTTGTCAAATTAGATGCTGTTTCTTATGTCAGAAATATCTGGTTTATTAGTACACGACACATGAACATCCTTCACAGACACATACCATTATCCAGTGTGATGAGAACATTACACAGGGTCCCTTAAAGTACAGAGAAGGGAGTGCAATAAGGCTGTGACAGGGAAGGAGAAGCTTCTGGGGGAAGTTGGTTTTTAAATAAATTCTTGAATTTAGAACTCAGAAAAATCATTTGTATGGCATTTTTATGTCATACTTTAGTAAACTGATATCTAGAGAGGTTCCCTTCTTTGTCTAAGAGAAGGTTAGGTAGAAATTAAAAACCCATCTCCTGAGTTTCAATCCGGTGTTCTCCCTTCTGAAATGTAGCATTTCAGTACATTTGCATAAGCAGTAATAGCCTACCATGTACTAGGCCTGGAGCCATGTTTTGGGAATTTTAAAAATGAATAAGATACAGTTCTTGTCATCTATAAGCCTCAGTTAGTGGTGTTAAGTACACACACACACACACACACACGTGTAAGTACATGTATATCCCACCTTCTCAATAATAGGAGCAAAATCCCATGTGAACAAAGAGGACACAACATCTAAAGCCCTAGGATGCTAATAACATGATTTTATAGAGTGTTTTCAGTGTTTTTTCAAATCACAGCTTTTAGGATCACCAACAGGCCTCTTCCCCTTCTCCCCTCTGGAACATATTGAATCAAATCTTCTCAAGGAAAGATCATAAAAATCCCAGATTTCCTTTCTAGTTTATTCCTGGTACCCTAATGCTCTTTCCCACAATACAACGTAAGCTCCTTGAGGACAGACAGTTACTGTCCTCAAGTTTAGTCCTGTTCCTGCAGTGCCTTGGGGCTTAATAAACACTGGAATTATCAACGGTTATTTCAATAGAATGCCATCTGGTCAACATGAGACTCCAGGCAAACTTCTTCAGAGCGAGAGAATGAGTGAGTGAGAGCACGGAGGAGATGTGAGGTCGGCCCTCCCGCAGGCACATCATCTCAGTGCAGGCAAGGGAAAGTGAGATGGTGGTGTTCACATGACGTTTTTCACATCCTCCTTTCCCTGTAGCCCGAAAGCTTGTCTGAAGTCTTGGATTTCTCCACTCAAATGAGAGAAAGCACAAAAGTTGCCTTATTTTTTTCTGACAGGTACTCAGGCTTTACTCACTTTTATTTTCTCATTTCACTTCTCTACTTCAGACACACATTGGTTTGCACCTAGGATTGGCCCCCCTCCTATTTCCTTTATTTTAAAATACTCCTAGTTCACTTCATTGTTATTCTATTTGAAAGCATAGTCCCCCCACTCCATTCCAGCAGACTCCAGAAAGTTCTTCCTGACTTTCACAGTGCAACATTGAGAGAAATCTCTTAATTCTCTTTTTCCCCATTAAAGAAGTACTGATTTTAACAGGCTGCGTTTTGAATGTAATATGCAACAAAAGTCAGCAATGATATATCTGAGTTAAATTTTTGATTTATTGTCTAAGATGACTTGTTTTTAATCTTTAGAAGGTATATATATACCCAACAGATTTTCCTAAAACATGTCAACAAACCCAAAGGATCTTGTGTCTTACTGCTGTTCTCCTTATTTATTTCTGCTGTCCTCCTTACTACGTATTCTTTGCATCTTGTGAATATATAGCTTCTGTCAGTTCTCTTATCCAAAATTCATATGGCAAGGTCATCTGTTTCAGCACCCAGGTCAGATATCCCCTTAGGAAGGGTCTGGTCTCAGTGGTTTCTTCGCTAAAATATTTTTTTGTGAAGCTGTATTTTTTGGTTATCTATTGCGATCATGTGTTTGCCTCTATTTTTGGATGGTCTGTCTTATTTCTTGGCCATCAAAAGCATCTTTCAGGGTAGGGATGCTATCTGTTTTATATCTGCCACTCTCCTTTAAATGTAAAATCCTAATCACAGCTGGCAGGTATGTAGATTGAAATGATTTTCAGAACTTTCCTTCTGGACCCATAAGATCCTAAAATCTTAGTGGAATTTGAATGAGTTGATTTTGCTTCAATGTTTTTTTCTTCATAGGAAAAAGAAGACCATTTCGAATCTGTTCAGCTGAAATCCTCAAGATCTCCAAATATATGAAAAGACAGTGCTGTAGCCTTCAGACTAAAGAACACAGAAACCTGATCTCTAGTTCTACAGGACTGTAGCTTAGATCCTGTCTTCGTATCCAGCACGTTGGTGATCTCACAGAGGGCCATGCCGCTGAAAAGGGAAGGAGGTTGAAACGTTTGATTGCCTTATCACATGGTCAAGTATTTTGCCAAAAATACAAAAGCAAATGGCTTGGGTCTCAACAGAAGATGAAACTCAACTCAGGAAGAGATTAATCTGTAAATAGACATAACTGAAAATCGAGGTTAAGCCCACCAGCGCACTGCTGATGCATGCCATATAATTAATGGGTAACTTTTATTCTTTATAACTTCTACATAAAAAGTGTGCTTTGGAGGGCAGATATGAGCATATGCATTGTGATTCTATTTATGTCTTTTCTTTGTTTATAGTTTGGGGGAAGATTTGAAAAATTTTAAGGTATAGTTTTTTTCCCATTATTTATTTTCCTGACCTTAAAACGTCTTTTCTATTAAAAAATGGTGAACAAAGAAAGACAATAAATTTTTCATTTTTCCATAGGGTCTTTCTTGATTTCAGAAGCCTAAGTAAGCAGTAACCTTTCAGGAAGAATAAACATGTAAACATGTGTTTGGGTTATCTAAACTTACATTTGCCTTTGGAATTTCATCCTTGTTGGAACTGGTAAGAAGGGCTTGACTGAAAGACTTGAAGGAATATAAAAAAAAAAAAAAAAAAAGGCAAAGAGAAGCCAGACTTTCCATTAAAACAAATAAGCTGATGGTATTATGGAAATCAAATGGTTTAAGACCATTTATGTAATGCTGGAAGTATAATTTCAAATGAGTGAGAAGTCTTGTTTATCAGATGACATGCAAAACCATGAAGAAGAAAGTGGGATGGCTTGTGTATAAATACACATAACTATGCAAAGGTATTGGGATAATTTCATGGTTCACAGAAAATGGCAGTGGGACACTGGCCCTATATCAAGCATCAAAGTTACATGGTTATTTTTCTGCTAAGACATTGAGGATCATGACTTCCATAGAAGTTTTTCTTTTTGAGTAAATAAGGAAGGAACTCAATTTTGGGAAACTGCATTTAATTGTATTCATAATAAGAATGTGGTTGTACCATAAGTAATTAGGAAATACGTGTTGTTCTTACTCAAAATTGATCCAGGTAATTGTGATACTTCCTCTGATGGATGGGTTACAAGAATTAGCACGACTTGAATATTATCTGTTGAAAGAAGTTTGAATGAAGTTGGCTCTGACTAATTGTGTGTAAACTTCTATTGTTTTAGAACTGGGAAAGAGGGGAGTTTACTGACCACTGATGATCTAAGGTGCTCTGGTTTGTTTTCAATAAACAGTAATCTTTGTAGATCTTAATCTAGAATTTTTTTAAAAAGACTGGTGATTGCCTGAGAGGCAGGCCATAGGGGCAGGGTTTGTGTAAGATTTGCCCCAAGCCTTTCAAGGAAGTATGACTTGTAACTTTTGATTCGGCAGGTGATGTCTTTATTTTGGTGGAAAGTGGGAGAAAAATAAATAATTGCAGTTACTCGACTGGTGGGTGAAACCCTGAACCATCCTATTATCGTTGGATGAATGTTCGTTTTTGTGTACATCTTTGCTGTGGGATTCATCAGTATAGGCGAGGTTGCCGTGATTTTGTTGTTTGTCGTGAAATTCAGGAAGGACGTCACTTAGCATCAACCTTTTTCACATTCAGTTTCTTAAATCTTGCTTTTTAATAAGAAAATATTTTGGCATTGCTCACATTTATCCTGGTAACTGTGCTGATGAACCTTTCCCATCTTGATCAAAATTTAAACAGAAGAATGACAATACATGGGAGATGCTTCTTTTCAGAGGAGCCCTGGCAAAGGTGTCCAGGCTGGACAGAGCTAGGAGGTTCCACATAGTCACTTGTCACCTCTCTTCATCTTCAGCTGTGTTCCATGTGTATGTACCAAGCCATAGAGATAATTGGGATTTGCTCCCAGGTAGCTTCTTTCTTCTCCCGTCACCAGACTAAAATCTCTGACATGTCAAAAAATGCCTTAAATTTTAATGAACTCTCTGAAAATGTAGTTTGTATTGAAGAATTTATTTTATTTCTAATTTTAGATATATAAAATAGATTTTGTCATCTCAGTCCCATCTTTGGAAAGGAGTTGCCTTTCCCCCTTTGGATCCCAGTGATCTGTCATTTTATTGCAAGCACTGAGGGAGTATGAAAGAAATAATATCATGAGGAGAATATTCAGACCAATCTTGGCTATAAAATTCACTGTAATTTTATGTCTTGCCTTTGTGGAGCTTAGTGGAATGTTGAAGGCATAAACAAATTAATCATGTTTCTGTGACTTTTAATAGACATTTGTTGTTTTTTTCCCCTCATAAATGGTAGGAGAAGTTCTAGATTATTTTTCTAAAAGGCACAGGTTTTGAAGCCTTAAATACTACATTAAGCCCACTGTCGCCTATAATATCTCCTAGCACTCTGTCAAAACATATTTAAATCGCTTCTCCACTGGATGAGACAATGTCTTCTATGGATAAATTACATCATGCCATTTAACAATGTTGAGCAATTTGATATGTGTCCACTTGATTTAAAAGACTGAATTTTATTCCTGTTGACTTTTCCCCTTTTTGGTTACTAGTAAATCAGGTCCTTTCCAGGATTAAAAATGTTTCATAGTATTTTTGTGTAGAGTTTTGTGATTATTTTCTTCCCAAGGAGAAAAGGTGGTTTAAAGGGTGATGTGGAGGAATTGCTTGGCTCCAGTCATTTATGAACTGGAGTCTCTAGGTTCCCAGGTGATGGGTCATGATTGACTGATTCTTTAAGACAGATTGGGTCAACTGTCTTTTGACATCTATTAGTAGAACTACTTCATGTGGCTCTTGGTGATTCCTAATGAAAGGTTTATGTGCAGATCATTTCTCTCTTCCTCATGAAAGTAAAATTCCTGGAAGTTGGAGTGGGAAGATGACTTTACTGGCAAGTTTAAAGTCAGTGTATGCTCACATTTATCTTTTTTAAATAGAAGATATGTAGAGTAGGTCTTCCTCTTGAGAGAAAATATCCTCACATCTCTTACCATAACGATGGATGTTAGCTCAGATTTACAGGACGAAGTCCTAAATTCAGGTTGCCCTAAAGATGTCCCATGGTGAGTAAACTTTAAAACAACAACAAAAAAAGAACCCCCAAATAAAAAAAAAAAAAACAGCAAAAAAACAAGAAAACAAACAAAAAAACAACCCAACATCTGATGCATTCATTGAATGTTAAATGGATTTCACCCTCACATTGACTGGCTAGAGATGACACTCTTGCTGGATTTTATTTCTTTTAGCTTAACATTTTCAGATGAGTTCCTTTTAGGATTATAAATGAAGGAAGTAAAGCTTGAAGATGGGGACAAATATTTGAAAATTGATAACACTATTGTAGTGGATATTGATATTACCATTGCAATTGATACTACTATTGTAGTTGTCTAGATCAGAGAGACCAGCAAACTTTTGCTGTAAAGGACCAGGTAGTAAATATTTTCAGCCTTGCAGGGCATGTGGTCTAGACAATAATGTAAACCAATGGGCGTGGCTGCATGCCAATAAAATTTTATTTATATACATGGAAATTTGAGTGTCATTTAAATTTCACTTGTCATGACATATTCTTCTTTGATTCTTTCCTCAACTATTGCAAAATGTGGAAGCATTCTTGGTTCACAGGCCTTCTGAAGATGGTGCTGGACTAGGATTTGGCCTGCGAGCTGTGGTTTGCTGACCGTTAGTTTTAATCACTGCCACCCATAAACAAAACAATGCAGAAGATTCTGATTTGGCCTGTTAGGTGCTTAGCACCTCAAAAAGTTTCTCAATTCTCTAGAGATGTGCAGGAAGGAAATAACCCATCCCGCTCCCTTGATGATGTAATCACCTACACAAAGGCAAAGCCAGATACTCTTCTGCGTTTCTCTTGTAGTTTTGGGACTCAGTTCTAGATACTGACTAGCAAATGATAAAGCTAGAGTATGTGAGTAGGTTCAAATTCAACCAGCAAGATTGATTTACACACCTTTTCTTATTGGGATTTGTGTAATAGTTATTGCTAAGATAACTGGATTTGGAGATACTACTCAGTCTTACATATAGATCCATTTAAAGTAACCGTACTATCCCCAAGTAGGGGCTGTTGATGTATACAAGTAGTTTCAGCATAAAATCTTGAATCCCAGCTTGAATCTTGACCAGAGAGGCTCACCTGATCCATTTGCCTGCGTCCAGGCAAGCACACACCTCCATCCACACACGTTTACCAAATCCTATTTTAAGACCTACTGAGCTACAAAAGACGGGATTCCTTTAATGATGGTGGCTTGAGAAATGGACCTCTAATTTCCTTGAATAAAATGTCCCAGTTCAGCTTTTAATCTGTTGGAATTTTCCTCTTATTAATGAGTGTTAGAAGAAGAGCTCTGTCTAAAATAGCTTGTGGGTATCGGTAGATTTGGTGTGGAGCGGAGCAATTCTTCTTTATCTCAGATGGCTGCTTTCAGATTACATTGTTTGCGTGACGTAAAAGAGTTAAACCAGTGGGAGTTCTATAAACCTCACCTTTGTGTCACAAGGCAGGGGCGATCATGGCCTTCTTCACAGGTTTTGACCTTTGTTATTAGAGCTATGGCGGTTAGAACCCATACTGCCGTTCCATGTTCCTGGCACCTCACTTTTCTTGGCTTCTCCAGGCTTATAGCGAAGAGCTCTGGGACCTGAAACTATCGTGATGGCTAAGTGAGGAAGGCAGAGGCTAGCCCCGGGAAAGTAGGTGAAGGTTGTAAAAGTGCACTGTCTGAATCACCTTCTTTCTCAGCTTCTTTCTTAATCTGTCCCTTGTGTGGTCTGCCAACCAGCTTGCCCCACAACTTGAAAACGGGACTTTTTTATATTACCATGATGAATCTGAGTGGGCAAGAGGATCTAGTAGTATTTAAACTGGAGAGGACCCAGAGCGCTTCAGGGACTGTAAACACTCTGAATGCCAACGGTTGTCACCCATAGCATTAGGTTCTGATATGTTAATAAGTAGGGCAGATCGTCCTGCTTGACCTCCTGAAACTCAGGAACAGTTTGCAAAGATGGATCCGCTCAACCAGTTTTATATTCTGGAAGGATGAAATGTTCTTACCAGAGTTTAAAAAAAAAAAAAAATCAAAACCTATTTGTTCGAAATAGCTTATGTAAAAATTGTTTTACAGTTGCTGTTTTTCCATACATACTCTGAATGTTTTTCCAAAAAATTATTTCTAGGGATCACATGTTAAGTCAGGCTCTTTCCAATAGGAAACAAGGCTTAGGGCAAAGAAGGAGAAAATGACGAGAACTGTCAATTACTCTGTGTCCAGTGTGCAGGCGGAGTGTGAAAGGTACAGTGGCCCGTAGGTCAAAACCCTCCTCCCCAGTCCAGTGTTCTCAAGATTCACCCATGTCCTCATTGCCTTGTTTAAGAAGATCCATGATCAGTTTGATTATTTTAGGCATCAGCTGTGTCTCTGAACCACCCATCTGACACGGCCTTCCTCCAGCTGTCACATCCCATCAATGGATTATGTTTATTCTCCCTCCCATCAGCCTGGCCTCAGTCTTTACCTTGAACAGATGCTCATTTGGGTTGCACGTATCTGGCACTCCCACCACTGTACCCCACAGCAGGATGCTCTTCTGCCATTTACTGCCTTGAATCTACTATCCAGTCCTCCCCACCCACTCTCCCCCAGTACAGGTTCTTCCTTGAATATGAGTTTCAGAGACTGATTTGCACTGCTGTCTTTGAGCATCTGGTGACTTCTGGATGGATTAGTTCCATTGCTGATCCAAATGCATTCAGAAGGAAGGAGAGAATTTCAAACATCTGACTCCTCATTTTATGTCCTCCAAGCTCACTCCTGTTGGCTGTGTGCCATTGCTCACAATTTCTAAATTTTTTAAAAATAACATTGATATGTCCTAATGAACCAGGCCCTGATTATTGAGCCTGTGTGCCCCCTTTTTTTTTTTTTTTTTTAATTTGAAAGACAGAGATCACAAGTAGGCAGAGAGACAGGCAGAGGGAGAGGAAGGGAAGCAGGCTCCCTGCTAAGCAGAGAGCCCCATGCGGGGCTCTATCCCAGGACCCTGGGATCATGACCTGAGCCGAAGGCAGAGGCTTTAACTCACTGAGCCACCCAGGTGCCCCCCGTGTGCCCTTTCTATCCTTGATCTCCTCCTCCTTCCTCTCACTGTTTTCCTCAGTCACACTTCTTCCATTAGCATCATTTCCTGTCTTTATGGTCCTTAAAGGCAGGAACTACATGACATCTTCTCTCTGCCGTGTGCTGAAGAGTAACCCCCCCACCCTGCAAAGGATAGATCTACATCCTAACCCCTGGAACCTGGGAATGTTTTTTTATTTGGAAAAAAAGACCTTTGCTGATATGAACAATTTAAGGCTCTTATGATGAGATTATCCTGGACTATCCAGGTGGGCCCCAAATGCAGTGACAACTATTGTTATCAGAAGCACACAGAGGGGAAGCTAGACACACAGGAGGTGATGTGAAGATGGAGCCACAGACCGAAGTGATGGGGCCACAAGCCAAGGAAGCTGACAACCCCAGAAGCTACAAGAGGCATGGGATGGATTCTCCCCTAGAACTTCGGTGGGGGACAGTGCTGCCAACACTCTGATTTTGGACTTCTGGTCTCCAGAACTGTAAGAGAATAACTTTTCTGTTACTTTAAGTGATCCCATTTGTGGTAGGTTGTTAAATCAGCCACAGGACATGAATATGTTCTCTAGTCATGGTACATGGTGCAGGACCTGGCAGGAAGATGAGTTCTTAGTGAATTTTCTGACATTGATAAACTATTTGTGACTGAAGGATTTACAAGGGGAAGTAGGAAAGTGTGGGTACAAAATGAGCCAGTTTTACTTTATCCACACTTTCCCTGTTCATTCCTGCATTGAGCTTTGTAAAATATCCAAGTTTAATGACAAGCATGTCACTAAACATGAATGGGGACTTCGGAAACACCCCGGATGATAACATATCCTGCATTTTATTGCCCCATTTAGCTCTCATTGGTGAGGGTGTTTTTCCAATGGGTTGACAAGATGCTCTCCCAGCCTCCTTCCTAGTAACTTCCTGGTTAGTTTAGAATAGTTGTATTAGGATAGTTTCCCATCTTTATGCTTTTGAAAATGAGAGCTATCCCGCCTTTCCTGGCAGGCCACAGTGCCTGCATTCAGAATGCAAGAACCCTCTCTTGACTGTATCAGAGGCTGATTTGGGCAAATTCTGGGCTGCGGTACGGATGTGGCTTAAAGAACCCCGTATGTTTTGTCATCTGGCCACTGACATTGCCGGAGAGCTATGGTGCCATCAGTGAAATTCTGACCTTTGTGGTCTCCAAAGTCCAGATTTGCTCAGAACTGTCCAGAAGGGCTACAGCTTGTGTTCAGAGCACATGTAGGTGTAAAGAGAAGCACAATAGAAAATTACAGCTGACATTAGATGTAGAAATAATCTAAAGTCAACATATTATTCCAATTTCTTAAAGTGACTAAAAAAGAATAAGCCATTACCCACCATGCTGGAAAACCTTGAAGGTTTTATTCTCAGTATTTTTACATTAATACAGATGCTTTTTATCTTGTGCTGAGAAAAACAATCTGTTACACATATTGTAACTTTAATATACAACATAGAAACTCATCCTAAATTAGTTACAACAAGGACCTACAAAAAACTTCATAGGAAAAAAAGTTACCTAATATTGCCACCATATTTTTGTTTAGACGGACCCTGTCAGACCCTGTCACCAATGCTCAGCTCTGTAAACAATGGTTATTTCCGTGTCCCGGGGAATCGTTAATAATAGGGGCGCTAAAATCAGCCTAAAAAGTTCTAGCACATCACTATATACTGTACAGTCCTCAAAAATAATTTATCGTACTGTTTCTAAAAAAAGGTACTAGGGTTCTTTTGCTCTGTTTCCATATTCCGGAGCTGCACGCGAGCACTTTTGTCTAACAGTCTAAAAACACGAGAACTGAACTGGAATTCACAATCACAGAGATGAGGTGGTGGAGTCGAGAACTTCTCGCCCATTGCACACCGTGGGGACATAGGTGCTGGCAGAAGCTGGAAAACAAAACAGGTCGGAAAATTCGGTGTTAGTCGAGTGAGCCATGTAGGTGATGGAACAGATGATCCCAGACCCTTGTTAAAATTAAGTTCAAAAACCCATTTTTAATTTAACTTTGGAAAAAGATAAGTGATTTAATGCTGTAGTAGGCCAACCTTCTAAATGTGTTGTGCTCAAAATTCGTTTGTACCTGGCGCATACCTCTGCTAATGTCATCCCTCTTGGAGAGTTCATAAGCATCATCATTGTTGAAAGGAGTCGCTTATGGATTTAAAATTAGCTCTGGTAAGCTATACATTGGTTAAGATAGAATGTGCAAAACTGAGAGTTCACTGCAAATTTCTTAAAGATTGTTAACTTAATTATGGCTTTTTTTTTTTTTTAGATTTTATTTATTTGGTAGAGAGAGAGATCACAAGTAAGCAAAGAAGCAGGCAGAGGGAGAAGCAGGCTCCCTGCTGAGCAGAGAGCCCGATGTGGGACTCGATCCCAGGACCCCGAGATCATGACCTGAGCTAAAGGCAGAGGCTTAACCCGCCGAGCTACCCAGGTGCCCCAATTAGTTACAGTTTTAGGACCTCAATTATATTTGCTCTCTCTGGGTAGTCTCACAAGTCTTCTGTGAACTCCACTGCCTTACAGAATGGTTTGATGCATTTTCATTGCTCAAGTGGATAACCTCTGTGAACACTCCAGCAAGGGCTGGGGTGCTGAGAACTCAGATTCTTAACAATTTTCAGAAGGGGTGACGTTCCAAAGGCATGAGGCTCTTGTTAATGACAATAGTGACGACAGTGTCAGGGTATGAGTATGATACGGGTGTGTATATTCATTCGGTATATGGCATTTAGTTTTCCTCAATGCAAGGCATATCTTATGTTACTTTAAAGGTTTTGTTTTTATGAGAAATCTACATACAGCTTTGTCTTTTTACTGAATTAGAATAACAACAACAACAAAGGCAAGGAGCCCCATTCTTCCTGGGCTGTGCAACTATGTAGCCAAGAGAATCAGAGATGACCTTACATTTCCTTTCAGAGCTGTTCATGTTGCATCCCTTGGCCCGTCGATGATGATATGCTTTGCCGAGAAGGAACTGATCCTCTTGGCTACCTGACCAAAGCCCAGGTCAAACTGATGTCAGCTATCCCATTCTTTAAGTACATCGCTTGGTTAATAATCATATAAGCTCATTTCCTGCTGAAGTATTCATGCCTGATAGTGGAAATATTCTTGCCCCATAAAATGACATTTTTCCATATGATTTTCTTTAAACACAAAGGAGAAACTAATTATAAATGTTGAGATCATATGCTCAATCACCAATCTGGGGCACTGACGTCTTTCAGCAGGCTCCCCACCAGGGAGCCTACAACTCCTCAATTTTGCATTGATTACTCTGCTAGGTGTGTAAGAAAAGCCATAAAGACAAGTCTCTGGGATTGTCTGAGGTTAAGCAGAGTCCAGTGACACGGTAACTCTTGGAGATATTGTTCCTTCGATCATTTGTAGGATCAGGTTCAATTTTCTTTACAATATGATCCCACTAAAAATGTACAACTTTGGGAGAAAACATGTCACAAGCTCCCTTTCTGTAGTGAAGAACACAGTGGGTGCTAGACAAATACTAGAGGGAAAAGGATGATGATGATAATTTCAAATGTGAGGGTTTTCCTTTACTCCTTGTAAAATTTCTTCCCACTTATGTAACCCTCGCTTCATGAAAGCTAGGGAAGGCAAGAGAAAGAACAAGGGGAGGTGATGTCCAACCATCATTGGGTGGAAACGTGGGAGGCCTGCCAGACTCCTCCGTAGGTGGCTCTGCCTGCATTTTCACAGTCAGGTGACCAAAGGGTAACTCTTGAGCCCCGAACTTGTCCCCATTTTAGTCTTCCTTTCTTCAGTGAATGGTCTCACTCTCCAGCCAGTGACCTGAGCCAGAAGTCTAACAGTTATACTTCCTTCCTTTCTGGTCCTTCCTCCCACATCAAACCAGTCATGTGCCCCAGTCAACTCACTCCCCACATCCGTCCACCTTTCTGTGCCTCCACTACCTTGGGCTAAGCCACCATCATGTGGCTCCTGGGACAGTTGTGCCGCTGGCGTCTCTGTTTTCACACTTGCTGTTCTGCCACACATTCCCCATACGGCAGTGAGAGTTTATTTTGAAATGTCAGTCATTGCCCTGGGCTCCTCTGATGATCCCCTTTGTGCTCTCCTTCCTCCATATGACACATCCCTGGGTGTGTCAGATCGTGCCTCTATCTCTCTGTATTTGTTTCATTCTGTGATTTCTTCCCTCGCTTTTTTTGTGTTTGTCCTCTAGCATGGAAAATCCCAGCAATGGCAGGCCTTGGCAGTAGCCACCGCCTCTGCCAGGAATGTTTTTCCCTCTCCCCATCATGTGTTTGGCTTCTTCTTGTCATCTGCATCTGAAATAATGCCTCCTGAAAAAGGCTATCATCAGGCCACGTAATTTAAAGAGCTGACCAGTTATTCTCTGCCACATTACCTAATTTCAAAGCAGATTTTTTTCCTGGCCTATTTTTGTTGTTGTTATTGTTGTTGTTGTTAGTGTCTTAAGTCTATGAATACTCTTGACTAGAAAATATGCTAGGCTCTGTCTTTTTCATTATTTCATCCCAATTGCTGGTCATGGAATAGATCTTCTCTAAATATTCTCTGAATGACCATATAAATGGCTGCATTTCAAATAACAGAAGTTTCGAGAAGGAAATAATTTTTCTACCTAAAGAAATGACCAGGAGATAGGAGGCACATGTGCAGCCTTCTTTTGGGACAGGTAGGCCATTTTGCTGCTCCAACCACACTGTGACATTGACCACCCCCTACCCCTGCAGGGAGAGCTGGCTCAGGCTGTGTACATCCTGTGTACATCCATGTGGCAAGCATGATGCCTTGGACATTCTGACTAAACTCTTCATCTTTTCCAGGATCAAGTTTTATCATTTCTGTGCCCATTTTTTATTTTCTGAGCTTGACGAGGAATCCTAGGTCATGGGGGGCGGGGTACGTGTAGGAGAACCAGGGACTGATACGCTCATGCCTGTCTGTGTTCATCTTGGATCAGTCTAATAACCTTCCTGTCGGCACTTTGGAAACCTACTGTGATATTCCCACACTATTCTGGAGCTCAGTGTCATGCTGTTCTTAAGTTCGAGCTTACGATTTTTCTTGCTCACTGTATTCTAAATGTCTAAAAAATTCAGTGTATCTTGACTAGGTGGGTAGGAAGGACAGGGGCTACAGAGGTGGTTATGTGGAAAATCCCAAGTTATAGTTTCACATATTCCCCTGCACCTCCCCCCTGCCCCCACATTGATACCATTATGGGAATCTGCAGAAGAACTTCAACTCACCTGCCTGCATCACAGGGACATTGAAGGGAATGCCCTATGTTAGAGCGTCCAAATTCTTTGCAAAGAAGATAAAACTCACAGCAATGGCAGGCCTTGATAATACACATCGCACGAACTCAAGGTTGTCTTACCGGGAATAACGACAGTGAAACCCACCCCCACCCAGACTCTTTCTGTAGTCACTTCTTCCCTAACCACTTTTCAGTGTATTGAAGGGAATGGTAACTCGTGTTTTTCTGCTTCTCTTTTAGTGTTTCATCTGCAGATTCTGCCAGCGCCTTTTATTTTATTATGTAAAAAATATCCTCATTTTTGTCCATGCTGCTGAATATAGTAGAGGAAATTACTGTTTTATGAGTTTACTATCTCAATTACTTTGCCTTTCATAAATATTTTACATACGCCTCTCGTCTTAGCCCATCTGTTATTCCCCAAGGTAGTGAAATCTGGGCGAGAGCAAAGTACTATCATTTCCATGTGTGTGTTTGTGATGAGCTTTTGCTATTATTCTAATGAAATTCTCATGAGGTTTTTAATGGTGTAAGTTTAGCCCATTTTCCTAAGTGCGGTTAAGCAAATTTCTATAATCCTACTTTCTGTCAGAAACAAGATGTATGGTGGCTTATTTTGGGCTTTGTCAGGGGTGGGGGGGAGAGGGGGGGGTGAGCAGCAGTTGTTAGTCATTCCAGGCTAAAGTGGTGTGATGCAAAATGAAAACAGAAGATTGTGGAAAAGGACCCAGTAAGTTCCACCATTGATCACAAAAGGGCGATTCACACCCATCAGAAGGCAGATTTCACTTCAGACACTTTGGGGAGGCATTGGAAATCAATGCAGCCAAGTGGCTGCTTTGTCTCGCACCGTGAAACCCATTTCTCCTCCACCTGTCATGCACAGGCTGGCCAGGCTGTGGAGAAAAGGACCCCGTTTTTTTCAGGGACCTGAGCCCTCAGTCAATGCTAAACATATTTATTTAATAGATTCTTACGGATGCCAAGTCTGTTAGTCATTTGAGTGGCTGAGACTTGGTTCCTGAGTGTGTTCCTCTAACTGTGTAATACAGCAGACTCGGGAAAAAAGGAAAACAAACATTTAAACAGAACAGACATTCTACTTTGTTCCCATCTGTTCTATTTCCTTGCTCCTGGTAACCCCAAATAATTTTTCCCGGCATGTCTGCTTGTTGAGATATTTTAATGCTATGGTCATGGAATTCAGTTTCCAACAGCCGTTTGTTGCTTTGTCCTCCTGCTTTGTTATCGAACCTGTTTTCTTACTCATCACCTTAATTTTATTTGGGCTGGGGCCCTGAGGTCCCATTCCAGGTGTTCTTCTGCTGATTAATACAGGTTATCTGCGCCAATGAGGACACTACTGGCCACTGTTTTGGTAGCCTTGCTATGTCAGATTTCACAGTGGAAGTTATTAAGAAATGAGGCTAAGATTCTCTAGGTGTTGGTCTTAAATTGTTAAAGGTAGATTTTAGAGGAAATCATATTCATGATGATGTGGGGTAAAAATCTACAGATCCAAGATCTAATTTCCAAATGTGGAGTTGGAGCTTATGAATGCAAAGCCTTCCTCATTCAGTGACTTATTTCTTGTGAGACAAGATTCATGGAAAGAAAATATGGCAGACACTTTTTTATAACCCAAAATACAGCGTAATTACCTTATCAACAGAAATTCCACTCGGTCTCTGACTAAACACCCCAGTCCACTGTGGCCAAGATATACTGTCATGCTTTCTTTCCTTTTTTAAAAAAATATATTTATTAATTTTTTAAGTAGATTCAACACCCAGCCTGGGGCTCGAACTCGTGACCCCAAAATTAAGAATCACATGCTCTACCGACTGAGCCAGCCAGGCACCCCTGTCAGGCTTTCTTTCAGTCACATTCTGTTACTCTCTTCCTCCCTGACGGCGTATGAAAGTGGAAGTGCAATGAATAACTTGAAAATGGAAGGACTTAATTTTTTGGTGCTATTCTAGTTTGCATTCTTTTGGCTTCCCCTTAGTTGCCCAACATCTCTGGGTTTTTGTTTGTTTGTTTGTTTTTGTTTTTCCCAACATCTCTGGGTTTTCCTCTTTCTTACCCAAATGTGTTTTCAGGCAAGGAACGGAAGCCCCTTCACCCTGAGGCTCAAACAGCTGCTAAGAGATGTATGTGCTACTTTGTCTAGGGATCAATCAGGCCACCAGTGTCCAGCACTAATAAAATAATGTCAGGCCCTGGATGGCTCAGTTGGTTGGACCACTGCCTTCGGCTCAGGTCATGATCCCAGCATCCTGGGATGGAGTCCCACATCGGGCTCCTTGCTCGCCAGGGAGCCTGCTTCTCTCTCTGCCTCTGCCTGCCACTCTGCCTGTTTGTGCTCTCTCTCTCTTCCTCTCTGACAAATAAATAAATAAAATCTTTAAAAAAAAAAAAAGTAAAATAATGTCAGGCATTCGTCCTCCCTTCTAGGGCAGCTCATCTTGTCAGCTTCACCTTCAAACTACACACAGCATCTGGACACTTGACTAGCTTCCATCACTGCCGCCCTGACGGGAACCACAGACATCTGGACTCAGCCATAGCTTCCTCAGTTACGTCTCTGCCTGCTCCCCGTCCTCTGTCCTGCCCACAAGCCAAAGTGCGGAGGGCAATGCTTTTACAGCTGGGTCATTCCGTACCCTTGAAGCATGTTTCCCAGTTCTTTCAGAAAACAAGTGATTTCTAAGGTCCTCCTGCTCTGGCCCCTCTCTGTCCTCCTCTCCTCTTATTTTCATCCTTGGTCATTTCCCTCTCGGACTTTCTGTTGTTCTTCCAGCTGTGGACTTTTGCATTTCCCCATATACGGACAGGGCTCCCCTGTCCCCTTCCCATCATGCGTCTGGTCAAATGGTGCCTTATCGGAGAGGCTTTCTTTGGCCACTGTATAAAAAAGAGGAACCGTGTGTCCCCAGGTGGCTGTATTTGTCCTTGCTTCATGTTATTTTCTCCCTGTCACTTATCAAAACCTGACTTATTATGTATTCTCGGTTTGGCTATTTTTTTCTTTACATCCCCAGTGCCTAGAGCTGAGCCTCAACCCAAAAGCTTCTTGAATGAAGGAGTAAATTATCCTTCAAATTGATCACAGTTACCTACTAAGAGTCCCTCTCCCAAAGCCTCTGACATTATTCTAGGTAGGGAAGATGTTAAAAAATTTTTTTCTATATATAGGCATTTTCCCATTCTGAGGATATAGATATTTCCATTTATGAATGTTCTTCTGTGAATTTCACTTACTGGAAGGAAAAATAGTACAGAATAAATTGATGTGAGACTCTTTGCTTGCTTCAAGGAGCTGACCGTCTGAAGTCAGTGTATGGGCAGTATTTGACTATATGCATATTTCCTTTTTAATTTAACATAGCTACATAGTTGTGAGCATTGTACCATGTCCCCAAAGGTGTTAATAGATTTGGGGTTACATGGAAATGCATGTGACTTTTGGCATCTCTGGTTAAGGGGCTTTCTTTGGGGTACTGAGTTTCTGTTATATTCAATGACACAGGACAGAAGGGAACTGTACAGTGTCATTTAATGCAAGAAAGTGAGGCTTAAAAAAAAACAAAAACAAATGATGCGGGGCACCTAGGTGGCTCTGTTGTTGAACTGACTGCCTTTGGGTCAGGTCATGATCCCAGGGCCCTGTGATCGAGCTCCGCATCGGGTTCCTTGCTCAGTGGGGAGCCTGCTTCTCCTTCTCCCATTGCCATCCGCTCCCCTGTTTGTACCCTCTCTCTTTCTCTCTCTGTCAAATAAATAAATAAAATCTTTAAAAAAATAAAAACCCATGGGGCGCCTGGGTGGCTCAGTGGGTTAAGCCGCTGCCTTCGGCTCAGGTCATGATCTCAGGGTCCTGGGATCGAGTCCCACATCGGGCTCTCTGCTCAGCAGGGAGCCTGCTCCCCCCACCTCTCTCTGCCTGCCTCTCTGTCTACTTGTGATCTCTCTCTGTCAAATAAACAAATAAAATCTTTAAAAAAAAAAAAAAAAAAAAAAAAAAAAAAAAAAAAAAAAAAAAATAAAAACCCCAAAATAAATGATGCTTACTTTTAAACTATATTTAAATGAGAGAAATTTTATCATGGACATAAACATTTAGCCAGTCACCATTAATGACATTGTTTTGTCTTCACCAAAGCACGTTTTCTGGGCAGCTTTATGGCTAACCCCTTGGGAATAGCACACGTTCCCTGTGCACAGCCCGGGTGCGGGGTCGCCGGGGTCTCTGATGGACATGATTTATGCCATTGAACTCCCTGGAATGGGCTTTTGAGAGGAATACATGTTCGCACCTTTGCCAGTAGAACAAGATGCTGTCATGTGTGGCACTGAAGAGAAGGCTTCTAATTTAAAAAAGAAATCACTGAACTTGCAGATGCTAAAGTTCTCGCTGTCAGAATCATCTCTGAGATGCATTTGGTAACTGAGCTGAGGCAGAAAATCCAGAGAGACAGAATAGCCACATAACTGCTTTCGAGAATTTTATCTGTGACTTCACTTATCAAATTCCTTAAAGTGTCTAACAGAGAGGGCTCTGGTTTTCCCATCCCGAAATGTGGTTAGCATTCTCTTCCAGCCCGAGTCCCTTTGGTCACTGTCATTAAAGAAGGTAGTCTATATTTGCTTAGGGGAAAACCTAGTGAAATAGTAGAGGTAAAGAGAAAATGACTTAGGGGTTGCAAAAAGGCAATTGTGAGACAAACACAATGGAAATGTTAGGTAGAAGAAAGGGGGAGTGTGAACATCTGTTCCCTGATACAGGCAGGGTTACTTGTGAGAGTCAGGGCCCCCCTCTACTCCCGCCCTCAGGAGGATGGAATGAGGTTCTCAGGCATCTTGTGACTTTCCCCTCCAAAGGAAAACTGGATTGACCTCTCTCTGATGTGGATGCACTAGGTCTATTCTGCTTTGAAGCAGCAGATGGCTGAGCTTGCTGAAAACTCCTGGCTCTTCCTGGATTGGCCAGCAGGATTTATGTTTATAATATACTTATGCCTGTGGCAGAAAAGACCATCAATTCCATCTGTGTCGTCAAATAACTTGCTAATTTTCCTGGCCGGTCTAGTACATAGTGTCATTATGGGACTCCCTCGACTGTCAAGTGCAGGCATATTATGCTCATTTTCTGGACTTGTGCTGTTGAGAAGGAACTTGGACATGATGTGCCTTTTTTTTTTTCTTGTATAAAGTCATATTCAGACTTGCGTAATGGCTTACCCCTTTTAACTGGGGTATCTTCAAAGGCCGGGCCATTGACAAATGCTAAGTCTGATCCTCATGGGCTTGCTTTCAGTTGCTGTAGTTCTGTGGGAAATTAGAGTGTGAGTCTGGAAGACTGTTCACTTGATCTTTTTATACCACTGCTCCTTCTAATGTGAAAATCCTTTGTAATAAAGAGTGATTCTGTTAATGAAGCCATTTGCACTTCACCACCTAGACAAGCGACTTTCTGAATAAGGTTTTGGCAGAAGAAATCAATCTCCATATGCCTACGGCTCCTCCGGGACCCAAATCTGAACATGATTAGTTAGTAGAACCCTCTTGACTGTTCTTAATGATAATGGCATGCATATCTCTGAATGATCACCAGAGCAGGAGAAACACACATCCCCATGGGACCAAATCTGGATACAGAATGGCTCGGAAGACAATTGGACACACTCCTGTTTCTCACCTCTCCCTCCCCAGCCTGCGCTGATTAGAACTCGTATTAGTGTCCACAATATTCCGACCTGCACGGAGGCCCTAGGGTTTTCTGCTGCATAACCTCATGCGTACACCCAGCTTGTGTCCTTCGTGATTAGGCAGCTCTCCTTACACTTGCAGCTTATGTTCTTGATTGCCTGTCTTTGGGAACCAGCTCTGGGAAGCCCTTGTGCTTCTGAAGCTGAACAAAGATGGTCTCTTCCTTCTCATTCAGATACGAAGAATGTTTGCTTGTGTGTGGGGGTATATGAGCAGCATTACAAGTATGAGTTGAAGATTTTAGGGTCTTTGAGTTAACTGTTATTTGAGGGAGTATTCCCAGTTTCACTAAATGTCTTCTGTGTGGACAGGTACTTCTGTGCTAGAAATGCGTTCTCTGGAGGGTTCCAGAGAGAGCTGGGGAAATCGTAGCTGCACGGGGCTGTGGCACGAGACAGAGGACGGGAGTTCAGAACACCTGGCCCCTCTGAACCCACTGCCTGCTCCCTCCATGAGGGTCCTCTCCGAGGCTCTCCCTGGCCCACACTGATAATAGTGGGTGAAGCAGTCAGCATGGTTAAGGCCGAGGCTCTCAAAATATGTCCCTTGGGCCACTTCCATTGAACCAGCTGGAGTATCTGTTACAAACCAGATTGCTTTTGACCCAGACCATATGACTCAGCATATCTCTAGGTGGGGCCTGGGAACTTCATTTCAAAGAGGGTTTTTTGTTTTGTTTTGGTTTGGTTTGGTTTTTGTCCTTTTGGTTCACAGATATTGGGAGCCATTGGCCTAGTGGTGTACTTACTAGAGAAAAATGAACGTTACCTTCATTTTTGTTATTTTGACTCCCACTGCGTATATGGTTAATCAGATACAACTAAAATTGTTCTTTTTGGCACTTAGCAGGATGTAAACATTTCACAGACCATGAGTTTTCCAAGATGTCCCTAAACATGTCCTTTTGTCCATGCCTGCCTCTAAGTTTGGTCATGCTTTTCCATCTTTTTGGAGCAACTGCTCAGCTTTAAAATCCAATACTAGTACTTTGTCCGCTCTCAGCCACCTTAGCTGCTGTCAGGTGGCTCACCCAGGCTCCTACGTGAGGTGGCATTTCCTACTCTTGCCCGAGAATTAAGTGGGAATGAATTTGGCTGCACCTTCTGGCCTGGGTAACTTCTTGGCGTTAACAGGATTGCTTGTGTCTCATCTTTGTGATTTCTGATAAAACTGCAGTACTGGGGGAAGGCTTGGGCGAATGTGTCATAATAAAAATGGCCATGAATTATTTCAGAGGTGGGGGCGTCTATGTCCCTTCCCTCAAATTTGGACAGGCTTTGTCATCCTCTCTAGGATTGCACGTGGCAAGTCGTCCTGCCAAGCTGTGAAGTCTGAGATCATAGTGACTGTGGGCCTCCAGCTCAGCTCAGTCTCTGCTGAAACCACAGAAGGACCTGGTCCAGGCCTCACAAGAGCAGATGAACTGCTCAGCCAAGCCCTGTCTGCATTCTGGGCCCACCAAATCCTAAGATGATAAAATCATTATATTGTTTTATTTTCATTTGTATTTTTTTAAAGGTTATTGTTTTGAAGTCACAAAGCTTGGGGGAAGTATGCTATGTGGGAATAGTTACCTACATGTATGTATGGGTTGTGGGGTAACCTTGATGCTGCACTAAGATATTCTCATCAACACATAGAGTTGTTGGTTTTCCATCTGGAGGGATTAAATTAGAAAACCAGCAGCAATATTGGTAATAATAACTCAATACAGTAAAATGCCTGCATAATACTTAGCAGAACATAAATTACATGCCAACTAAGTAAAACATATGCTTTACCTAATGAACTCGGAGCAATTTAAGGATATTTCTTGATTTCCAAAACCGTGTACTTCCTGGCATTTAGGAAGGAAATGAATATAAATTGAGCTGATTATTTAATGCAGGAAACAGGCACTGAGAATTAAACCGGTTGCTTTAACTATCGTCATAGTGGGTCAGTAACATGTCCATCCATAAACTAGGTCCCAGAGGCAAGTGTCTTTCAAACTTCTTTGGCTGCAATTCATAGTAATAAACATTTTATCTGGACCTTGTATACATATATCACCTCTGGAGCAAACTTCATGAAATACTACTTATCCTTATTACATATAATGAACTCTGATATATTTAATTTTTTTCTTCTGAAAACTGCTGGCCAAACGTGCTGCATAAATTTCACAACCCATTAATGGGTCCTATACTACAGTAAGGACAACACTTGTCTAGACACTGAGTTTCATGGGACCAGGGCATCTGTCCTTTTTACCACTATGTACACAGGTGCTTAGATATTTCTGTTGTGTAGAAGGTACTCAAGCATTTAATGAATGAGTGAATTCCATGAGTGACTGTATTTCCAATTTCTTAAAATGGTTAAGATATTAATCACAAGTCAGGAAACCCAGTTTCGATTCTTGAATCATTGTATATCTTTGAGAAGTACCTCCTATATTTTCTCATCTGTGAATCAGAAATTGTAATGTCTAGTACTCATGGGATAGAATGAGCCCACAAGTAAAACTATTTTGATTGAAAGATAAAGAATTACAAATAATGGATTAATGTATTTGTTACATATATACTTTGAAATGCCCAGAGGTATCACATGAAAAATTCTTCACCCTAATATTTTAATACCACTTCATTAATATAAATTAGAGAAAGGCTATTCTTAAAAATGAGGTCTTTTCTGAAGAAAAAAATTTACTTAAAATTTCATTGGGTGAAAAAATTGTTCTAAAATGTTGGGCTGGGTAGATGCTGACTTTGAAGAATTAACTGGGCCGCTGAGAGATTAGCATTCTGAGAGAAAGACTAAGCAGATCCATTGTGGTCAACAGACGTTACTTTTGTGTAAATGGATATTTTTGAAATTATGAAGAGAGACTTGGTTGGGTCAAGTGCCCTTGTTATTCCTGGAGGAATTTGTTAATTCCTATATATATATATCAGGAAATGCTGCCATTTCAAAATTACTGAGGTCTGCATGTATCCATGTCTGTGGAAGATTTAAGGAGTTTGTTAAATTGTTTGAATAACAACTAGGAACTCTGAGCTCAGAGAACAAGATGACTTTTTCTCAGAAGTATATCTTGCTGCCCAGCCTAGGGGAACTTTTCTATTGTTCTCCCGGTAAAGCCTACCATGGACCTAAGTTCCCGGGAGATCTCCCAGCTTGCAGTTTGAGTCAAGTGGCACCATCCGGTGGTTTGACACACTGCCTTTGAAATCAGAGAAACTGACTCTCAATTCCGGTTCTGCCACTTTCAATATGCGGGATGCCGGTTTCTTGATATTTGGCATTGTGCGCATTAAATAAGATACGGCACAGGTGCACACGTGTGTATAACCTTGAGCACCATACCCAGCAGATAGAAAATACTCAATGAATGACAGTCCCTGTTCCCCTCTCTTATCATTGTTGTTCTTTGTTATTGCCAGTTCTTTCTTGTCTGGACTTGCTAGCTGTTAAGAGTCGGGCTCTAGAAAAGAGATTTGTTTGCTCAAGAAGTAAGCAGGTTTCTCTAAGGTCCAGGGAAAATCGTTTTACAAGTTGTACCATGTCCTGGGACTCAACCATGGGGACGCCTGGCAATGGCATCTGGAAAGACAGTCACATCCCTGTCTCTACCCGGGAGTGGTAGATACAAACGGTGCATCCTGGAAAGCCGCCTTTCAGCCAGCAGCCTTGCCTGTGTTTGCTGGGGGAAGGGCAGCCCTGTTACAGTTCATACTTTGTTGCCGAATCTGGGGCACTAATGTGATTGCTCACTCTGTGGTGCTGAGCTATTTTGAAGCATCCTTTCCGATCGACTCGAGGCAAAAACGGTGAAGTAGTCATTTGTCTCTGTCACTCCAGTCTTCCTTCCCCCTCCTGTGGTTTCGCCCCTCCTCCTCCCTCCCCTTCTGTCAGTGAATTTCTCAGGCTTTGTACCACTGAGAAGATGAAAATGGCTTAAAAGCCTGTCCCCTTTAGGTTCCTTGAGGCCAAGAATTACGTGAGTGATTCACAAAGGGGAGTGTTCAGATATTTGCAGGTCAGCAGGGGAAACCACCGTGAATTGGGGGGGTTCCTCTGCTGTCCTGCACTTGACACTGCTTCTTAGCCGGCCCGCAACCGAAAAGCATCGTGTCACTGAAGCAGGAGGCAGATGTACTCCAGCATTTTTCAGGGTGTGTTCCGTGGGAACACATTAGCTGGTTTAAATGTGGTCGACTACATCTAAGAAACAGTAAATCACAGCTAAACAGGCTGCGTGGCTGTACGGTTTCTTAAGACAAACACTTCATGTTCAAGGAGGTGCTTTGAACTTCCAAAGCGGTATTCAGGATGTACCATTTTCCGTCTTACTCAGTCATCTTCCCTTTTTAATTTTTCGTGAAGCACCTTCATCATCTCAGTGACACAGAACATCCTTTACAGAGCACCAGTCTAATCCAACCCTCCAGACCCGTGAGTAAAGTAGGACTGCAAATGGTAAAGTGAGGTGCTCCAGGTTACCCCCCGATCTGGTCACAGAGTCAGGACTAAGGAGTAAGTTCTCAGACTCCATAGCATGGCCAGACACCCTAACTGCCCCTGTGAATTTAATGTTTGTCTTCCCTGCTGGACCGCGTGCCCTACCAAAATAGGCGCTTTGACTTGTCCACTCCCCTCCGTATCCCTAGCACCTAGCACGGCCCCTGACTTGTGGGGTTGAGCCAGGACTTCTGAAAATGGAATTGTGATTGTTCATGGCGATGGCCCTTTGTTGTCCCCGCCTTACTATGTCCTTGGCTTCCCCTCTGAGCCTGTTGTCTGTTCCAGGGCTAGTCACGGACAGGTCAGTGCCGAGTTCCGTACTTACACTGAGAATACGTGGTCCCAGTTCCGCTGACGCTAAACCTGTTGAGGTGCAGTCTGTGTGTGACCACATTCTTCTGCGGCTGGAACAGGATGATGTGCACCTTGGGTGCGAACAGGCAGCCCAGGACCACAAAGCCACTGAGGCTGACAGAGATGCACATGGTTGTTGTCTGCACCTATAAGAAAGGGTTGTCTTGTTAAATGTCTGGCGGCAAATTCAATCATGTGGCTACTAAAAAGAACACTGAGAAAAGACCAAACTAAAAAAGGAAACAAAAACAAAAACAAAAATCATCCACAGTTCTGTTGTTAGTATTACCAAACCAATATAATAATTAAATAGGATCTTCTGGGCTTGGGATGTTCATGGAAACGTCACTGAAGATTTGTAAGCAAACACATTTGTGTCGGGTGCTCCTGAATGCTTGCCAAGACTTTAACTGGATTTTCTTGTTTTGTTTGTTTTCTTCTTTATATTTGTAGAAAGACATTTATGCAGAACCCCCTAAGTCAGAATCCTGAATAGTAAAATATCAATATTCAGTGATGAACTGACCAGGTTGCTGATGGTTTCAGTCAATCAATCAAGTTGGCTTGTTTAAGATTTACTATAATCATGAACAAATTGAGGTCTTTTATACTTTCCTTCATCTCTCTTTTTTTCTGGGAATTCTGCCTATCAGCCATTGGTTTCCCTACTCAAAATCGGGGAACATCGTCAACTTTCTTCTGGGGTCTCCATCTTTAGTTATTTCATTGGCACCTCTCTGAAATTTTGATACATCTGGTACTCCCTGTTCAATCATTTTGTTCTCTAGGCTTCCATACACCTGTTTTTGACAGAGGAAATTCTGTTGCTTCCTCTTTGCCTCCCCTGAAAGTACACCTCAGAACTAGGTTTTATCATCTTTTTTTCATTCGTTGACTTTCACTCTTCATCTTCACTGATCTCATCAACTGTCCTAACCTTAGCTCCCATACATTTTCTGGAAAATCCTAAATTAGCTTCTATATATTTTATTGCTTTCAGTACTGAAAAACAGAAATTAATTATTTCTTGTTTCAGTTTCTACTCAGAGTAGCTATGGTAAATCCTAAAGTAATTTTAGATTTCTTTGTCCTCTTTCTCCAGGCAATGCTATTACTAGATAGCATAATCTCTCATGCCCTAAAGTGTCCTACCTTCTTCCCTGATCAAAGAAAGCTGAAGACTGAACAATTAACTGGAGAAGCCACATAACGTTAGAAGGCTGCATTCTGTTTGTGACTAAAAAAAATTCATGTTATACTTGTAGCGTAATTCTTCAGACTCTGGGTTTACTTTATATGCTAAAAGCACAATCTGTCCTCTCTATTTTAAACCTCTTGTCCCTTTTAACTGTCCTACTTGGCCCCCACATTGCAGGCTCCTTTCCCTTTTGCTAACAGCTCAGAAAAGAGTCAACTATCTCATTCCACGATGTAAGAAACTTGATAAATCATAACGGTGTTATTTATAGCAAGTCCAATTTCCAGCATAATTTGTTTTTATTTTTACATAGATAAACAATATCAGGACTGTATTCTTCCTTTAGAGCTCTACCCTTCCCTCCTCAGCCTTGACTATGGAGCTGACAGGAGAGATATCAGATATTATAATGAGGGCAAGGCACGTTCCGATGTGCCAGTTTTCAAGGAAACCTTTTCTAAAAACGTGCCTTTAATGTTGAAACTTCCCGCACTTGAAGACATTACAAGGAGAGGAGAGGCTTTTATGAGGAAAATGTATTGGAAAAGTTGTGCTGTGAGTTGTAGACCCTTCCTCCCTGAAGGAAGAAGGTTGAGCTTATCTCCTCGCTATGAAGACCTAGAGAGGAGAGCTTCCTTATGGCCTTTCACAGAAGGTTTAAGGTTTTCCTTGCGGGAGGAGGATGCCCTGGCTTGGAGCCTGATTCCTGTCTTGGAAATCTAGAAGGTGAGAAAAGGCTAATTACTTTCTTGGCACAGCTTGCTACTGTACAGAGACTGTCCTTTACTGTAAGAATTTATCAGAACAAAAGATATGTGAGTCCCATGCATGGGCAAGATGGGCCACACTAAAAAGAGCCATCATGGGTAGTCTTGGGCTCGTGTGGAGGAGTTTGGAGTCCTTCCTAGAAAGAGGCCAATGGCGGGGTATAGCTGGGTGCCCTGGGACTGAGCACAGAGCCCCAAGGGACAACTTAAGGTAGGATTTGCCAGCCAGCTCACTCAAGGACTAGCAGGAGAAAAGAAAGCAGCTGGAAATTTCTGAATATTGCATGAAAAACAACCCTTAATCACCATCAGGTATCCTAAGAACGTGTGTTTAGAAAACACTGCAGAGATCACAAAACCATCCAGTTACTTAAGAATTTTCTAGCGTTTTCCTTATTTTTAACCAGGGCTGAGAGGGAAACAACAACTGGTGGACTGGGGAGTGTGAATAAAGGGAAAAGAAAAGTCAGGGAGTGCAGGCTCTCTGCCAGAGGCAGGCCAGACTTTGGGAGAAAATGAGGATTGATGTTAAGTCAAGGTATGGTTTTGATAATTACACAGGACCAGGCATTTTAATTTCCTAATAGAGACTATTTTCCACTGAAAATGACTGTAGAACCATCTCACCTAAGAGCACATACTCATGGGCTTGCCAGGGTTGTAAGCATTTTCATTCATTGCTCTCTCCCCAGCACCAGAAAGGGGCCTCACCTGTGGTGAATGCGCAGGATTTAAATGTGCCCACTGGGATTTTCTTCCAGGGGTGGGGACTTATTACTCTCACCGAATACTAAAGAGGCAAGGGGCAGCAGAACTAAAGATACATGTTGATCATAGTTTATACAGCATATTACTTAATTTTTTTTTACAGAGTCCAAGTAGTAGCCTCATAAATTCATGTGTCCAGTTCCTTTAATAAGTCACACCACTGCAAATTTGTCTTGATCTATAATTCTTCATGGTGCTTTGCTCTCACCTTCCTCAAACTCCCAGCACCACTGGACATGGTTAATTACTTCCTTCTTTTTGGCTTCCTAGACAGACTTCCCTCACTGCAAGTTCCTCGTCTTCGTTTTCTTGTTGGCTTTTTCACTTCTCCGTGAACTTCGAGTGCTGGAATGTCCCAGACCTCAGTTTGGATTGTCTTTTCTTCACCATCTCTTTGAGTTTACTTAAGTACCTCCTCTGTTCATGTAGTTCAAATATTTATTACTAGTTCCAACCTGTCTTCTCGGTCTCCGGACATAGATTCATTTGCTATCTTGGCATATTGTCTTGGACATGTAGCAGGCATATTGGGATTAATAGGTGACCAAAACTGACCCCTTCCTCCAAGTGTCTCCCCTTGAGTAAGTGACATCAAATCCCCGCCAAGTGTGTAAGCCCAAAACCTGGGAGTCATGCTTGATTTGGCCTTTTCTCTTACACCCACTCATCCAGTCCAGGACGTTCCGTTCATTCCTTTGGAAGACAATTCTCCATCATCACTGTCTGTGCAGTGGTCACATGACCCACTTTGCACAGCCCATGGGGAGTGGAGCTCAAGGAACCAGAGCCAAAGCTGACCCTCTGGCTACCACTATTGCTTTCAGTCATAAAGTCTTAAAGTCAGCGTCAACAAAACTGTGGCAAGCTAACGCGTTACCTTATAAGTAGAGTTAAATCTCAGATGATACAGTCTTTGACAGTTTTGGCAATGAGGTCAGAATGGCTTTTTCAAAGAGGAAGTCTGAGGGCCTTAGGGGCTGAATTAACAAAATTTGAGAGAAGTACAAGAGAATCAGTAGCAGAAGTGTTGACCAAATTCTATGGCCAACGAGGCAGTAATAGTGCTCCCCTTATTCCCTATTAATGAATGAGGTGGATGTGGGCAAGGGCCGAGGGCTGAGTGACTGGAAGTGTTCAGATAGAGCGGCTGGATCAGTGCTGTAATTGTTGCTAACTCTCCCCTAGGGTATGGGGTGGATTTCCTCCCTAATCTTTTTTTTTTTTTAAGATTTTATTTATTTATTTGACAGAGATCACAAGTAGGCAGAGAGGCAGGCAGAGAGAGGAAGGGAAGCAGGCTCCCTGCCCAACAGAGAGCCTGACGCGGGGCTTGATCCCAGGACCCTGGGATCATGACCTGATCAGAGGGCAGAGGCTTTAACCCACTGAGCCACCCAGGTGCCCCGGTCTCTCAGTTTTTTGTAGCAGAACCTGGTAGCAAAAAAGGAGCTTTGCCTGTCTGCAGGATTTCTCTGAGACAGAAAAATGCTCTGGAAAACCATGGATGAGGCACTGATTAGTATTTGGGTTCTTACTGACTTGGATTGGATTTAAAATGCTGACAGAGGGGCTGCATTCCAGAATGAAAGAATGAAAGTGACACAAAGAAATCTAGATAAATTCTTGTGGTTGGCTGCGGCACTGGAAAACTTCCCCAGCCCTTTGGCTAAAACCAGGCGAGACTCTGAGAGATGTTATCACGATGAGACAGCAAATGCCCCGGATTAAGATGGACTTCTTTAAAAAAGTCACTGCTGCTCAAGTCAAGGCTGAGTTAGCCTAAGTGCACAAACATGTGCCCCAGGCAGAAAGCTATCTCCTTCTGGCTTCTGAGTCAGGAAGTTCCCAAAGTTGAAATGAAGTGACAGTAATGATGATCTTGCTGTGCTGTCTAGGGTTTAGGGGGTTCAGAGACACTGGACCTTTGTTCCACTGAGCTAAGAGTAGCTGCTGCATGCTTAAAATTGAAAGCTAATGTTCTTTACTCACTAGTGTGGAGCTACTCTTTCCCTCTGCTGCTGATGCCTCCTTCACCCACCACCCTGATTTTAACTGCTTTAAGGAGAAGGATACTCAGGTTTGTCTTTCTCTCTCTCTCAAAGAAGTAAATAGTTAAATTCTATGATGAACACACTATCAACATTTTAGATAAGGACTGAATCAATAACAGAGCTGTGGTAGGACAGAAATAATGTTTGGGTGCAATATTTTTTAGAAATAAAAATGAATGCTAAAAACCTATCATGGGGGTGCCTGGGTGGCTCAGTCAGTTAAGCATCTGACTCTTGGTTTTGGTTCAGGTCATGCTCTCAGGGTCCTGAGATTGAGCCCTATGTCAGGCTCCGTGCTCAGTGGGGAGTCTGCTTAAGATTTTGTTCCTTTCCCTCCACCCGCCTCCCACCGCTCACATGCATTCTCTGTCTCTCAAATAAAGAAGTCAATAGTTAAAGGAAACCCTATGATGAACACACTACCAACATTTTAGATAAGGACAGAATCAATGACAGAGCTGTGGCAGACATAATCAGTCTTAAGGCAGATACTGATCCTGTGTTGAGGACTGTTTGTACAAGGTTCAGCTAGCCCTGTTTATATTGCCTAGTGAAAACTGGGGCCTGGGGCACGTCCCTAAATGCTGCACTCTGGCTACAGCTGTGGCTGTGGGTAGTAAAGTCCTTTGTCTCTGAATCGGCAGTCCCATGTCTTCTGCCAGCATCCCTGAAGCCTCACAGTCTAACCTGGTAGATTGCAAGATGGGTAAAAACCCAAGGCAGTTCTTAACAGGTTCCATCTCCATTGTTAATATTGTACCATGTGATGGGAACACCCACCGCAGCCACCTAACCGGTCTCCCCGCTCCCGCCTTTACCTTTATGTGTGTGTCTTCAGCAACTTGATATTTTTTGTTCTTTTTTGTATAGAATGTGAGATCATACAATGTGAGATTAACAAACTCCTCTGCTTAAAATCTTCCAATGGTTTCTTTTTCCATATAGATGAAATCTAAACTTTTTTGCTCTGGCCTGTAAAGTCCTACATGATTTAGCTTCCCTGCCCACCTCGCAGAGAAAATCACTCTTCCATCTACTCATTAAACTACAGCCATAAATACCTTGCTTTTCTAAGAGTTTTTTGTTTTTGTTTTTGTTTTTGTTTTTTGCGTGGGGGTGTTCATCCTTGCTGTTTCTTTTGAGTAGCACATAGAATCCCCATTGCTAACTCCTTCCCATCCTTCAGCAGAGTATTATGAAGTAGGCACTAGCAGGGGTGGCAGATTTTGAAAGACTTTGAGATTTGATATATTTCTTTTAAATCTTCAAAATAGTCAACATGGGAAAACTGGAATGCCTTTGTGAGTATTTGAACCTTGTCAAAATTCCAGTCGCCTCCAGAGGCTCTGCTTACTGTGGGGAAAGTGCCCACCTGTGCCACACCCTGTAAAATCCATCATCTTGAGACGCAGAGTATGGTCCTTTGTCCAGCAGCATCTCCACTACCTGAGAGCTTACCAGAAACCCAGAATCTTGACCTGCCTCATTTCTTACTGGATCAGAATCTTTTTTTTAGCCAGGTACACAGGTGAGCTGTGTACATTGAAGCTTCAGGAACACTGCAGTGACATCACCCCCTTTTTCTTCCATCACAGCCCTTGAAGCACTGCATGAATTACCTTGCATTTTCATGGGTTTGTTATTTCCTCTCCATCCCTATCCTCCCCTCGCTCTCACTAGCCTGTAAGTTATAAACGTTATAAAAGGTGTGTTTGTGTTGATAGCTCTATCTCCAAGGCCCATAATAATTACTCAAATATTTTGGGAAGACTTGAATGAACAGAACACTCCATAATTACTATTAAATCCTTTATGGATGATTTTCCCCCAAACATGACCTAGCTTTTATTTGTATCACTTCAACTGTGATTGGATCCCTGATGACTCAGTGTTTGATTCTTATGCTATCTTGTGGTACAGAAGGAGATGGCCTGGATATTTCTGAAAGATGTTTGAATTTTTGGATTCTTACCTCAAGTTCTTGCTTGCTAGGTCTTGGATGCTTTTATAGTTTCAACTAGTTCTGCTTGTTCTAGACTCCATTTTTTCAAACTCATCTGTCATATTAAGGATAGATAAGTTTGGGGTGTAATATGAAAGGCATGGATTTGCATTGGAAAAACTTGTCCTACTATTTCTTACCTGTGCCACAGGGGAAGTTAATTATCCTCTGAGTTTCTTTACTCACAGGGATACTAACATTTGTCTTTCGGGGTGCTAATGAGGATAAGTGAACTCGCATATGCAGAGTATCTAGCATAAGGTTGAGGGTTGATCAGTACGAGTTCCTATCTTTCCCTCTTACTTCTCATCATGTCACTTTTTGCCTGAGCCAACAACCAACCAAAAGAAAATAAAAATTTAAAAATAGCAGGACCTCAGAGCCCTTACTCATTATTTAAATGAATTCCTCTGCCTGTTAAAAATCTCACTAAGTGGCCAATTTCCATTAGTTTCTCACTAGACTCCTCCTCCGAACCCATTTTCTACTTGAATAAGACCAGTATTCCTGTGTTCTGCTTGGTTCATTCCTGTCTTGCCTCAAGAATATTCCCTATATGCCTTATATTCTCTAAGCTCTGTAACTGCACTTTCCTACCAAGGTACAGTATGAACTCCCTCCTCTTGAAGGAGTATTCCTGGAAAGACCATTCTTACTGATCCAACTCTTTTTTCAAACCAGTAGGCATTTAAGAGCTTGTTTCACCAATTTAATTATAAATTCTCCTGTGTTAATCTTGAATTCTTTCATGCTTGTTAATTTTTTTCCCATCTGGGATATGAGCTTTTAGAAGACTAGAGTAGTGCTTTATACTTATTTATAATTCACAAGGGGTGGCAACATACTGAGTCATAGACCTTGTTGACTGTTTGATGGCCAAACTCCTACTGGCTGCCTGTAAATATTTGGCTGAGTACTTTTCTAATGCTGTTCATTCTGTCTGAAACACCTGGTCTCCCTCTGGGACATTTTAAATCTCATTCTTGTACTGGAATTTCTAGAACAGTGGTCTCAAGTTCAAGTGCTTATAGGTTCATGCATATGCCTAAGTGAAGGGAGCCAGTTGTAAGCATTCCAGGATTGGTAGCTGTGTGCTCTGTCTAGAGGCATAAACACCAATGTCTGGCTCAATGTCGCATGCAGGAATTTGAGTCCGTTAAGAGAAACCAAGAAGGGGTACCTTGGTGGCTCAGTGGGTTAAGCCTCTGCCTTCGGCTCAGGTCATGATCTCAGGGTCCTGGGATCGAGCCCCGCATTGGGCTCTCTGCTCAGCGGGGAGCCTGCTTCCCGCCCCCCCACTGCCTGCCTCTCTGCCTACTTGTGATCTCTGTCTGTTAAAAAAATAAAAATAAAATATTAAAGGAACCAGCTTTAAAAAAAAGAAAAACCAAGAATTTGAATATGTGTATAAAATTCCTCAGTTTTCTAATTTTGACAAATATTTCAAAGAATTTCAAAACAGCACACACCGACCTAAAAATATCTGTGAGACAATAAGAGCATGTGATTCAGTAGGGCCGTGGTTTTCAGGCTTGGCTGCAAATTACTCCCTTGGAGAGCTTTGAAAAATCCAGTTGTCCGGGCCACAGCCCAGGCCAATTAAATGAGAATCTTTGGGACCATGTTCCAGGTACCAATACATTTTTTTCCCAAAGCTACCCCATTGATTCAATGCACAGTCGAATTTGAAAACCAATGTGTTGGAGTCTCCATTCTATCTTCTTGTTTCTTTTGCAAATTTAGGATTGGAATTATTTGCAAGGAGTGAGGCCTCAGATGATTTCAGTGTGATTGGGTGCCTTAATTAGCTTAGACCCGAAAATGTTCTGCAACCTCTGCCCGTTTGCTTTAGGCCACATGGTAAAACTTCTGGTATCGTCCGCTAATTCCTTTGAGTCCGTTGATCTCCTATATTGCTATCCTGTGATAGGAAAAAAGTCATTTTTTTGTCTTTTAGAAATAAACATTAATTCATTCAATAGAATTAAATTTTCATAATGCTATTTGTTTATTCTCAGTAGTATCACCTGTTCTTTTTTCTTGGTAGCTTTTTGGAGAATGAATAGTTTCAAATCACATATCCAGGGTTAAATAATTAATATAGTAATTGGTTCACAGTCTCCATACCCTAAATCATGTCTGCTGAAGATAGCTTCCTAAGAACTTAAGTCCTTCCAGATCTGTAGGAGCGGCTGTGAACATGTAGACAAAGGGTGGAGATGGCAGCATTAAAATGCATTAGCTCTAGCTGTCCATCTTAATCCCCAGACTCTCTCGGTTCTAACCCCCTTGTGGCTCATGTGATATGACCTTTCGTTTTACTGATTCAGTTCTGATGTTTTCTCTACTGACACATTTTCCAACTTTTTTTTTACGGTGGTCGTAGCATGCCTGACCATTACCCCAACCCTGAACTTACGTTATTTTCCCTATTCTTCCTTTAGTTTAGTCTGTAGTTTGAGTCACATGGTTGCGAATCATTTAAAAGACAAGCAACATTGAGCTTTGCGAGTCTCTTGAGGCCATATTTTAAATAGCTTTGTCTTCTTTTTGAGCTGCAGTATTCAAGATTTCGGTAATACAGGAATTGCTGGTAAACAGAAGATTTGGGGACGGTTACAGCCTACAGCAGCACTTTACTTTGTGAAATTATGAGGTAACAAGGAAACGTTTTGCCTCTGGAAAACTTTATGACAACTTAAGAAATACGGAGACTAAAACCAGTTGCCTCAAGAGAAAAAAATTCTTAAACCCACTCCTTAGAAGATACTAAAATCAGAAATATATGCAAAAGTAACTGATGGATGGTTTCAACAATTTAAGAAATTATGGTAGACTGACAAACTGTTTCTTTCAGAAGAGAAGAATTATATTGATGCCCAGAAATTTGAACTATGCACTGCTAGAGACTTTATGAATAATGACTTCATTAGGTTACTTGAACTTATGCAGTCATATATATATATATATATATATATATATATATATATATATATATATATTTTAAAGATTTTATTTATTTATTTGACAGACAGAGATCACAAGGAGGCAGAGAGGCAGGCAGAGAGAGAGGTGAGGCAGGCTCTCTGCTGAGCAGAGAGCCCGATGCGGGGCTCGATCCCAGGACCCTGGGATCATGACCTGAGCCGAAGGCAGAGGCTTAACCCACTTAGCCATCCAGGCGCCCCTGCAGTAATATTTTTAACTAGTTCAAGGAATATGCAGCATACACCTACAGAAACTAAAATTGTATAACAAGTGTAACAAATTAACATTATGTTTTAATCTGTTTTAGAGAAGTAATCATGCTTATTTGAAGCTTGAGTCACAGTGTTTAGATCTGATATTGGCTTAATGTTGGAAGTCTCTTTTAATTTATGGATTAATCTGTGGCAGCCAGGTCCTCTTTCATCTTACTTGAAGTATTCTCACCAGGTTCTTAGTGGTTTAATTCTTACCCTCTGGTGAATCACTTTCTAAATGTAGTTAAAAGTTTTAGGTGGGCGCATGTATTTTATTTTTCTCCTACTAGATTACAAATTGCTTAAATGACCATGTCATTTACATTTATTTTCCTTTCTATGACTAGCACGGTGCTTTGTGTATTATACTCACTAATTAAGTGCTTTTAAAATATATTGGATTGATTTCCATATAAAATATGATGGTTCATCATGGCATTTGCAGTTACCAACCTAATAAATGAGATGAAATAGGTCTATTTCAAATCCTACATAGCAAAATATTGGCAGGATAAGGGAAGAAGGAAAAGAAAAAACCATTCAAAGACTTACTCTGTAATCACTTGATGTCACATAAAATATAGGGAGGAAGGCCAGCCAAATGATGCATGTGGTGTACATGGTAAAACCGATGAACTTAGCTTCGTTGAAATTTTCTGGGCACTTCCGAGTTTTGAAGGCGTACACAGTGCATAAGATCACCAGGATGACATCGTAGGTCAGCGAGATCAACATGCTGGAATCTCTGACATTGCATTTTAAGATGACTGTTTCCCGCTTCTCTGGGAGGGTGTACCGCCTGGTGCCTGGAGCCTCCAGGATCAGCCACACAGACACCACCACAATTTGCACCAGTATCAGACCCAGGCAGATGAAAACCTGAGAACTAGGGCTGATGAATTTCGGCCTCTGAGCGCCATTCTTTACCCCATCAAAGATGCGGGCGATGCAGTTCGTCTTGGTCAGCAGGGCTGAGTAACAGATAGCGAAGGATGTTCCTAGCCCTAGTCGGCGCAGCGCACAGATGACTGGTGATGGCTTCGCGATGAAGAAGAAGGTCATGCAATAGGACAGACTGACCCCAAACAACAGGATGTAACAGAGCTCCCGGCCTGAGGCTTTGACCAAGGGCGTATTGTTGTGCTTGATAAAAACAGTCACGACTATGCAGGTACACATGAAACCCAGGCAGGCGATGGTCACCGGACCGATGGCCCAGGCATCTTCCCACTTAATGTAGTCCTCGGGAAGATTATAGCAGCCAGACAGGTCTGCAGTGGGCCACTGCCCGAGGCCACAGTCGATGCAGGTAAACTCGTCAGCCAAGTATTCGTAGGGCTCACAGGGGATGCAGATCCAGCAGCAGACATCCCCTGGTTGCATGTTCTTCATTTCATTGGGGGCACAGGGGTCACTGCACTGGGAAGTGGGGACTGAGCTCCGGGACCAGTGGATAGCGTCAACATCCAGGGATAAGGTTTCTGCCCAGTGACCGACCTTCAGGTAGGAGTACTTGCCACCCACATACTGGAAATTGAACACGTTGTACCGTCCCATTCCGTCTCCAAAAGTGTCAAACTTGACAATGCTATCCGCACCTTTATTTGGATTGAATGGAGCTGTGACATAAAAAGTGAAAGGGGGAAAAAAAAAAAGAACACTGTTTAGGCATTGAAGGAGAGATCAAGGACTTGATGCCCCGTTTCTAGCAAAACTGAAAAAACAACAAACAGGGATTCCAAGGCTGAAATAATTGACTACCATGAAGTTTACACATTAAAAGCTACTAGAGTACTCGTGTATTTACGAATTCATTCACTTCACATTTCCAAGTGCCTCCTGTGTGCCAAGTGCTCGGGAAAATCCTGAGCACAATACAGCGCCTGCCTTCAAAGGAGCTGATTATGTAACAGAGAAACTGGCAAACACGTAGTTGGAGTCTCTGCAGTGTGTAAATATTCATTCCCTTAAAGATTTCACCATAGGAACCGGGCACAACTTTGTATCTCATCCTTATTATGTATTTATGGTGTATAGACAACAAAGTGTTAGATGTTTTCATGAAAATAGAGAATTAATACAAAGAATTTTTTTCTCTCAAAATGAAGAAAAAGCTTTTCATTACAAATGTACAGTATGCTGCCTTTTTAAACTGTTTTTTAAAACAAGTATGATTGACATACAATGTTATGTTCATTTCAGGTCTATATCATAAGGATGCAACAGTCCTTATGGTATAGACTCAGCACTCACCACAATAAGTATCGTCACCATCTGTCATCATACAACATTATTATGATATTATTGACTGAATTTCCTATGCTATAATTTACATCTCCATGAATTAGTTACTTTACAGGGCAAGTTGGTACTTCTTAATCCCATTCGGTACCTTTAATCCCTATCCCTCACTCTTCTCCCCTCTGCAACCACCATTTTGTTCTCTGTATTTAAGAGTCTGGTTTTTGCATTTTTAAAATTTTGTTTGCTTTTTAGATTCCACATACAAGTAAAATCATATGGTATTTGTCTTTTTTCTGTCTGACTTATTTCACTTAGCATAATGACTTTGAGGTCATCCGTGTGGTCACAAATGGCAAAATCTAGTTTCTTTTTTTTAATGGCTGAGTAATATTTCATTGTGGTACACATGGTAAAACCAATAAACCCCACACCTCACATCTTTCTTATCCATTCATCTGTCAGTGGACACTTGGGTTGCTTCCATATCCTGGCTACTGTAAATAAAGCTGCAATAAACACTATCTTTTCAAATTAGTGTTTTTTTTTTCCCTCTGGGTAAATATTCAAGTAGTGGAATTACTGGATCATATAGTATTTCTCTTTGTAATTTTTAAGGGAATCTCCATAATGTTTTCTATAGTGGCTGCCTATGGTATGCTTTTAAACAGTTCAGGTGATTCAGAAGGGAAAAAATGGTAACCCACCCACAATCCTTTAACCCCAATATTTTCATATTTTGGGGTATATTCATGCTCTATGTAGCATGTTTATATTCTCATAAACATACGTGGCCTGGATACCTTAAAGGCACCAACAGTATATGGAAGCTAGGTGACAGTGCATTAAAGTTTGTTCCTGACGATACAGTGTCCAGAGCCCTCTCCCTGTCTCACAGCTTGCTGCAAGGATTCAAGAAGAGCAGCTCTCTGAGCATCTATGTTTCCTCTCATCCAGCTGTTTGTTCATCATGTTTCTCTTGCCAGTGTCTGGGCCACCCTGACCATACGTTTTTATGCTACCTGCTTTGGTCTGTGTGCTTACTATTTCACATTGTCCATCTTTATGCTTTCAGTGGGTGTAGGAGAACAACGTTGCTGGTATCTACTGGTGCACAGGCAGACTCTACTAGTTAGACTAGGCTTGTCTGTGTGAATAAGTAGACCCAAAATTGTTCAATGGCTCAAAAACAGGTATGTTTATTTCTCCCTCATGAGATCTGGGTTGGTGGGTGTCTCTCCTCCACAGGGTGATTTGGGAGGCCAAGTTCCTTTCGTCTTGAGGCTGTGCCAATTTGCAGGGTCTCCTCTTCATCGGCATCCATCCAGTGGAAGGAGGGAATGTGAAGCAGGTGTCCCTGCTTCTTAAAAGGGTAAACCTGGAAGTGCGTCTGTTTCCATTCACATCTCATTCAGTAGAAATGAGTTTTCCAGGGCCACACTCATGTCAAGAGGGCCTGAGAAATATAGCTTAGCTAATGTGTGCAGCTAGAACCCTGCCATGCAACGAGAAAATGGAATTTGGAAGACACTGTGTCCTTACTCTGCAGGGGTTTTCTGTCTTTGTTGTCTTCTTCCTGAACTCCATTCCACCTTCTCTGGGGTTCACGTTGTTCCAGTCAGTGGGCAAATGTCTTACCCTTCTTGGGTGAGATACTTTATGAAGGAGAAGGGTCCCTCATTGACTTACTTGGGTTCTTGGTGAAAGGAGACTTGACAATTTACCAAGTAGCCCTCTCCTGCTTAGGGCTCATAGATGCCCCTGGTGGCCTGCATTGGGTGGTTTACCATGATGTTTCAGATCACATATAAAATCTGTTAGCAAGTGTAGTCCAATATGCCAAATTTATTCCTCATTTATGATTTTTTTTCTCTTAATGATTTTGTTATCTTAGTTGCAATTCAACTGTTTTCTTTTTTTCTCTTTTTGGTTTTTGGATTTTTTTTTTACATTTCAACTTTACTAACTAATCTTTACCTAGCTTTCTTTCTGTCACATTCCACGACCCCATCACATATGCCTATGTGTGTCCATATTCTAGCTGTGAAGTGGCTTTGAGCTCATAGTGAGACAGAGAGATGTGGTATGAGGGCACAGTTTGGGATTTAGATGACTTGTATGTGATTCTCATCTCTGTCCTTTAATAGTTAGCCAGATTAATCTTTCTGACTCCGTTTTTTAATCTGCAAATTATAAATGAAAATTATAAATAAAGTAATATAAAAATATAAAATGAACATTTTCTACTTATTTTTAGCACTTGCCAGATATGAACCTATATGATAATTAAGTCTATTGTATTTGTTTTTTCTCTTCATCTCTTTCTACAGTGGTATAATCTTTTTGCCATTGATACAACTTTCGACTATGCTTTAATATCTGTCGGGACGAGTAAAAATAGGAGTTGAAACAACTTCTTACTATAATTTTAGGAGTAGGAATCAGTATCAGAATTCTTACATTACATAAAACTAACCTTGTTTGGTCTATCACTAAAGTTTTAGGGACTCCTTTCATATGTTACTCCATTTATATTACAAATCAATGAAATGTTTAATATTTTAACACATTTTACATCAAGTGTAATAACTTCAGATGTGTTATTAATTTGTTTACTCTCAGCTATGCAATCAATCTCCACCAATGTTCAACTGATATCAGATTATTCTGTAAAAGATTTGTGAAACGAATGTGTTTTACATTCTTAATTTAAATTCTTTGTTATTTTTTTCAAAGATTTTATTTATTTATTTGACAGAGATCACAAGTAAGCAGAGAGGCAGGCAGAGAGAGAGGGAGAAGCAGACTCCCCACAGAGCAGGGGCTTGATCCCAGGATCAAGGGATCATAACCTGAGCCGAAGGCAGCTGCTTAATGACTTGAGCCATCCAGGAGCCCCAAATTCTTCGTTATTTTAACAAATATTTTAAAGTTTCTTAAGAGTAATGTATTTGATAGATGATAAAAAATGCTTGCTTTGTCTTTTCTGAGCTGGAAAGTGTTATGGATAAGACTGTTGACCTGTGAGCTAACAGTATAAGCACTAGAAATAGAAAACATTCCTTTTACAAATCTTTTCCGGAAATGATCTAAGGTCATCAACTGGATATTGGGGGAGACTGGCTAATTGAGGTTAACAGAATAAATAACACATCTGAGGTTCTTGCATTTGATGTAAAACATGTTAAAATATTCAAGGTTTCACTTATTTGTGAAATATGAAAGGAATCTTTAAAATTTTTAATGATTTGTTAAGCATAAAATAAAGAAACTGAGTTTGATGTTAACATAAGAATTTTGGTAGTGCTTCCTACTTCTGAGGCTAAGCTAATAACATTTCAATTCCCACATTTTTTCTTGTTGGAAAATGTTGACCATTAATACATTTTTAAAAGATCATAGATAAAGACTTTAGCTCTTGCTTTTGCAGAATATTGCCATTATTTTCATGAGACTATTTTAAAGCTGAGGGGCAGAATATATGTAGATTTTCATCAGTTTTTTTCCTCTCTATCTTTTTATTTTGAAAAATTTCAAACCTACCAAAATGGTAAAAGAAAATTACAGGGGACACCACAGTATTGGGATCACCTAGAATTAACTAATTGTTAATAGTTTGTCATATTTATTTTATCTGTCTCTATTTCTTTTTTGCTAATATATTTGCTATTAAAATTCTTTAAAAGTGAAATACCTATACTGAAGTATGTATAGAACAGGAGTTGGCAAGCTCTAGCCCATGGGCTACATTCTGCCTCTTACCTATTTTGTAAATAAAGTTTTATTAGAACATATCATGCTCATTTGTTAAGCCATATTATCTATGGCTGTTTTCCCACTACACCAGTAGAGATGAATAGTTGTACTTGAGATTGTATGGCCCCCAAATATTTACTATATGATACATTTCATCAAAATCATATAAACTTTTATTTTATAAAAAATTGGCACATTCCATATCAAAATATATAGAGCAAAAGGAACCCATACACAGCAATTTGGAGCATAAAATTTGGTAGTAAAGTTAAATACTCATGTATCTGTTTTTTTTATACATGTTTTTTATACATGTACCCTAGAGAAATTCTTGTACATGTGTACCAGAGACATGTAGATGAATGGTGTGAGTACTGTGTATAAGGGAAACACAAGTGGAAACAATTTTAGTTTCCAAAAAATTGGCACCAAAAAAATATTTTGTGTATTATTCACAATATCATATTATTATGAAATAAAACTAACGGTAGCAATGGGAACAAAGATGGATGTATTTTAGAAACAATATTGTGTGAGAAGACAATGTGACTCTACTTTTATAAACTTCTGAGATGAACTAAACTCAATATACCATTTGGGGATACATACAGAAGTGATAAACTTTTTTTTTTTTAAGACTTTATTTATTTATTTGACAGAGAGAGAAATCACAAGTAGGCAGAAAGGCAGGCAGAGAGAGGGGGAAGCAGGCTCCCCGCTGAGCAGAGAGCCCGATGCGGGGCTCGATCCCAGGACCCTGAGATCACGACCCGAGCCAAAGGCAGAGGCTTAACCCACTGAGCCACCCAGGCGCCCCTGAAGTGATAAACTTTTAAGAAAAAGCAAACGAATGATAAAGACCAGATTCAGGATAATGCATATCGGATGAGAAGGACGTATATAGAAGGATGGGCCCGGGAAGAATGCAGAGATGGTTACCCATTATCTT